>NW_027362763.1:643362816-643858517 GCF_046119375.1 Phyllobates terribilis | reverse complement strand
CCCTCCTTCTGTCCCCCCCTTCTGTCTCCTCTCCCCCTCCTTCTGTCCCCCCCTTCTGTCTCCTCTCCCCCTCCTTCTGTCCCCCCCTTCTGTCTCCTCTCCCCCTCCTTCTGTCCCCCCTTCTGTCTCCTCTCCCCCTCCTTCTGTCCCCCCCTTCTGTCTCCTCTCCCCCTCCTTCTGTCCCCCCCTTCTGTCTCCTCTCCCCCTCCTTCTGTCCCCCCCTTCTGTCTCCTCTCCCCCTCCTTCTGTCCCCCCCTTCTGTCTCCTCTCCCCCTCCTTCTGTCCCCCCTTCTGTCTCCTCTCCCCTCCTTCTGTCCCCCCCTTCTGTCTCCTCTCCCCCTCCTTCTGTCCCCCCCTTCTGTCTCCTCTCCCCCTCCTTCTGTCCCCCCCTTCTGTCCCCTCTTCCCCTCCTTCTGTCCCCCCTCCGCCGCCTTCTCCTCTCCCCCCCTTCTGTCTCCTCTCCCCCTCCTTCTGTCCCCCCCTTCTGTCTCCTCTCCCCCTCCTTCTGTCTCCTCTCCCCCTCCTTCTGTCCCCCCCTTCTGTCTCCTCTCCCCCTCCTTCTGTCCCCCCCTTCTGTCTCCTCTCCCCCTCCTTCTGTCCCCCCCTTCTGTCTCCTCTCCCCCTCCTTCTGTCCCCCCCCTTCTGTCTCCTCTCCCCCCTTTTGTCTACCCCTCCGCCCCGTCTCCCCCCCGTCTCCTCTCCCCTCCCCTCCTTCTGTCTCCTCTCCCCTCCTTCTGTCCCCCCCTTCTGTCCCCTCTTCCCCTCCTTCTGTCCCCCCTCCGCCCCCTTCTCCTCTCCCCCTCCTTCTGTCCCCCCCTTCTGTCTCCTCTCCCCCTCCTTCTGTCCCCCCCTTCTGTCTCCTCTCCCCCTCCTTCTGTCCCCCCCCTTCTGTCTCCTCTCCCCCTCCTTCTGTCCCCCCCCTTCTGTCTCCTCTCCCCCCTTTTGTCTCCCCCTTCGCCCCGTCTCTCCCCCCCCGTCTCCTCTCCCCTCCCCTCCTTCTGTCTCCTCTCCCCCTCCTTCTGTCCCCCCTTCTGTCTCCTCTCCCCCTCCTTCTGTCCCCCCTTCTGTCTCCTCTCCCCTCCCCTCCTTCTGTCTCCTCTCCCCCTCCTTCTGTACCCCCTTCTGTCTCCTCTCCCCCTCCTTCTGTCCCCCCTTCTGTCTCCTCTCCCCCTCCTTCTGTCCCCCCTTCTGTCTCCTCTCCCCCTCCTTCTGTCCCCCCCCTTCTGTCTCCTCTCCCCCTCCTTCTGTCCCCCCCCTTCTGTCTCCTCTCCCCCTCCTTCTGTCCCCCCCTTCTGTCTCCTCTCCCCCTCCTTCTGTCCCCCCCCTTCTGTCTCCTCTCCCCCTCCTTCTGTCCCCCCCTTCTGTCTCCTCTCCCCCTCCTTCTGTCCCCCCCTTCTGTCTCCTCTCCCCCTCCTTCTGTCCCCCCTTCTGTCTCCTCTCCCCCTCCTTCTGTCCCCCCCTTCTGTCTCCTCTCCCCCTCCTTCTGTCCCCCCCTTCTGTCTCCTCTCCCCCTCCTTCTGTCCCCCCCTTCTGTCTCCTCTCCCCCTCCTTCTGTCCCCCCCTTCTGTCTCCTCTCCCCCTCCTTCTGTCCCCCCCTTCTGTCTCCTCTCCCCCTCCTTCTGTCCCCCCCCTTCTGTCTCCTCTCCCCCTCCTTCTGTCCCCCCCTTCTGTCTCCTCTCCCCCTCCTTCTGTCCCCCCCCCTTCTGTCTCCTCTCCCCCTCCTTCTGTCCCCCCCCTTCTGTCTCCTCTCCCCCTCCTTCTGTCCCCCCCCCTTCTGTCTCCTCTCCCCCTCCTTCTGTCCCCCCCCCTTCTGTCTCCCCTCCCCCTCCTTCTGTCCCCCCCCATTCTGTCTCCCCTCCCCCTCCTTCTGTCCCCCCCTTCTGTCTCCTCTCCCCCTCCTTCTGTCCCCCCTTCTGTCTCCTCCTTCTGTCTCCTCTCCCCCTCCTTCTGTCCCCCCCTTCTGTCTCCTCTCCCCCTCCTTCTGTCCCCCCTTCTGTCTCCTCTCCCCCTCCTTCTGTCCCCCCCTTCTGTCTCCTCTCCCCCTCCTTCTGTCCCCCCCTTCTGTCTCCTCTCCCCCTCCTTCTGTCTCCTCTCCCCCTCCTTCTGTCCCCCCCTTCTGTCTCCTCTCCCCCTCCTTCTGTCTCCTCTCCCCCTCCTTCTGTCCCCCCCTTCTGTCTCCTCTCCCCCTCCTTCTGTCCCCCCTTCTGTCTCCTCTCCCCCTCCTTCTGTCCCCCCCTTCTGTCTCCTCTCCCCCTCCTTCTGTCCCCCCCTTCTGTCTCCTCTCCCCCTCCTTCTGTCCCCCCCTTCTGTCTCCTCTCCCCTCCTTCTGTCCCCCCCTTCTGTCTCCTCTCCCCCTCCTTCTGTCTCCTCTCCCCCTCCTTCTGTCCCCCCCTTCTGTCTCCTCTCCCCCTCCTTCTGTCTCCTCTCCCCCTCCTTCTGTCACCCCCTTCTGTCTCCTCTCCCCCTCCTTCTGTCCCCCCCTTCTGTCTCCTCTCCCCCTCCTTCTGTCCCCCCTCCGCCCCCTTCTCCTCTCCCCCTTCTGTCCCCTTCTCCTCTCCCCCTTCTGTCTCCTCTCCCCTCCTTCTGTCCTCTACTTGTCTCCTCTCCCCCTCCTTCTGTCTCCTCTCCCCCCTTTTGTCTCCCCCTCCGCCCCGTCTCCTCCCCCCCGTCTCCCCTCCCCCTTCCGTCTCCTCTCCCTTCTGTCCCCCCTTCTGTCTCCTCTCCCCCTCCTTCTGTCCCCTCTTCCCCTCCTTCTGTCCCCCCTCCGCCCCGTCTCCTCCACCCCGTCTCCTCTCCCCCCTTCCGTCTCCTCTCCCTTCTGTCCCCCCTTCCCCTCCTTCTGTCTCCTCTCCACCTCCTTCTGTCCCCCCCTTCTGTCCCCTCTTCCCCTCCTTCTGTCCCCCCTCCGCCCCCTTCTCCTCTCCCCCCTTCTGTCTCCTCTCCCCCTCCTTCTGTCCCCCCCTTCTGTCTCCTCTCCCCTCCTTCTGTCCCCCCCTTCTGTCTCCTCTCCCCTCCTTCTGTCCCCCCCTTCTGTCTCCTTCTGTCCCCCCTTCTGTCTCCTCTCCCCCTCCTTCTGTCCCCCCCTTCTGTCTCCTCTCCCCCTCCTTCTGTCCCCCCCTTCTGTCTCCTCTCCCCCTCCTTCTGTCCCCCCTTCTGTCTCCTCTCCCCCTCCTTCTGTCCCCCCCTTCTGTCTCCTCTCCCCCTCCTTCTGTCCCCTCTTCCCCTCCTTCTCCTCTCCCCCCCCCCTTCTGTCCCCGTCTCCTCTCCCCCTCCTTCTGTCCTCTACTTGTCTCCTCTCCCCCTCCTTCTGTCTCCCCCTCCGCCCCGTCTCCTTCCCCCCGTCTCCCCTCCCGTCTCCTCTCCCTTCTGTCCCCCCTTCTGTCTCCTCTCCCCCTCCTTCTGTCCCCTCTTCCCCTCCTTCTGTCCCCCCTCCGCCCCGTCTCCTCCACACCGTCTCCTCTCCCCCCTTCCGTCTCCTCTCCCTTCTGTCCCCCCTTCCCCTCCGTCTCCCCCTTCTGTCTCCTCTCCCCTCCTTCTGTCCCCTCTTCCCCTCCTTCTGTCCCCCCTCCGCCCCCTTCTCCTCTCCCCCCCTTCTGTCTCCTCTCCCCCCTTCCGTCTACCTCTCCCCCCCTCCTTGTCCCCCCTTCTGTCTCCTCTCCCCCTCCTTCTGTCCCCCCTTCTGTCTCCTCTCCCCCCTCCTTCTGTCCCCCCCTTCTGTCTCCTCTCCCCCCTCCTTCTGTCCCCCCCTTCTGTCTCCTCTCCCCCCTCCTTCTGTCCCCCCCTTCTGTCTCCTCTCCCCCCTCCTTCTGTCCCCCCCTTCTGTCTCCTCTCCCCCCTCCTTCTGTCCCCCCCTTCTGTCTCCTCTCCCCCCTCCTTCTGTCCCCCTCCTTCTGTCCCCCCCTTCTGTCTCCTCTCCCCCCTCCTTCTGTCCCCCCCTTCTGTCTCCTCTCCCCCCTCCTTCTGTCCCCCCCTTCTGTCTCCTCTCCCCCCTCCTTCTGTCCCCCCCTTCTGTCTCCTCTCCCCCCTCCTTCTGTCCCCCCCTTCTGTCTCCTCTCCCCCCTCCTTCTGTCCCCCCCTTCTGTCTCCTCTCCCCCCTCCTTCTGTCCCCCCCTTCTGTCTCCTCTCCCCCCTCCTTCTGTCCCCCCCTTCTGTCTCCTCTCCCCCCTCCTTCTGTCCCCCCCTTCTGTCTCCTCTCCCCCCTCCTTCTGTCCCCCCCTTCTGTCTCCTCTCCCCCCTCCTTCTGTCCCCCCCTTCTGTCTCCTCTCCCCCCTCCTTCTGTCCCCCCCTTCTGTCTCCTCTCCCCCCTCCTTCTGTCCCCCCCTTCTGTCTCCTCTCCCCCCTCCTTCTGTCCCCCCCTTCTGTCTCCTCTCCCCCCTCCTTCTGTCCCCCCCTTCTGTCTCCTCTCCCCCCTCCTTCTGTCCCCCCCTTCTGTCTCCTCTCCCCCCTCCTTCTGTCCCCCCCTTCTGTCTCCTCTCCCCCCTCCTTCTGTCCCCCCCTTCTGTCTCCTCTCCCCCCTCCTTCTGTCCCCCCCTTCTGTCTCCTCTCCCCCCTCCTTCTGTCCCCCCCTTCTGTCTCCTCTCCCCCCTCCTTCTGTCCCCCCCTTCTGTCTCCTCTCCCCCCTCCTTCTGTCCCCCCTTCTGTCTCCTCTCCCCCCTCCTTCTGTCCCCCCCTTCTGTCTCCTCTCCCCCCTCCTTCTGTCCCCCCCTTCTGTCTCCTCTCCCCCCTCCTTCTGTCCCCCCCTTCTGTCTCCTCTCCCCCCTCCTTCTGTCCCCCCCTTCTGTCTCCTCTCCCCCCTCCTTCTGTCCCCCCCTTCTGTCTCCTCTCCCCCCTCCTTCTGTCCCCCCCTTCTGTCTCCTCTCCCCCCTCCTTCTGTCCCCCCCTTCTGTCTCCTCTCCCCCTCCTTCTGTCCCCCCCTTCTGTCTCCTCTCCCCCTCCTTCTGTCCCCCCCTTCTGTCTCCTCTCCCCCTCCTTCTGTCCCCCCCTTCTGTCTCCTCTCCCCCTCCTTCTGTCCCCCCCTTCTGTCTCCTCTCCCCCTCCTTCTGTCCCCCCCTTCTGTCTCCTCTCCCCCTCCTTCTGTCCCCCCCTTCTGTCTCCTCTCCCCCTCCTTCTGTCCCCCCCTTCTGTCTCCTCTCCCCCTCCTTCTGTCCCCCCCTTCTGTCTCCTCTCCCCCTCCTTCTGTCCCCCCCTTCTGTCTCCTCTCCCCCTCCTTCTGTCCCCCCCTTCTGTCTCCTCTCCCCCTCCTTCTGTCCCCCCCTTCTGTCTCCTCTCCCCCTCCTTCTGTCCCCCCCTTCTGTCTCCTCTCCCCCTCCTTCTGTCCCCCCCTTCTGTCTCCTCTCCCCCTCCTTCTGTCCCCCCCTTCTGTCTCCTCTCCCCCTCCTTCTGTCCCCCCCTTCTGTCTCCTCTCCCCCTCCTTCTGTCCCCCCCTTCTGTCTCCTCTCCCCCTCCTTCTGTCCCCCCCTTCTGTCTCCTCTCCCCCTCCTTCTGTCCCCCCCTTCTGTCTCCTCTCCCCCTCCTTCTGTCCCCCCCTTCTGTCTCCTCTCCCCCTCCTTCTGTCCCCCCCTTCTGTCTCCTCTCCCCCTCCTTCTGTCCCCCCCTTCTGTCTCCTCTCCCCCTCCTTCTGTCCCCCCCTTCTGTCTCCTCTCCCCCTCCTTCTGTCCCCCCCTTCTGTCTCCTCTCCCCCTCCTTCTGTCCCCCCCTTCTGTCTCCTCTCCCCCTCCTTCTGTCCCCCCCTTCTGTCTCCTCTCCCCCTCCTTCTGTCCCCCCCTTCTGTCTCCTCTCCCCCTCCTTCTGTCCCCCCCTTCTGTCTCCTCTCCCCCTCCTTCTGTCCCCCCCTTCTGTCTCCTCTCCCCCTCCTTCTGTCCCCCCCTTCTGTCTCCTCTCCCCCTCCTTCTGTCCCCCCCTTCTGTCTCCTCTCCCCCTCCTTCTGTCCCCCCCTTCTGTCTCCTCTCCCCCTCCTTCTGTCCCCCCCTTCTGTCTCCTCTCCCCCTCCTTCTGTCCCCCCCTTCTGTCTCCTCTCCCCCTCCTTCTGTCCCCCCCTTCTGTCTCCTCTCCCCCTCCTTCTGTCCCCCCCCCTCCTTCTGTCCCCCCCTTCTGTCTCCTCTCCCCCTCCTTCTGTCCCCCCCTTCTGTCTCCTCTCCCCCTCCTTCTGTCCCCCCCTTCTGTCTCCTCTCCCCCTCCTTCTGTCCCCCCCTTCTGTCTCCTCTCCCCCTCCTTCTGTCCCCCCCTTCTGTCCCCCCCTTCTGTCTCCTCTCCCCCTCCTTCTGTCCCCCCCTTCTGTCTCCTCTCCCCCTCCTTCTGTCCCCCCCTTCTGTCTCCTCTCCCCCTCCTTCTGTCCCCCCCTTCTGTCTCCTCTCCCCCTCCTTCTGTCCCCCCCTTCTGTCTCCTCTCCCCCTCCTTCTGTCCCCCCCTTCTGTCTCCTCTCCCCCTCCTTCTGTCCCCCCCTTCTGTCTCCTCTCCCCCTCCTTCTGTCCCCCCCTTCTGTCTCCTCTCCCCCTCCTTCTGTCCCCCCCTTCTGTCTCCTCTCCCCCTCCTTCTGTCCCCCCCTTCTGTCTCCTCTCCCCCTCCTTCTGTCCCCCCCTTCTGTCTCCTCTCCCCCTCCTTCTGTCCCCCCCTTCTGTCTCCTCTCCCCCTCCTTCTGTCCCCCCCTTCTGTCTCCTCTCCCCCTCCTTCTGTCCCCCCCTTCTGTCTCCTCTCCCCCTCCTTCTGTCCCCCCCTTCTGTCTCCTCTCCCCCTCCTTCTGTCCCCCCCTTCTGTCTCCTCTCCCCCTCCTTCTGTCCCCCCCTTCTGTCTCCTCTCCCCCTCCTTCTGTCCCCCCCTTCTGTCTCCTCTCCCCCTCCTTCTGTCCCCCCCTTCTGTCTCCTCTCCCCCTCCTTCTGTCCCCCCCTTCTGTCTCCTCTCCCCCTCCTTCTGTCCCCCCCTTCTGTCTCCTCTCCCCCTCCTTCTGTCCCCCCCTTCTGTCTCCTCTCCCCCTCCTTCTGTCCCCCCCTTCTGTCTCCTCTCCCCCTCCTTCTGTCCCCCCCTTCTGTCTCCTCTCCCCCTCCTTCTGTCCCCCCCTTCTGTCTCCTCTCCCCCTCCTTCTGTCCCCCCCTTCTGTCTCCTCTCCCCCTCCTTCTGTCCCCCCCTTCTGTCTCCTCTCCCCCTCCTTCTGTCCCCCCCTTCTGTCTCCTCTCCCCCTCCTTCTGTCCCCCCCTTCTGTCTCCTCTCCCCCTCCTTCTGTCCCCCCCTTCTGTCTCCTCTCCCCCTCCTTCTGTCCCCCCCTTCTGTCTCCTCTCCCCCTCCTTCTGTCCCCCCCTTCTGTCTCCTCTCCCCCTCCTTCTGTCCCCCCCTTCTGTCTCCTCTCCCCCTCCTTCTGTCCCCCCCTTCTGTCTCCTCTCCCCCTCCTTCTGTCCCCCCCTTCTGTCTCCTCTCCCCCTCCTTCTGTCCCCCCCTTCTGTCTCCTCTCCCCCTCCTTCTGTCCCCCCCTTCTGTCTCCTCTCCCCCTCCTTCTGTCCCCCCTTCTGTCTCCTCTCCCCCTCCTTCTGTCCCCCCCTTCTGTCTCCTCTCCCCCTCCTTCTGTCCCCTCTTCCCCTCCTTCTGTCCCCCCTCCGCCCCCTTCTCCTCTCCCCCCTTCTGTCCCCTCTTCCCCTCCTTCTGTCCCCCCTCCGCCCCCTTCTCCTCTCCCCCCCCTTCTGTTCCCGTCTCCTCTCCCCCTCCTTCTGTCCTCTACTTGTCTCCTCTCCCCCTCCTTCTGTCTACTCTCCCCCCTCTTGTCTCCCCCTCCGCCCCGTCTCCTCCCCCCCGTCTCCCCTCCCCCCTTCCGTCTCCTCTCCCTTCTGTCCCCCCTTCTGTCTCCTCTCCCCCTCCTTCTGTCCCCTCTTCCCCTCCTTCTGTCCCCCCTCCGCCCCGTCTCCTCCACCCCGTCTCCTCTCCCCCCTTCCGTCTCCTCTCCCTTCTGTCCCCCCTTCCCCTCCTTCTGTCTCCTCTCCACCTCCTTCTGCCCCCCCCTTCTGTCCCCCCTCCGCCCCGTCTACTCCACCCCGTCTCCTCTCCCCCCTTCCGTCTCCTCTCCCTTCTGTCCCCCCTTCCCCTCCTTCTGTCTCCTCTCCACCTCCTTCTGTCCCCCCCCGCCCCGTCTCCTCTCCCCCCTTCTGTCTCCTCTCCCCCTCCTTCTGTCCCCCCTTCTGTCTCCTTCTGTCCCCCCTCCCCTCCTTCTGTCCCCCCTTCTGTCTCCTCTCCCCTCCTTCTGTCCCCCCTTCTGTCTCCTCTCCCCTCCTTCTGTCCCCCCTTCTGTCTCCTCTCCCCTCCTTCTGTCCCCTCCTTCTGTCTCCTCTCCCCCTCCTTCTGTCTCCTCTCCCCCTCCTTCTGTCCCCCCCTTCTGTCTCCCCTCCCCCTCCTTCTGTCTCCCCTCCCCCTCCTTCTGTCCCCCCCTTCTGTCTCCTCTCCCCCTCCTGTCTCCTCTCCCCCTCCTTCTGTCCCCTTCTGTCCCCTCTCCCCCTCCTTCTGTCCCCCCCTGTCCCCTCTCCCCCTCCTTCTGTCCCCCCCTTCTGTCTCCTCTCCCCCTCCTTCTGTCCCCCCTCCCCCTCCTCTCCCCCTCCTTCTGTCCCCCCCTTCTGTCTCCTCTCCCCCTCCTTCTGTCCCCCCCTTCTGTCTCCTCTCCCCCTCCTTCTGTCTCCTCTCCCCCTCCTTCTGTCCCCCCCTTCTGTCTCCTCTCCCCCTCCTTCTGTCCCCCCCTTCTGTCTCCTCTCTCCCTCCTTCTGTCCCCCCCTTCTGTCTCCTCTCCCCCCTTTCCGTCTACCTCTCCCGCTTTCCGTCTACCTCTCCCCCCCCCCCCCAGCTCCGCTCACTCTGCCCGGTCTTCTTTTCTCCCGCTCGGTTCCTCTCCCGGTGTCCGGTTTACCTCCTACAATCTCCGCCGTTTTCTACACTAAACTTCCGGGTCAGCAGGGTCACATGACTGTAAGCCACGCCCAGCACAGATCCCGCACTGATTGGAAGAAGCGATGGCTCGTCACTTGACTTAGAAGCCGGGCTATGTGGTAAAAGGCGGGGCTAAGTGCAGCGGCGCGCAGTCCATAGCAACCGAGGGAATAGAGCTGCATGGCAACCAGTCAGAGCCCGGGGGGGAGAGCGGAGCCGAGGAGGACTGCGCCCGGGGGGAGAGCGGGGCCGAGGAGGACTGCGCCGGGGGGGAGAGCGGGGCCGAGGAGGACTGCGCCCGGGGGAAGAGCGGGGCCGAGGAGGACTGCGCCCAGGGGGAGAGCGGGGCCGAGGAGGACTGCGCCCGGGGGAAGAGCGGAGCCGAGGAGGACTGCGCCCGGGGGAAGAGCGGAGCCGAGGAGGACTGCGCCGGGGGGGAGAGCGGGGCCGAGGAGGACTGCGCCCGGGGGAAGAGCGGGGCCGAGGAGGACTGCGCCCGGGGGAAGAGCGGAGCCGAGGAGGACTGCGCCCGGGGGGAGAGCGGGGCCGAGGAGGACTGCGCCGGGGGGGAGAGCGGGGCCGAGGAGGACTGCGCCCGGGGGAAGAGCGGGGCCGAGGAGGACTGCGCCCGGGGGAAGAGCGGAGCCGAGGAGGACTGCGCCCGGGGGGAGAGCGGAGCCGAGGAGGACTGCGCCCGGGGGGAGAGCGGAGCCGAGGAGGATTGCGCCCGGGGGGAGAGCGGAGCCGAGGAGGACCGCGCCCGGGGGGAGAGCGGAGCCGAGGAGGACCGCGCCCGGGGGGAGAGCGGAGTCGAGGAGGACCGGGCCGGGGGGGAGAGCGGAGCCGAGGAGGACCGGGCCGGGGGGGAGAGCGGAGCCGAGGAGGACCGCGCCCGGGGGGAGAGCGGAGCCGAGGAGGACCACGCCCGGGGGGAGAGGGGGACCGCGCCCGGGGGGAGAGCGGAGCCGAGGGGGACTGCGCCTGGGGGGAGAGCGGAGCCGAGGGGGACTGTTCCCGGGGGGGGAGCGGGGCCGAGGAGGACTGTGCCCGGGGGAAGAGCGGGGCCGAGGAGGACTGCGCCCGGGGGGAGAGCAGAGCCGAGGAGGACTGCGCCCGGGGGAGAGCGGAGCCGAGGAGGACTGCGCCCGGGGGGAGAGCGGGGCCGAGGAGGACTGCGCCCGGGGGGAGAGCGGGGCCGAGGAGGACTGCGCCCGGGGGGAGAGCGGGGCCGAGGAGGACTGCGCCCGGGGGGAGAGCGGGGCCGAGGAGGACTGTGCCCGGGGGAGAGCGGGGCCGAGGAGGACTGCGCCCGGGGGGAGAGCGGGGCTATCACGAAAAATGTATTTTTGGTCCCAGTTTTAAAAAAATGAAAGCTGTCTTAAATTTCCACCCCTGTCCATTTGTAAGACATAGAACTGCAGTGCTGGCCCCCACCCTAAGAATTTTTATTAGCGTCGTAAACCCTCAGTTTAGAGCAGCTTCTAGCTCAAACTAGATTTTTCCCTCCAATTCTATTGTTTAGCTGGACTAACGTTTAATGTCAATTTTAATAACGCACTGGACTGTCACAAACACAGGGACCACATTTTTGGAATGCTCACATTTTTCCCATTATAATAGTATATCTTACATAACTGAGAAACGACCGGGAACTGGGATAATGGATTCTGAGTGTCATAGCGATTTCATATTTGATATAAATCTTCATGAATAGTGGTGACGGTCAAGATGATGTCTCCCTCTTGGATGTGGGACCCCCCCACACCAAGATATGAAATCTGAAGGACTTTTAGGTCTTCTGCAGCTGGGTGGGCTCGCAAAGCCGAGCGCCCTTGTGAGGTGAACAAAATGGGTTTTTCCTAATCGTTTGGCCCGTTAGTAAAAACCAGAACGGCCATTTTCCAAGTAATTTCTTCTCAGGGACATCAGATGCACGCACACCACACTGCGTAGAGGAATCACATCTAATTTCCGGGGAGCTGTCCCCCCAACAGAATCTGAGACCATCACCTTGTGAAGCTGGTTTTGCTATTACAGAGCAGGCTAGAACCGCCAGAGCGGTGAGCAAGACAGAGCAGGGGGGACAGGGCTCTGTTCACACGGAACAGACAGGAAGGGGAAGGCAGAACCAGATACACACAAGATACTTGCAATGAAGTAGCGAGTGGACTCTAAACTCACAAACGGAAGTACAGCGACAACGAGTAGGAGTTAGGTGCAGGTTCAGACTCTGCAGAAAAAGGGAAGGTACGGGCATAGAGAAAAACAGGAAGCAGGTTAGGAGACAGTTCAGACAGGAACTGTTACTGTAGCGAGATACCGTAGAGAGTCTGGGTATGCGGCCCCCAGAGGGCGGGACGAACAGGCTAAGAGAGTGTTCACACGGGCCTGGAAATACAGCCTCCAGGAAAGGCAGAAAGACAGCTGGCAAGAGTGCACAGACAGGACACGGGAACTGATACCGCAAGGCAGGAAACTTAGACAGGACCTGGCACATCAGTGACTAGAAGCCAACTGACAGAACACAATGCTCAGGCAAGGATTCTAGGGAGGAGCTGGTTTAAATACCAGGTGACAGACAGCAATAGGCTGAGGACGCATTAGGGGTGTGTCTGCAGCAGCTACAAGAAACAGGAAGTTCAGCGGGCGTTTCTCTAAGCAGACAGAGCAGAGCAGACAACATGGAAAGAAGCCAAAGTGACAGTCTGGACTGGAAATCAAGTGCGCGCTCTTGCACAGTGGGAGATGGACCACTATGCAAGGACGCCGCCAGGTATTTTACAAAGAGCAGGAGGAACAGGGACCATTCACATCAATATCAGGCCAGTCAACCACACATGTCTTGTAGGATATGTTTCTGTACCAAAAGGAGCAGTTTGGCTACACAGTTATAGGGCATACAGTGAGTGCAATGCCTACCAAAATTTTCGAGGCACTCCAATGCCCCTTGGAAGTGACATGAAGGTCAGAGGGCCTTAACTAAACCGTTTTTTCCATTTATAGCAACTGGGTCTCCTGTGCACTGTTGGCCTAAGCAGTGAATGGAAGGCTTTCCAAAAATTATGAGGAACTGCAATGCCCCTTGAAACAGACGTGGATTAAAGCGTACTAAAAACATTCTACCCATTATTGGGGAGTGGGTCTCCCTTAGTGTTCGCCTATGCATTTAAAAGCAAAAGCTGACTAAAATTAGGAGGAAATGCTATGCCCCTTGGAAGAGACGTGGAGGTCAGAGTGGTTTAACAAGATGGTTTTAATGCCCCTTGGAAGAGACGTGGTGGTCAGAGTGGATTAACAAGGCGGTTTTAATGCCCCTTGGAAGAGATGTAGAGGTCACAGTAGCTTAACAAGATGGTTTTAATGCCCCTTGGAAGAGACGTGGAGGACACAGTGGAATAAAAAGACCATATCAATGCCCCTTGGAAGAGACGTGGAGGTCGCAGTAGCTTAACAAGGCGGTTTTAATGCCCCTTGGAAGAGACGTGGAGGTCACAGTAGCTTAACAAGACGGTTTTAATGCCCCTTGGAAGAGTGGTGGAGGTCACAGTAGCTTAACAAGATGGGTTTAATGCCCCTTGGAAGAGTGGTGGAGGTCGCAGTAGCTTAACAAGATGGGTTGAATGCCCCTTGGAAGAGTGGTGGAGGTCGCAGTAGCTTAACAAGACGGTTTTAATGCCCCTTGGAAGAGACGTGGAGGTCACAGTGGAATAAAAAGACAATATCAATGTCCCTTGGAAGAGTGGTGGAGGTCGCAGTGGAATAAAAAGACAATATCAATGCCCCTTGGAAGAGTGGTGGAGGTCGCAGTAGCTTAACAAGACGGTTTTAATGCCCCTTGGAAGAGATGTGGAGGTCACAGTAGCTTAACAAGATGGTTTTAATGCCCCTTGGAAGAGACGTGGAGGTCACAGTAGCTTAACCAAACGGTTTTAATGCCCTTTGGAAGAGTGGTGGAGGTTGCAGTGGAATAAAAAGACAATATCAATGCCCCGTGGAAGAGACGTGGAGGTCACAGTAGCTTAACAAGATGTTTTTAATGCCCCTTGGAAGAGTGGTGGAGGTCGCAGTGGAATAAAAAGACAATATCAATGCCCCGTGGAAGAGACGTGGAGGTCACAGTAGCTTAACAAGACGGTTTTAATGCCCCTTGGAAGAGACGTGGAGGTCACAGTGGAATAAAAAGACAATATCAATGTCACTTGGAAGAGTGGTGGAGGTTGCAGTAGCTTAACAAGACGGTTTTAATGCCCCTTGGAAGAGTGGTGGAGGTCGCAGTAGCTTAACAAGACGGTTTTAATGCCCCTTGGAAGAGACGTGGAGGTCACAGTAGCTTAACAAGACGGTTTTAATGCCCCTTACAAGAGCCATGCAGTACAGCATATTAAAAACATTATTTCCATTATTGGGGAGTGGGTCTCCCATAGTCTTTGCCTATGCCTTCCAAGCAAAGGCTGCCAAAAATTAGGACGGAGGAACTTGCAATGCTGGCAACACGGACCACGGTGACCCTCGTGGTATAGTGGTGGTGGAGGCTGAGGATAAGGAGAAGAGCAAAAAACAGCCGAAATGAGGAAGCGTATACCCATGTGTGGGTGTGAAGCGGTGCATGGGAATACACCTCCCGAAACAACACAGTGGATTTGACTTTATGTTACTCTGCTGTCATTTGGTGGTGATGAGAAGTCTGGCCCAATCCAGCCATTGTTCATTTTGATAAGGGTCAGCTTGTCAGCATTGTCAGTTGACAGGCGAGTGCGCTTATCAGTTATAATTCCCCCAGCGGCACTAAAAACACGCTCCGATAACACGCTAGCGGCAGGGCAGGCCAGGACCTCCAAGGCGTACAGAGCGAGTTCATTCCAAGTGTCCAGCTTGGATACCCAATAATTAAAAGGCACAGAGGAATCACGGAGGACGCTGGTTCAGTCGGCAAGGTACTCCCTCGCCATCTTTTGAAACTTTCCACTCCTTGTGAGAGTACCCGGTGCCTCAGGGCCTGTAAGCTTGGCAGGTCTCAGAAAACTGTCCCAGAATGTTGACAGTGTTCCCCTGCCTCTGCTGGATTGGAGTTGCGTCTCTCTCGCCTGTACGCCTTGGTTGGTCAACGAACTGTGACTTCTGCCGCTAGCGTGTTCAGATGGGAATTTTTTTAACAGTTCTGTAGCAAGGGCCTTCTGGTACTGCCCCATTTTTGTAGACCTCTCCACCTCAGGAATAAGAGAGTGAAAGTTCTCCTTGTAGCGGGGGTCTAAAAGTGTCACCAACCAGTAATGACTGTCACCCAACATTTTGACAACGCGAGGGTCATGGTTAAGGCAGCGTAACATAAAGTCAGCCATGCGTGCCAGACTGGTAACGGGCAAGACTTCCGTGTCCTCACCAAGATGACGACTGACCATGCTCTCCTCCTCCTCCTCCCCCCTGTCCTCAGGCCACCCACGCTGAACCGACGGTATGACAGTTGTACAGGTACTACCGTCTACAGCGCATGATACCAGCTCTTGTTCTTCCTCCTCCTCCTCTCCCTCATTGTCCCCCAATGCACATTGGGATGAGATGAGGATGGGTTGTGTGTAATCGCCCGCTACGGCTTCTTGATCCATCTCATCATACTCAGGCTGCAATGCCTTCTCTTTAATTCTCTGCAGAGAGCGTTGCAAAAGACAGACAAGTGGGATGCTGATGCTAATGATGGCATCATCGCCACTCACCATCTTGGTGGACTCCTCAAAGTTTGTCAGGATGGTCTTATTTGTGGAGTCTGACCTGAATATCGACAGCCTTGTTGCAGCTGGTACTCCACAACTGCTCTCTTCTGCTCACAAAGCCTTTGCAACAAGTGGAGGGTAGAGTTCCAACGTGTGGGGACATCACACACCAGTCGGTGTGCCGGAAGCTGCAAACGCTGCTGCAACACAGCAAGGGTGGCGGAAGCTGTAGCCGACTTCCAAAAATGAGCTGACAGGCGGCATACTTTGACGAGCAGATCTGGCAACTCGGGGTACGATTTAAGAAACCGCTGAACCATGAGGTTAAGCACATGAGCCAGGCATGGTACGTGTGTTATCTCGCCTCAGAGCCGCCACCAGGTTACGGCCATTGTCACACACGACCATGCCTGGATGTAGGTTCAGCAGTCTCAGCCACATATCTGCCTGCTCTTTCACAGCTGTCCACAACTCACAAGCAGTGTGAGGTTTATCACCTAAGCTTATGAGTTTCAGCACAGCCTGTTGCCGCTTGGCTGAGGCAGTACTGCAGTGCTTCCAGCTTGTAACTGATGTGGTGATATCAGAGATGGAGGCTGAACAGGAGGAGGAGGATGATGCGCAGGAGCTGTACACTGTGGGGGCAACTCTAACTGACATAGGGCCCGCAATCCTCGATGTGGGGAGGATGTATTCCGTTCCAAGGTCCAACTGGGTCCCGGCTTCCACTATGTTTACCCAGTGTGCCGTCAGGGAGATGTACCATCCCTAGCCACTGTAGCATCGGCGTCTCTGCCCCCTGCCAGGCAGAGATGCGGTCCCACTCACCTCCTCGCTCCCCGTACTCCCCTCTCTGCATTCTTCAGCGCTCCTCTTCCTGCTGCCGGCACGCGCAGCTCCCCGGGCACTGTGCTTAGGGCGCGCGCTCCCTCCCTCTTTAGAACCGCGCGCGCCGTCCTAAGGAGTCCCCGGCCAATAGCCGAGGGTCCTCCCATATATAAGGCACCTCCTCCAAAATGGAGGTGCCCGAGCAAAAGTTGTTGCACAGTGTTTCTGACCTCTCCTTCAGCCCTCAGGTCCTGCTGCTAGCCTGACTACCAGTCCTGCCCGCCAGCCTGTTACCTGCCTGTTATCTGCCGTGCCTGCCAGCCCGCTCTCCTGGGAGCACTTGCCTGTTGCCTGCCTGTTACCTGCCATGTCTGCCAGCCCGCTCACCTGGGAGCACTTGCCTGTTGCCTGCCTGTTACCTGCCGTGCCTACCCGGAGGCTCCTGCCATCACTTGCCGTGACCACCTGCCAGCCCACCTAGAGACTCCTGCCATCACTTGCCGTGGCCACCTGCCAGCCCACCTAGAGACTCCTGCCGTCACTTGCCGTGTCTACCTGATAGCCTACCTGGAGGCTTCTGCTCGCCAGCCTACCTGCTATTCTGGTCAGTCCCTGCCATCTGTACCGTGGGAGTCACCTGCTCCCTTACAAGGTCGTCCCCAGAGTAGCACGGCTCGGTCCCTCCCTGGTCACAGAGTCGTTAGCCGCCGTACAACCAGGGTCGGTCCGAGTTGATACTTAGTTACGCCCCTCTGGGTCCCTCCTTGCACCATAGCACAGAGGTTCCACCTCCCGGACCCATAACAGCCACAAGCACTTGTCCACGTGTCTGTTGTCAGGTAAACTCTCCCAGTAACTACGTTGTTAAGGGCATGGCAGATGTTTTGGGACACGTGCTTGTGTGGTGCTAGGATGGCACACCGGGCAAAATAGTGTCGGCTGGGGACCGAGTACCGAGGGACCGCCATAGCCATAAGGTTGCGGAAGGATTCCGTCTCCACCAGCCTAAAAGGCATTATTTCCAATGCAAGCAGTCTTGAAATATGCGAATTTAGGACTGTGGCCTGTGGGGCGTTGGCTGCGAATTTGCGCTTTCATTCAAAGCTCTGGGATATGGACAATTGAACGCTGCGGTGGGACGTGGACGTTGATGCTGTTTCTTGAGAAACTGCCATAACAAGTGAAGACTGAGAGGAGGGGGCATCTTTACATGCAGTATGGACAGGGGATTGCCTTGCACACACAACAGGGGGTTCTCTTACACGCACAACAGCGGAAGAAGCAGTGGTGACACTCGCTGACACTGGTCGTGGACCCTGGGGTTCGCCCCACAAAGTCGGGTGCTTTGCTGACATGTGCATGATCATGCTGGTGGTGGTCAGGCTGGTAGTTTTGTTACCACTGCTGATGCTGGCCTGGCAGGTGGTACAAATGGCCTTTTTGGGGTTATCAGCAGAGTCTTTAAAAAATTTCCAGACTCTGGAAGACCTACCGGTTGTACTGGCAACGTCCCTCGTGTTGGTGTTACGGGGAACGGATGCCTGCCTTCTGTCTGCGGCCACCACACTGCTTTTTCCTGCCTGTTGGGGTTCTCTGCCTCCCTCCCCCTGTGTGCTGCTGGCCTCGCTCTGCATGTCCTCCTGCCATGTTGGGTCAGTTACTAGATCATCCACCACCTCCTCCTCTTCCAGTTCCACACCACAGTTGTCCTCCTCACTTTGTGGCAATTGTGTCTCGTCATCGTCCACCTCTTGTGACAAATTGCCAGCGTCGACTTCCTGTGGCCGTGGCTGTTCAAATATTTGGCCATCGCTACATGGGATCTCCAATGTAGGGGCCCAAATATGGAAATGGACCAGTGAACAGCTCTTCAGAGTGTCCAAGTGTGGGATCAGTTGCTGTCTGACGACACTCGGCATGGTGGGAGAAAGGAACCTCAGGGTGAGGAGGAGTATGCGGTCGAAACTCACGGCTACTAACATTTGACCGTGTGGAAGACAGACCGGAGGTGGTGGTGCCCAGGTGAGTGGAAGTATTATCTGCTATCCAATTAATAACCTGTTCACACTGATCAGTTCGCAATACTGGTGTTGTTCTGTGCTTCCCTAGTAATTCGGTCAAGAACTGGGAGCGAGAAGATGTGGCTGTTGGTTGTGGCACATTTTCACCTTGGCCACGGCCCCGTCCTCTGCACACACCATCACCAGAACGTCCAGTTCCACGTCCCTTGCCACACGCCTTGCCCATTGTAAAGGAAGTAAAATATCTTACACTCGCACTATCAATGGAAAAAGGGTAATAAAAAGGAGATTAGAACCGTGGAAGAGGTAAACCACAGTTATAATTTCCTGGTGTATACCAGACTTGTTAAAATAGATATATTGGAGTCTGAACAGTCAGCGACACGCTCAAACTGTTTTTTTTATGGAAAAAAGGCAAGCAGGTGGATTACACCCAGATTTGAACCGTGGAAGAGGAAAACCACAGTTCTAGTTCTCTGGCCTACACCAGCATATTTTAAACAGATATATTTGTGTCTGAACACTCACAGACACACTCAATTTTTTTTTTTTGGGGGGGGGGGGATACCAAAAGGTTAATAAGACGGGTATTTGTACAGTCTGACTAAGGAAAAAAAAAAACAGGATTTAGATGAAAAAAAAAGGATTTTTCCTGGCCCCTGAGACGGGGGGATAAGTCCAGCAATTTGACCAGCAGGAGCACACAGGACTGTAATGCAGCGTTTGCTGGTATAACCACTGCATCTCCTATACAGCCTGCCTGATATCTGGGATGGATATTAGTCCTGAGAAGGACTGTTTGTTTGATCTGGCAGCCTTTACAGACCCTACACTAACTATTTTGCAGTATAAATTTCTCCCTAGCTCAGCAGCGCTGTCCCTACACTGTCTAATCCGGAGCGTCTGTGTCCAAGATGGCGGCGCCCGGTTTTAAATACTCGAGGTGACGCTGTGCAGCCAGCCAATCACTGTAATGCCCACAACCAACATGGCTGCGGCATTACAGTGAGTGGCTGGCAATCCCTGCATGTTCATTGGCTCTGTAAAGAGCGCCAAACATGCAGGGCGGAGACCCGAGCTCCCGCCCGAGTAACCCGGAAATGCTCGGTGCTCGCCGAACATCCCGAGTAGCGTTATGCTCGGGCGAGTACCAAGCAGTGTCGAGCATGCTCGCTCAACACTAGATGTCATATTTTCTATTAGGATTTTACCTTCATGTAGAGACCACACACCGCATAGCTGCAGTCTGCTATTCTGGTGTTTTTGCGTTACAGCTCCCTGATTCTGCTTACAGCCCTGGAAAACTATGGATGCATTCCTGGGCCTATCTCCTCTCCAGGGCGTGGTTTTGGGCTATAAAGAGCTAGCCTTTTGACTCAGGAGGTGTTCAGTACCTGGAGGCCAGCTCCAGAGAGAGGAGCTCCGGCTTGTTTGTGCTAAGCTGAACCGTGTGGGTCTCTTTTGCTAGTCCTGAGTGGCCGGACCCCGGCCGCTGCAAGGACTTTGCTGGACACTTTCTCAATTTGTGTTGCCATTATGCCAGATGGGCTATGTTTATGCTTCATGAACTTTGCGTTGGTTTATGCTGCTAAATAAACCAACTGAAAATGTAAAGAGACAGTGTCACTTGTTTAACACAAACGAGATTAGAGCAGAAAGACAGCACTCGCCAACAGTCGCTGACACAGTCGCTGAGTCCTTTAATCCAGACTGGACATTTCAAGAACAGCGGATGGCTAGGGGATGCGGGGGTGTGATAAGGACGACGGTCGTTTCGCGCACCAAACTGCGATTCTACGGGTCCTCCTGTATGCAGTGCGCCGGTCAGGTTCTGTACTCCGGTCAGAGATTACAGATTGTATGACTGAAGAGGAGACCTGGTGCCACTTCACTCCCTTGTGAGTGTCACTTGTTTACCTCGCATACCGCCAAGCAATTAGCTTTACCACAGTACATTGCCTAAGAAAGAAAGTATTTTAACTGTTAATAACAGAGTCGTGAATTATGGATTTTCCAGAAGTCCTTGAAAGCTGGCTCTGACCAATTAACTATACTTTTAAAAACAAAGAAGGAAAGCTTTAATGCAAAGACACCTCTATATCAGATACAACGCCCTGTGTTATGGCTTTAATGAATAACACTTATAAAGTTAATATTAAAATACAAAATTATCAAAGATATATAGGTAGATGTGTCTAACTAATAATCAAAGCAAAGTGTAAAGATTTACCATAACAACTCCTCCCTTTTTATTATTTACAGAGAATTTATCCATCAGCTACTTCCCCATGCTATGGGAGCCTGGAGGGGACAAATCCTGTTCATGGACAGAGACCTTGTTTGTAAATCTCATCATATATGATTACTGGAGGAGCACTGGTATCTACTGCTGATGTGATATGTAGCGTCGGCGTCCCTGCCCTCTGCTAGGCAGGGACGCTGTTCCCCTCACCTCTCCGCTCCGAGCCCGGCATCCTCCTCCCGCTCTGCTGGCAGCGCGCGCTCCTTCCCGGCCACGGTGCTTAGGGCGCGCGCCGTCCTAAGGAGTCCCCGGCCAATGGCCGGAGGACTTCACCATATATAAGGCACCTCCTCCAAAATGGAGGTGCCCGAGCAATGTTGTTGCACTGTTCACTACTCTTCTTCAGCCCTCAGGTCCCGTTTCCAGTTACCTGCCAGTTTCCTGCCAGATTGCTGTCTGATTCCTGCCTGTTATCCGCTTACCTGCTTGCTAGCATGAGGTCCGACGGTCTGCCTTCCGACACCTGTCAGTCTGTCTATGGACCAGCTTGCCCGCTCACCTGGGAGCGCCCACCTGCTACCCGCCTGCTAGCCTACCTGGAGGTTCCGCCGTCACGTGCTGTGACCACCTGCCAGTCCAGAGACTCTTGCCCGCTCACCTGGGAGCGCTCATCTGCTACCTGTCTGCTAGCCTACCTGGAGGCTCCGCCGTCACGTGCTGTGACCACCTGCCAGTCCAGAGACTCTTGCCCGCTCACCTGGGAGCGCTCATCTGCTACCTGCCTGTTTGCCTACCTGGAGGCTCCGCCGTCACATGCTGTGACCACCTGCTTATTCAGAGACTCTCGCCTGCTCACCTGGGAGCACACATCTGCCATCTGCGTGCTAGCCTACCTGGAGGCTCAGCTGTCACAGGTCGTACCTACCCTTTACCCAGAGACTGTCCCGGTCACTTGCCATGACCTTCTGCCCGTTCACCCAGAGACTGCCCCGGTCACTTGCCGTGACCTCCTGCCCGTTCACCCAGAGACTGCCCGGGTCACTTGCTGTGACCTCCTGCCCGTTTACCCAGAGACTGTCCCGGTCACCTGCTGTGACTACCTGCCTGTCTTCCCTGGTCGCCACCCGCTTCCTTACAAGGACCGCCCCCTTGTATAAGTTGCTCAGAGGTTCCACCTCCCAGACCCGTTACAGTTTGCTCGGGCCATGGAACCCGGTGGCACCCAAGCTCCCTCGCTCTCGGACCTTTGTCATGAACTGTCCCGTCAGAGGTCCCAACAGGAGTCCATCCTGAGTCACCTGCGGAATGTCAATTCTCGCCTGGACACTCTGACTGCTCCACCAGCAACCACCGCTAGTGTCTTGACTCGCAACCCGGCAGCTCCGCTGCCCACCAATACCATGGTATCCTGCTCCGGACCCCGGCTTTCTGCACCTCCTCGCTTCGGAGGCGACTCCGCTCTGGCTCGGGGCTTCATAAATCAGTGCACCCTGCACTTTGAACTCCTGTCCCACCAGTTTAACACCGACCGGGCCAAAGTAGCCTTCATCATGTCCCATCTCACGGGGGAGGCACTGGCTTGGCTAAATCCTCTATGGTAGAGAGGAGACCCCCTGGTGTCCGACTTGCCTGCCTTTCTCACGGCTTTCCGGAAAGTCTTCGACGAACCCGGACGGAAGACCTCATCCGCATCGTCTCTGCTACGCCTCCGTCAGGGAAGTCTCACCGTGGGCCAATATGCCATACGGTTCCGTACCCTTGCCTCGGAGCTGGCCTGGGATAACGACGCTCTGGTGTCTGTCTTCTGGGAGGGTCTGTCCGGCCGTATTAAAGATGAACTCGCCGGTCGGGACATTCCTACCACTCTCGATGACTTAATAACTCTTGCCACCCGATTGACCTACGGTTCCAGGAGCGTGCCAAAGAGGTCACCCGTGAGAGGAGGTTTCCACGTCTAGCTCCTACCTTCCAGAAACCCGTCACTCCCTCCGTTTCTCCCCAGGTACACTCTCCTGAGCCTATGCAGGTCGACCAGACCAAGATGGTCAAACCCGTCAGGACTTACGCCGTGCCGAGGGGAGCTGCTTCTACTGTGGCAGCAAGGAGCACCGGATTCGTACCTGCCTGGAGAGGTCGGGAAACGCCTGTGTCTAGGTTCGCTCAGAGAGGTCGACCTAGACAAGAATAAATCCTCTCCATCTCTGCTGCTGTCAGTCTCAATTATCTGCGGGGAGAACCGTTTTTTCGAACTAGCCCAACTTGACTCTGGAGCAGCCGGGAATCTTATTTCACAGTCCCTGGTAGAAAAACACCGCATTCCCACCAAACCTCTGGCTGTACCCTTATCTGTCGCTGCCGTGGATGGGGGCCTCTTACCACGTCCCATCCAACTCATCACCGAATCCATTACTCTGCAGGTGGGAATGCTGCATTCTGAGAGCATCTCTTTTCATGTTCTGCCTGGACTCTCTCACGCCCTCTTACTAGGCCTACCTTGGCTCCAGAGACATGCACCTGTGCTTGACTGGAAGACCGGAGAAGTCCTTCGTTGGGGACAGGACTGCCATAAGACTTGTTTGGTTCCCGTTCATCCCGTCCGTCCTTCTCCTACCCCAACTAATCTACCTGGACTTCCGATTCCTTATTGGTCATTTGCTGATGTCTTTAATAAAAAGGAGGCAGAGACATTACCCCCTCATAGACCATACGACTGTCCTATCGACCTGTTACCCGGTACTACGCCTCCCCGTGGGCGTATTTACCCATTGTCCGCTGCTGAGACCCGGTCGATGTCCGAATATATTGAGGAGAATCTGGCCCGGGGATTCATCCGGAAATCTACCTCCCCGGCGGGAGCAGGCTTCTTTTTCGTTAAAAAGAAGGACGGCTCTCTCCGTCCCTGTATAGACTATAGAGGCCTTAACCAGATCACGGTGAAGAATAAGTACCCCCTTCCGCTCATTCCGGAGTTATTTGATCGTCTGAGGGGGGCTAGAATCTTCACCAAACTGGACCTCCGTGGGGCGTACAACCTGGTCCGTATCCGTCAGGGGGATGAATGGAAGACTGCATTCAACACCCGGGACGGCCACTATGAATATCTGGTAATGCCCTTTGGTCTCTGTAATGCTCCTGCCGTCTTTCAAGAGTTGGTCAATGACATCTTCCGGGACCTTCTCTACTCCTGCGAAGTGGTGTACCTGGACGACATCTTGGTCTTCTCTCCGGATCTCCAGACTCACCGGAGGGATGTTCGTCAGGTCCTGCTCAGGCTCAGGCAGAATCACCTCTTCGCTAAATATGAGAAGTGCTTCTTTGAGCAGACCTCGCTTCCGTTTTTGGGCTACATTATTTCTCAGACCAGCCTTCGAATGGATCCAGAGAAACTGTCTGCCATCGAGAAATGGCCTCGACCGGAGGGGTTGAAGGCTATTCAGCGGTTCCTGGGCTTCGCCAACTACTACCGCCTCTTCATACCGCACTTCTGTTCCCGGACTGCCCCAATTTCCGCGCTCACCCGTAAGGGCACTAATCCCAGAGAGTGGCCGCCCGAAGCAGAGGAGGCCTTTCTTTCCTTAAAACAGGCCTTCTCTTCCGCCCCGGTGCTGCATCGCCCGGACGGCAGAAAGCAGTTCTTCCTGGAAGTTGACGCCTCCTCCTCTGGAGCCGGAGCGGTACTTACCCAAAAATCATCTTCCGGGAGAATGGTAACTTGTGGCTTCTTCTCCAAACTCTTCTCCTCTTCTGAGCGCAACTATTCCATAGGAGACTGAGAGTTATTGGCCATCAAGCTGGCATTGGAGGAGTGGCGTTACCTACTCGAGGGGTCTCTTCACCCGGTAATAATCTACACTGACCACAAGAACTTGGCTTACCTCCAGCATGCCCAGAGACTTAACCCGCGCCAAGCCCGGTGGTCCTTGTTTTTTGCTCGCTTTGATTTTGTTCTTCATTTTTGCCCGGCTGACAAAAACATCAAAGCAGACGCCTTGTCCCGATCCTTTCTGGTGTCCGATCTCGAGGAAGAACCCAAACATATCATCGATCCCGCCAGAGTAATGCAAGTGGCTCCCGTGAGTCTAAATCGTCTCCCTCCCGGTAAGACGTTCGTTTCAGTACCTGATCGGGAGAAGATCCTACACTGGGGCCATTCGTCTAAATTAGCTGGCCACGCCGGTCAGAAAAAGACCCTCCAGCTTATCACCCGGCACTACTGGTGGCCTACCCTGCACAAGGACGTAATAGACTTTGTTTCTGCCTGTGTGTCCTGCGCCCGCAACAAAGTCCCGAGACACCTGCCAGCCAGTCGCCTCCTTCCGCTTCCTGTGCCTGCTGCCCCCTGGCAGCATATTGCTATGGACTTCATAACTGATCTCCCCGTCTCTGCCGGTTGTACGGTCATTTGGGTGGTCGCTGACCGCTTTTCCAAGATGGCTCACTTTATTCCCCTGCCAGGCCTCCCGTCTGCACCCGAGCTGGCTAAAGACTTTATCCGCCACATCTTCCGTCTTCATGGCCTGCCCCTCCACATCGTGTCGGATCGTGGGGTACAGTTCACCTCACGTTTCTGGAGAGCCACTTGTAAATTGCTAGACGTCACCCTGGACTTCTCCTCCGCTTACCACCCACAGTCTAATGGTCAAGTGGAGCGGATCAATCAGATCCTGACCAGTTACCTCCGGCACTTCGTTAATGCCCACCATTCTGACTGGGTGGATCTCCTGCCATGGGCCGAATTCTCTTACAATAATCACGAGAGCGAATCTTCCTCCAAATCCCCGTTTTTTGTAGTCTTCGGTCAGCATCCTCGGATCCCATTTCCCGTCTCCACCTCGGTGGATAATCCGGCTGCGGAATCTCTCGTTAGCAAATTTTCCTCCTTGTGGGAGAGTACCCGGTCCGCACTTCTTCAGTCGTCCGAGCGTATGAAAAGACATGCTGACAAAAAACGTCTGGATCCTCCTCAATTCCATCCAGGGGATAAGGTCTGGCTCTCGTCCAAGTATGTCCGGCTCAAGATTCCTTCCTATAAGTTAGGGCCTCGGTTCATCGGTCCTCTGGAGGTCATCAGTCAGATCAACCCGGTGGCCTATAAATTGAAACTCCCGGCCAACTGGCGGATCCCTAACTCCTTCCATGTATCTCTCCTCAAACCCGTGGTACTTAACTCTTTTTCCAAGTCTACAGGTACGCCTCCTGCTCCGGTTTCCGCTGAAAACGAGTTTGAGGTAGAGAACATTCTGGCCACAAAAAGGGTAAGAGGAAAGACCTTTTTTCTAGTAGATTGGAGGGGGTTTGGTCCTGAAGAGAGAACGTGGGAGCCCCGGGAGAACATCCATGCCCCTCTCATCCTTGCTAAATTTCTGTCTGGCCTAAAAAAGGGGGGGCCTAAAGGGGGGGGTACTGTAGCGTCGGCGTCCCTGCCCTCTGCTAGGCAGGGACGCTGTTCCCCTCACCTCTCCGCTCCGAGCCCGGCGTCCTCCTCCCGCTCTGCTGGCAGCGCGCGCTCCTTCCCGGCCACGGTGCTTAGGGCGCGCGTGCGCGCGCTCCCCCCCTCTTAAAGGGGCCGCGCGCGCCGTCCTAAGGAGTCCCCGGCCAATGGCCGGAGGACTTCACCATATATAAGGCACCTCCTCCAAAATGGAGGTGCCCGAGCAATGTTGTTGCACTGTTCACTACTCTGCTTCAGCCCTCAGGTCCCGTTACCAGTTACCTGCCAGTTACCTGCCAGTTTCCTGCCAGATTGCTGTCTGATTCCTGCCTGTTATCCGCTTACCTGCTTGCTAGCCTGAGGTCCGACGGTCTGCCTTCCGACACCTGTCAGTCTGTCTATGGACCAGCTTGCCCGCTCACCTGGGAGCGCCCACCTGCTACCCGCCTGCTAGCCTACCTGGAGGTTCCGCCGTCACGTGCTGTGACCACCTGCCAGTCCAGAGACTCTTGCCCGCTCACCTGGGAGCGCTCATCGGCTACCTGTCTGCTAGCCTACCTGGAGGCTCCGCCGTCACGTGCTGTGACCACCTGCCAGTCCAGAGACTCTTGCCCGCTCACCTGGGAGCGCTCATCTGCTACCTGCCTGTTTGCCTACCTGGAGGCTCCGCCGTCACATGCTGTGACCACCTGCCAGTCCAGAGACTCTTGCCCGCTCACCTGGGAGCGCTCATCTGCTACCTGCCTGTTTGCCTACCTGGAGGCTCCGCCGTCACATGCTGTGACCACCTGCTTATTCAGAGACTCTCGCCTGCTCACCTGGGAGCACACATCTGCCATCTGCCTGCTAGCCTACCTGGAGGCTCAGCCGTCACAGGTCGTACCTACCCTTTACCCAGAGACTGTCCCGGTCACTTGCCGTGACCTTCTGCCCGTTCACCCAGAGACTGCCCCGGTCACTTGCCGTGACCTCCTGCCCGTTCACCCAGAGACTGCCCCGGTCACTTGCTGTGACCTCCTGCCCGTTTACCCAGAGACTGTCCCAGTCACCTGCTGTGACTACCTGCCTGTCTTCCCTGGTCGCCACCCGCTTCCTTACAAGGACCGCCCCCTTGTATAAGTTGCTCAGAGATTCCGCCTCCCAGACCCGTTACATGATAACTGACGGTCTATGATGTCTGATCTTACGCTTCTCTTTACATAACAAATACACCAGTTCTAGCGGTTACATACACTAGTAATACCAACATCTATGTAATGAAAGGGTAAATGAATATATTCATATTCCTTATCCCCATTTCCACTATATGAGGTCTGCCATTCAGTCTGGAGTGATTGTCTGCAGCTCATTTGTATAATGAATGTGGAAGCATGAAGGTAGCAGGTGTAAGGCGTGCTAAAGTGCAGGTTCCCTCTGCACCCAGGAGAAGCCATTTATAGGCCTGGTGACCACATACTACATATGAATCCTTGGGCAATATGCAGGGTATGATGTCAGGGAGTCTCCCAACACAACGTATATAAGTCAGAAGTCCTTGCATCGGAGGTTTGGCACAAGTTCGGTTGTTTTGGAAACCTCATTCCTTTAGCACGCCATTGAGATTTAGCGCAAGGGATGCAATTGCCATCAGCATGGTTCAGAGGGGCAGGGTCATCATCTTTGCTGCTGCCGGGGATCAGGATCTTTTTCAGTGGCTGGCGTTGATCCAAGTATCTTTGGCTTGGAGCTTGACAGAAGTGGCAGTGGTCAGTAGCACTTGAAATGGCTCACTGTACCTGGGTTCCCGTGGTCTCCTCATATGTCTCTTGACCACGACCCAGTCTCCTGGTACCAGTGTGTGTGCCGCTTATACAGTTGGGGTCTGGGATGGAGGAAAGAACACGATTGAGTGACAGTCAAATGTTTGTGCAACTCCAAGACTTATTCAGTGAGGGAACTGTAGGAGGCTGCAGCTGCTGCGGGAAATACAACCTTGTCTTAGGGACACTACCAAACAGTATTTCATACGGCTTCTCTCTACCTTTTGGGGTGGTCCTCACTGAGTACAATGCAATGGGCAAAAAATCCACCCAGGACAAGTGTTTCCTCCATATACTTCTGGATTTTTAATTTCAGAGTACCATTAAGGAGTTCCACCTTCCCACTACTTTGTCAGTGATAGGGAACATGGAAAACCTGACAATGTCTGGGATCTGTATCTAGGGAGTGGGTAGTCTGTATTTTTTTCTTTTTTAGGGGTCTGGTCCAGGGTCTGTATTTTGAGCATCTCGTTCAAAATTTGTACACATAGCATCTGTATGTAAAAGGTAGGGTCTGCATTAATATAGGGGACTGAATTTTCGACTTCCGCCGTGCCACGAACCGCCTCTGTGAGTAATTCAATCAGCTGCTGCTGTTGTCAGTGCTGTTGCTGCTGAATCTGTTGCTTGTATTCTGTTGTGCTAGCTGTTGCTGCTGGAGCTGTTGCTGCTGGAGCTGTTGCTGCTGGAGCTGTTGCTGCTGGGCTTGCACCAGGTGTTTAATCAGGTCCTCCATGCTGTCTGATGTTGCTACCTGGTTTATAGCCGCCTTCAACCATGACAGTCACACATGTTCCCTGGGAACGCTGCCCGCACGTCTAACACCAAATGTATCAATGCTACTCACTTGGGAGCGATATGAGATATCACAGGAACTGTTTCTATTTAAAGTTTAGCAGGTTTATTTCACTCCTCATAAACCAATCACAGGAAAACTTAAATACAGCCCTTGTCCAGCCCCAAGTAAAACAAAGTAACAAATCCATACAATAGTGGTGGTTAGCCCACCTGGCTTAGAGTCCAGCTTTTTAGTCCTTTAGCAAAGGCATTCAATCCAGAAGATCTGCACACCTCCATTCACAAAGACCTGTGGGAGACAAACAGGTCTCATTTTACCAAGTGATCCACACCCAAGGGTGGAGATATGGTGAGCAGCCGTTCAGTTGTTCATAATCAACCTGTCACGGATGATCAGCCCCTTTTTGACCTTTATGCACTAAAGCATTACTTCAAGTTTATCTCCCATCCACTATGGGTCTAACAGCCACCTAACAATATACACTGCACAGTTCCAGTCCTCCTGGCCTGTATATATACACTGCACAGTTCCACTCCTCCTGTCCTGTATATATACACTGCACAGTACCACTCCTCCTGTCCTGTATATATACACTGCACAGTTCCACTCCAAATGTCCTGTATATATACACTGCACAGTTCCAGTCCTCCTGGCCTATATATACACTGCACAGTACCACTCCTCCTGTCCTGTATATATACACTGCACAGTACCACTCCTCCTGTCCTGTATATTTACACTGCACAGTACCACTCCTCCTGTCCTGTATATATACACTGCACAGTACCACTCCTCCTGGCCTGTATATATACACTGCACAGTACCACTCCTCCTGTTCTGTATATTTACACTGCACAGTACCACTCCTCCTGTCCTGTATATATACACTGCACAGTACCACTCCTCCTGCCCTGTATATATACACTGCACAGTACCACTCCTCCTGTCCTGTATATATACACTGCACAGTTCCACTCATCCTGTGTATATATACACTGCACAGTACCACTCCTCCTGTACTGTATATATACACTGCACAGTACCACTCCTCCAGTCCTGTATATATACACTGCACAGTTCCACTCCTCCTGTATATATACACTGCACAGTACCATTCCTCCTGTCCTGTATATATACACTGCACAGTACCACTCCTCCTGTCCTGTATATATACACTGCACAGTACCACTCCTCCTGTCCTGTATATATACACTGCACAGTACCACTCCTCCTGTCCTGTATATATACACTGCACAGTACCACTTCTCCTGTCCTGTATATATACACTGCACATTACCACTCCTCCTGTCCTGTATATATACACTGCACAGTACCACTCCTCCTGTATATATACACTGCACAGTACCACTCCTCCTGTATATATACAGTGCACAGTACCACTCCTCCTGTCCTGTATATATACACTGCACAGTACCACTCCTCCTGTCCTGTATATATACACTGCACAGTGCCACTCCTCCTGGCCTGTATATATACACTGCACAGTGCCACTCCTCCTGTCCTGTATATATACACTGCACAGTGCCACTCCTCCTATATATATACACTGCACAGTACAGCTCCTCCTGTATATATACACTGCACAGTACAGCTCCTCCTGTATATATACACTGCACAGTACCACTCCTCCTGTCCTGTATATATACACTGCACAGTGCCACTCCTCCTGGCCTGTATATATACACTGCACAGTGCCACTCCTCCTGTCCTGTATATATACACTGCACAGTGCCACTCCTCCTGTCCTGTATATATACACTGCACAGTACCACTCCTCCTGTCCTGTATATATACACTGCACAGTACCACTCCTCCTCTCCTGTATATATACACTGCACAGTACCACTCCTCCTGTATATATACAGTGCACAGTACCACTCCTCCTGTCCTGTATATATACACTGCACAGTACCACTCCTCCTGTCCTGTATATATACACTGCACAGTACCACTCCTCCTGTCCTGTATATATACACTGCACAGTACCACTTCTCCTGTATATATACACTGCACAGTACCACTCCTCCTGTCCTGTATATATACACTGCATAGTACCACTCCTCCTGTCCTGTATATATACACTGCACAGTACCACTCCTCCTGTCCTGTATATATACACTGCACAGTACCACTCCTCCTGTCCTGTATATATACACTGCACAGTACCACTCCTCCTGTCCTGTATATATACACTGCACAGTACCACTCCTCCTGTCCTGTATATATACACTGCACAGTACCACTCCTCCTGTCCTGTATATATACACTGCACAGTACCTCTCCTCCTGTATATATACACTGCACAGTACCACTCCTCCTGTCCTGTATATATACACTGCACAGTACCACTCCTCCTGTATATATACACTGCACAGTACCACTCCTCCTGTCCTGTATATATACACTGCACAGTACCACTCCTCCTGGCCTGTATATATACACTGCACAGTACCACTCCTCCTGTTCTGTATATTTACACTGCACAGTACCACTCCTCCTGTCCTGTATATATACACTGCACAGTACCACTCCTCCTGCCCTGTATATATACACTGCACAGTACCACTCCTCCTGTCCTGTATATATACACTGCACAGTTCCACTCATCCTGTGTATATATACACTGCACAGTACCACTCCTCCTGTACTGTATATATACACTGCACAGTACCACTCCTCCAGTCCTGTATATATACACTGCACAGTTCCACTCCTCCTGTATATATACACTGCACAGTACCATTCCTCCTGTCCTGTATATATACACTGCACAGTACCACTCCTCCTGTCCTGTATATATACACTGCACAGTACCACTCCTCCTGTCCTGTATATATACACTGCACAGTACCACTCCTCCTGTCCTGTATATATACACTGCACAGTACCACTTCTCCTGTCCTGTATATATACACTGCACATTACCACTCCTCCTGTCCTGTATATATACACTGCACAGTACCACTCCTCCTGTATATATACACTGCACAGTACCACTCCTCCTGTATATATACAGTGCACAGTACCACTCCTCCTGTCCTGTATATATACACTGCACAGTACCACTCCTCCTGTCCTGTATATATACACTGCACAGTGCCACTCCTCCTGGCCTGTATATATACACTGCACAGTGCCACTCCTCCTGTCCTGTATATATACACTGCACAGTGCCACTCCTCCTATATATATACACTGCACAGTACAGCTCCTCCTGAATATATACACTGCACAGTACAGCTCCTCCTGTATATATACACTGCACAGTACCACTCCTCCTGTCCTGTATATATACACTGCACAGTGCCACTCCTCCTGGCCTGTATATATACACTGCACAGTGCCACTCCTCCTGTCCTGTATATATACACTGCACAGTGCCACTCCTCCTGTCCTGTATATATACACTGCACAGTACCACTCCTCCTGTCCTGTATATATACACTGCACAGTACCACTCCTCCTCTCCTGTATATATACACTGCACAGTACCACTCCTCCTGTATATATACAGTGCACAGTACCACTCCTCCTGTCCTGTATATATACACTGCACAGTACCACTCCTCCTGTCCTGTATATATACACTGCACAGTACCACTCCTCCTGTCCTGTATATATACACTGCACAGTACCACTCCTCCTGTATATATACACTGCACAGTACCACTCCTCCTGTCCTGTATATATACACTGCATAGTACCACTCCTCCTGTCCTGTATATATACACTGCACAGTACCACTCCTCCTGTCCTGTATATATACACTGCACAGTACCACTCCTCCTGTCCTGTATATATACACTGCACAGTACCACTCCTCCTGTCCTGTATATATACACTGCACAGTACCACTCCTCCTGTCCTGTATATATACACTGCACAGTACCTCTCCTCCTGTATATATACACTGCACAGTACCACTCCTCCTGTCCTGTATATATACACTGCACTGTACCACTCCTCCTGTATATATACACTGCACAGTACCACTCCTCCTGTCCTGTATATATACACTGCACAGTACCACTCCTCCTGTCCTGTATATATACACTGCACAGTACCACTCCTCCTGTCCTGTATATATACACTGCACAGTACCACTCCTCCTGTCCTGTATATATACACTGCACAGTGCCACTCCTCCTGTCCTGTATATATACACTGCACAGTACCACTCCTCCTGTCCTGTATATATATACTGCACAGTACCACTCCTCCTGTCCTGTATATATACACTGCACAGTACCACTCCTCCTGTCCTGTATATATACACTGCACAGTGCCACTCCTCCTGTCCTGTATATATACACTGCACAGTACCACTCCTCCTGTCCTGTATATATACACTGCACAGTACCACTCCTCCTGTCCTGTATATTGGGTCTAATTCTCAGTATCTGTAATTTATTGTGACTTTTCTTCCCTCGGGTTCGGACCAGTGGCTTTTTCCCCCTCGGGTCAGACCCCTGTGACGTTTCACCCTCGGGTCCTACCCTTGTGACGTTTTCCCCCTCGGGTCAGACCCCTGTGAAGTTTCCCCCTCGGGTCCTACCCTTGTGACGTTTTCCCCCTCGGGTCGGACCCCTGTAGTAATAATAATTAATATAACATTTTTATTTATATAGCGCCAACATATTCCACAGCACTTTACAATTAAGTAAGGACGTGTACGGACAATATAAACAATACAATGTATCACATTTTAACAGTTACAGGAGGAGTGAGGGTCCGGCTGCTCGCAAGTTTACAATCTACATGGACATAGGGGGACACAATAGGTAGAACATGGTCATCAGCCAGGATCTGTCTATGGGCCGATACCGTGTGGTATTTGGTGCATGGAGGATGTGGAGACAGATGGATAGTCAGGAGCAGATTAAGATTAACTTTTAGGAGGGAACAGGGGAGAGTTAGGTTGGTGAGTTGAGGTGATCGGCTTGTCTAAACAGATGGGTTTTTAAAGCACGATTGAAGACATGGGGGTTAGATATCAGTCGGATCGTTTGAGGCAGTGCATTCCAGAAAACTGGCACGGCACCAGAGAAGTCTTGGAGACGGAAGTGTGAGGTTCGGATTAAGGAGGATGTTAGTCTTAGATCAGTTGCAGAACGGAGGACACGGGAGAGGTGATAGACAGAAATGAGGGATGAGATGTAGGGCGGTGCAGAACCGTGGAGAGCTTGGTGGGTGAGAGAGATGAGTCTGTATTGTATTCTGTGGTGAATGGGTAACCAGTGCAATGACTGGCACAGGGTAGAGGCGTCAGTGAAGCGGCTGGACAGAAATACGACCCTGGCTGCTACATTGAGAAGAGATTGGAGAGGAGAGAGTTTGTTTAGAGGGAGACTGATTAGAAGAGAGTTGCAGTAGTCCAGACGAGAGTGAATAAGAGCGACAGTAAGAGTTTTTGCAGTATCAAAGGTGAGAAAAGATCGGATTCTGGAGATGTTTTTAAGGTGCAGGTGACAAGAGCGAGTGAGTGATTTTATATGTGGAATAAAGAAAAGTTGTGTGTCAAATATGACTCAAAGACAGCGAGCTTGCTGCTTGGGAGTTATGATGGAACCACCCAAGGAAATTGAAATGTCAGGTATAGGTAAGTTAGTAGAGGGAGGAAAAACAAGGAGTTCAGTTTTGGAGAGATTCAGTGTCAGATAGAGGGAGGACATGATGTTAGAGACAGCGGACAGACAATCACAGGTATTTTGTATTAGAGTGGGGGTGATGTCAGGTGAAGAGATGTATAGTTGGGTGTCATCAGCATAGAGATGATACTGGAACCCAAATCTGCTGATGGTTTATCCAATAGGGGCAGTGTATAGAGAGAAGAGGAGGGGGCCTAGGACTGATCCTAGAGGAACCCCGACAGTAAGAGGACGAGGAGAGGAAGAGGAGCCGGCAAAAGATACTGTGAAGGAGCGGTCAGAGAGGTAGGAGGAGAACCAGGAGAGAACAGTGTCCTTGAGGCCGATAAAGCGGAACATAGTGAGGAGGAGCTGGTGATCCACAGTGTCAAAAGCGGCAGAGAGATCCAGAGAAACAGCAGGGAGCAGTGACCTTTGGATTTAGCTGTTAGTAGATCATTACAGACTTTAGTGAAGGCAGTTTCAGTAGAGTGTGAGGAGCGGAAACCAGATTATAGAGGGTCAAGGAGAGAGTTATCTGAGAGATAGCGGATTAGAAGGAGTGGACCAAGCATTCCAGGAGTTTAGAGATGAAGGGAAGATTATAGACTGGTCTGTAGTTAGCGCAGTTCTGGTCCAGGGATGGCTTTTTAAGTAAAGGGGTTATGATGACATGTTTGAATGAATAGGGAAAGATACCCGAAGAAAGAGAGGTTAAATATTTTAGTTAGGTGGGTAGTGACAGCTGGGGAAAGGGACTGAAGGAGATGTGAGGGAATAGGGTCACTGTTACAGGTTGTAGGGCAAGAAGAAGCGGGGAGTCTGGTCACTTCTTCTTCTGTGACCGGCTCGAAGACGGAAAATGAACTTGAGTTGCGGAAGGGAAGGGGATCCAGACTCTGAGGGGATTGTGCAAAAATGTCTTGACGGATGATTAATTTTTTGTAGGAAATTAATGGCCAGATCGTCAGCGCTTAGGTTGGTGACGGGGGCCTGTACTTTAGGGCTCAGGAGGGAGTGGAAGGTTTCAAAGAGTTGTTTAGGATTGTTGGCTAGAGATGTGATGAGAGTGGTAAAGTAGACTGGTTTAGCCAGATGGAGAGCAGTGTTATAAGTTTTAAGCATGGACTTATAGTGGATGAAGTCTTCTGCCAAAAGTGATTTTCTCCACAGACGCTCAGCACAACTTGAGCAGCACTGGAGAAAACGTGTCTGCATCGTGTGCCTGGGCTGCTGTCTATGCCGGGTTATTCTGTGTGTAGCAGGTGTTGTTTCATCCAGGGCGCTCCGCAATGTGTCGTTATAGAGAGACAATACTGAGTCTGGACAGGAGAGGGAGAGGATGGGAGCTAAAGATGACTGTAGATTATTCATAAGCTGCTGGGTATTAATGGAAGATAGATTTCTGTGTGTATGGTAAGTGGGGGTGTCCCGGTGAGGAGACCATCCTTGACAGAAAACGAAAGAAGGTTGTGGTCAGGGAGTGGTAGAGGGGAGTTAGTAAAGTCATGCAGTGAGCAGAGTCATGAGAAGACCAGGTCCAGAGTATTCCCGTCTTCATGTGTAGGAGAGTTAGTAAGCTGTGAGAGGCCGAATGAGGCGGTTAGAGAAAGAAGATGAGAGGCAGATGGGGAAAGCGGCTTATCAATGGGTTTGTTAAAATTCCCCATGATGAGAGTGGGAATATCACAGGATAGGAAGTGTGGAAGCCAGGTGGCAAAGTGATCCAGAAACTGATGGGAGAGGCCTGGAGGGCGATACACAACCGCCACTCGCAGGGAGAAGGGTTTAAAGAGTCTAACAGTGTAGACTTCGAAGGAAGGAAACATAAGTGAGGGAACCGGGTGGATGACCTGGAAAGCACATTGTGGTGAAAGGAGCAAACCAACACCTCCACCTTGTCTGCTCTCAGGTCTGGGGATATGTGAAAATTGAAGCCCCTCATACGAGAGAGCAGCTGTGGTGGTTGTGTCAGACTGCTCGATCCATGTTTCTGTGATAGCCAGAAGGTTAACGGAATTTGAAAGGAAGAAATCTTGGATGTAGAGGAGTTTATTGCGGGCTGAGCGCGAGTTCCAAAGGGCACAGTTAAAAGAGTCAGAAGAAGGCGAGCAACGAATGTTTATAAGATAGGCAGGGCTTCTATGTGCAGCAGGATGAGAGTTATGTATACTAGTGTGTGGAGGCCCAGGGTTGGGAGAGATGTCGCCAGGAAATAGGAGGAGGAGACAGAAGAGAAAGAGCAGGTGGTTCAATGATTTGTGTGAGCGTTTTGTGCGCTGTATGGTGGTAGTGGATGGTTTGGAATGACTGAGAAAAGTCAGTAAGGCCTCAGTGTTGTACATGGGAGAGGGGAGGAGAGAGGGACTGATGTAGAGAGAATGTGCAGAATATGTCAAAGGGTGGTAGAGATGATAGGAAACAGCAGTTAGGACATAGAAGAAGCAAAGAGATATGGAAATTAGATGTTGTAGTGAAACTGAACAAAGAGCATGCTTGTTTTAATATCTGGCATAGCTGGTCCGTCTGTCCTCTTGCCATGTTTAACTGGCAAGACACCTTGAATATTTTGGACATAGAATCAATTTCACAAGTGCCTCAGCACACGTGTTCTCTTTAAGCCAGATCTGGATATATTGGAAGTGTGTGCTGGGATGTAGGACTAGTTTGCCTTCTTGAATAAGCAATTAGCAAGAGACCGCAGCAGGCATTACTATGCAAGACATACAAACATCCACACTGGACAGACAGACCACAAATCATCAAGTGAACTAAAACAGAAAAGAAGTAAAGTAAGCACCTCAGTGAATAAACTCTCCCCTCTCCAATCCGTCCTTAACGCAGCAGCAAAGATCATATTCCTCGTCAACCGCTACACAGATGCCTCTTCCCTGTGCCAGTCATTGCATTGGTTGCCCATCCAATATAGAGTTCAATTTAAACTTATCACGCTTACCCACAAAGCGCTCCATGCTTCAGTACCCCCCTACATCTCCTCCCTTGTCTCAGTCTACCACCCTACAAGTGCCCTCCGTTCTGCCAGTGACTTAAAACTAAAATCCTCCATAATCCGAACTTCCCACTCCCGTCTCCAAGATTTCTCGCGTGCTGCGCCAATTCTTAGGAATGCACTACCCAGGACAGTTCGATTAATTCCCAATAACCACAGATTCAAGTGAACCCTAAAAACACATTTCTTTAGACTGGCGTATCACCTCCACACACTATCTGTCCGTCCCAGTTTTCCCCCATATTAAAATCTTCAATTTCAGGTTCATACCATCCATGCACTTAATAGCCTCGGTCAGGACTGTACACATACTGGCAGGCAACCAGTCCATGTATTATTTATCCTATATAGTATATCAAGGCTGCATTATACAATATATGTACACTTTACCTTTTGTGTCTCCCCCCATTTTCTCATAGACTGTAAGCTTGCGAGCAGGACCCTCACTCCTTTCGATATGAGAAATGCTTATTCTGTATTGTTTGTATAAGTCCCCCCTAAAATTGTAAAGTGCTGCGGAATATGTTGGCGCTAGGAAAATAAAAATAATTATTTTTATTAATAATCCCTTCTGGTCACTTCTGGGACATTTCCGTTAGCTACTTTGGAAACTGCTACTTAGGATAACTGCTCAGAAACCATGCATGGTCATAGACCAGGCCCTCTAAATTTATACCTCTTAGCTAATTACACATGAAAAAAGCCAGGTGTGAATAGAAGAAAGGAGGGACAAGGAGACAGGTAAGAATTAGTGTTGAGCGAGCATGCTCGACACTGCTCGGTACTCGCCCGAGCATCACGCTACTCGGGATGTTCGGCGAGCACCGAGCATTTCCGGGTTACTCGGGCGGGAGCTCGGGTCTCCGCCCTGCATGTTTGGTGCTCTTTACAGAGCCAATGAACATGCAGGGATTGCCAGCCAGTCACTGTAATGCCGCAGCCATGTTGTTTGTGGGCATTACAGTGATTGGCTGGCCGAACAGCGTCACCTCGAGTATTTAAAACTGGGCGCCGCCATCTTGGACACAGTCGCTCTGGATTAGACATTGTAGGGACAGTGCTGCTGAGCTAGGGAGAGATATATCCTGCAAAATAGTTAGTGTAGGGTCTGTAAAGGCTGCCAGATCAAACAAACAGTCCTTCTCAGGACTAATATCCATCCCAGATATCAGGCAGGCAGGCTGTATAGGAGACACAGTGGTTATACCAGCAAACGCTGCATTACAGTCCTGTGTGCTCCTGTTGCTCAAATTGCTAGAATTAGCTCCAGGTCTCGGGGGCCAGGAAAAATCCTTTTTTTTTCATCTACATCCTCTTTTTTTTTTTTTTTCCTCCTTCACACTGTACAAATACGCGTCTTTAACCTATTGGTGTCCCCCCCCCCCCAAAAAAAAAGTGTGTCTGTGACAGTTCAGACACAAATATATCTGTTGAAAATAGTCTTGTGAAGGCCAGAGAAACAGAAGTGTGGTTTTGCAGTTCCACGGGTCAAACCTCTGTATTATCCACTTTTGGGTTATTTTTACCTAAAAAAAACCAGTTTGAGTGTGTCGCTCACTGTTCAGCCGCAAATATATCTATTTAAAAAAGTCTGGTATATCCCAGTAAACAATAACTGTGGTTTTGCCGTTCCACGTTAAAAAATCTCTATTATTCAGCTTTTGGTATTTTTTCCGTAAAGAAAAACAGTAATAGTTTCTCCCTGATTGTTCAGATTGTTTAAAAGATTCGGGTGTAGGCAAGAGAAATAGAACTGTGGTTTTCCTCTTCCACGGTTCTAATCTCCTTTTTATTACCCTTTTCCATTGATAGTGCGAGTGTAAGATATTTTACTTCCTTTACAATGGGCAAGGCCCGTGGGGAGGGACGTGAAACTGGACGTTCTGGTGATGGTGCGTGCAGAGGACGGGGCCGTGGCCAAGGTGAAAATGTGCCACAACCAACAGCCACATCTTCTCGCTCCCACTTCTTGACCGAATTACTAGGGAAGCACAGAACAACACCAGTATTGCGAACTGATCAGTGTGAACAGGTTATTAATTGGATAGCAGATAATACTTCCAGTTACCTGGGCACCACCACCTCTGGTCTGTCTTCCACACAGTCAAATATTAGTAGCCGTGAGTCTCGACCGCATACTCCTCCTCACCCTGATGCTCCTTCCTCCCACCATGCCAAGTGTCGTCAGACAGCAACTGATCCCACATTTGGACACTCTGAAGAGCTGTTCACTGGTCAATTTCCATATTTGTGCCCCTCGCCTGCTCCGCTTGAAGTGGTGGGAGAGGAGATCCCATGTAGCGATGCCCAAATATTTTAACAGCCACGGCCACAGGAAGTCGACGCTGGCAATTTGTCACAAGAGGAGGACGATGACGAGACACAATTGCCAGGAAGTGAGGAGGATCGTGGTGTGGAAGTGGAAGAGGAGGAGGTGGTGGATGATCTAGTAACTGACCCAACATGGCAGGAGGACACGCAGAGCGAGGCCAGCAGCACACAGGGGGAGGGAGGCAGAGTACCCCAACAGGCAGGAAGAAGCAGTGTGGTGGCCGCACACAGAAGGCAGGCAACTGTTCCCCATAACACCAACACGAGGGACGTTGCCAGTACAAGCGGTAGGTCTTCCAGAGTCTGGAATTTTTTTAAAGACACTGCTGATAACCCCAACAAGGCCATTTGTACCACCTGCCATGCCAGCATCAGCAGGGGTGACAAAACTACCAGCCTGACCACCACCAGCATGATCAGGCACATGGCAGCAAAGCATCCGACTTTGTGGGGCGAACCCCAGGGTCCACGACCAGTGTCAGCGGGTGTCACCACTGCTTCTTCCGCTGTTGTGCGTGTAATAGAACCCCCTGTTGTGTGTGCAAGGCAATCCCCTGTCCATACTGCATGCAAAGATGCCCCCTCCTCTCAATCTTCACTTGTTATGGCAGTTTCTCAAGAAACAGCATCAACGTCCACGTCCCACCGCAGCGTTCAATTGTCCATATCCCAGACCTTTGAACGAAAGCGGAAATTCGCAGCCAACGCCCCACAGGCCACAGTCCTAAATTCGCTCATTTCACGACTGCTTGCGTTGGAAATGCTGCCTTTTAGGCTGGTGGAGACAAAATCCTTCCGCAACCTTATGGCGGTGGCCGTCCCTCGGTACTCGGTCCCCAGCCGACACTATTTTGCCCGGTGTGCCATCCCCGCACTACACAAGCACGTGTCCCAAAACATCTGCCATGCCCTCAACAACGCAGTTACTGGGAGAGTCCACCTGACAACGGACACGTGGACAAGTGCTTGTGGCCAGGGACAGTACATCTCCCTGACGGCACACTGGGTAAACATAGTGGAAGCCGCGACCCAGTCGGACCTTGGGACGGAACACATCCTCTCCACACCGAGGATTGCGGGCCCTATGTCAGTCAGAGTTGCCCCTACAGTGTACAGCTCCTGCGCATCATCGTACTCCTCCTCATGTTCAGCCTCCATCTCAGATGTCACCACATCAGTTACAAGCTGGAAGCACTGCAGTACTGCCTCCGCCGAGCGGCAACAGGCTGTGCTGAAACTCATAAGCTTAGGTGATAAACCTCACACTGCTTGTGAGTTGTGGACAGCTGTGAAAGAGCAGGCAGATCTGTGGATGAGACCGCTGAACCAACATCCAGGCATGGTCGTGTGTGACAATGGCCATAACCTGGTGGTGGCTGTGAGGCGAGGCGAGATCACACACGTACCATGCCTGGCTCATGTGCTTAACCGCGTGGTTCAGCGGTTTCTTAAATCGTACCCCTAGTTGCCAGATCTGTTCGTCAAAGTACGCCACCTGTCAGCTCATTTTCGCAAGTAGGCTACAGCTTCCGCCGCCCTTGCTGTGTTGCAGCAGCGTTTGCAGCTTCCGTCACACCGACTGGTTGGTGATGACCCCACATGTTGAAACTCTACCCTACACATGTTGCAAAGGATTTGTGAGCAGAAGAGAGCAGTTGTGGAGTACCAGCTGCAACAAGGCCGTCGATATTCAGGTCAGACTCCACACATAAGACCTCAGGAGTGGACCTGGATGTCTGACATATGTACCATCTTGACGAACTTTGAGGAGTCCACCAAGATGGTGAGTGGCGATGACGCCATCATTAGCGTCAGCATTCCACTTGTCTGTCTTTTGCAACGCTCTCTGCAGAGAATTAAAGAGGAGGCATTGCAGCCAGAGTATGATGAGATGGATCAAGAAGCCGTAGCGGGCGATTACACACAGCCCAGCCTCATCTCATCCCAACGTGCATTGGGGGACAATGAGGGAGAGGAGGAGGAGGAGGAGGAAGAACAGGAGCTGGTATCATGCGCTGTAGACGGTAGTACTTTTACAACTGTCATACCGTCGGTTCAGCGTGGGTGGCCTGAGGACAGAGGGGAGGAGGAGGAAGAGGAGAGCATGGTCAGTCGTCATCTTGGTGAGGACACGGAAGTCTTGCCCGTTACCAGTCTGGCACACATGGCTGACTTTATGTTACGCTGCCTTAACCGTGACCCTCGCGTTGTCAAAATGTTGGGTGACAGTCATTACTGGTTGGTGACACTTTTAAACCCCCGCTATAAGGAGAACTTTCACTCTCTTATTCCTGAGGTGGAGAGGTGTACAAAAATGGGGCAGCACCAGAAGGCCCTTGCTGCAGAACTCTTAAAAAAATTCCCATCTGAACACGCTAGCGGTAGAGGTCACAGTTCGTTGCCCAACCAAGGCGTACATGCGAGAGAGACGCAACTCCAATCCAGCAGAGGCAGGGGAACACTGTCAACGTTCTGGGACAGTTTTCTGAGACCCGCCCAGCTTACAGGCCCTGAGGCGCGGGGTACTCTCACAAGAAGTGGAAAGTTCAAAAGATGGTGAGGGAGTACCTTGCCGACCGTACCAGCGTCCTCCGTGATTCCTCTGTGCCTTTTAATTTTTGGGCATCCAAGCAGGACACTTGGAATGAACTCGCTCTGTACGCCTTGGAGGTCCTGGCTTGCCCTGCCGCTAGCGTGTTATCGGAGCGTGTTTTTAGTGCCGCTCGGGGAATTATAACTGATAAGCGCACTCGCCTGTCAACTGACAATGCTGACAAGCTGACCCTTATCAAAATGAACAAGGGCTGGATTGGGCCAGACTTCTCATCACCACCAAATGACAGCAGAGTAACATAAAGTCAAATCCACTGTGTTATTTCGGGAGGTGTATTTACATGAACCGCTTCACACCCACACATGGGTATATGCTTCCTCATTTCGGCTGTTTTTTGCTCTTCTCCTTATCCTCAGCCTCCACCACCACTATACCACCAGGGTGACCGTGGTCCATGTTGCCATTATTGCAAGTTCCTCCGTCCTTATTTTTGGCAGCTTTTGCTTGGAAGGCATAGGCAAAGATTACGGGAAACCCACTCCCCAATAATTGGAATAATGTTTTTAAGATGTTGTACTGTATGGCTCTTGTAAGGGTCATTAAAACCGTCTTGTTAAGCTACTGCGACCTCCACCACTTTTCCAAGGGGCATTTAAACAGTCTTGTTAAGCTACTGCGACCTCCACGTCTCTTCCATGGGGCAATAAAACCGTCTTGTTAAGCTACTGTGACCACCACGTCTCTTCCAAGGGACATTAAAACAGTCTTGTTAAACTACTGTGACCTCCACGTCTCTTCCAAGGGACATTAAAACCGTCTTGCTAAGCTACTGTGACCTCCACGTCTCTTCCAAGGGGCATTAAAAGCGTCTTGTTAAACTACTCTGAACTCCACAGCTCTTCCAAGGGGCATTGAAATGTTGTTTTTAATTAACTCTAACCTCCACGACTCTTCCAGCGGCCATTGCATTTCCTAATTTTTGGCAGCTTTTGCTTGGAAGGCATAAGCAAAGACTATGGGAGACCCACTCCCCAATAATGGGAATAATGTTTGTAATATGCTGTATTGCATGGCTCTTGTAAGGGGCATTGCAAGTTCCTCCGTCCTAATTTTTGGCAGCTTTTGCTTGGAAGGCATAAGCAAAGACTATGGGAGACCCACTCCCCAATAATGGGAATAATGTTTGTAATATGCTGTACTGCATGGCTCTTGTAAGGGGCATTGCAAGTTCCTCCATCCTAATTTTTGGCAGTTTTGCTTGGAAGGCATAAGCAAAGACTATGGGAGACCCATTCCCCAATAATGGGAATAATGTTTGTAATATGCTGTACTGCATGGCTCTTGTAAGGGGCATTGCAAGTTCCTCCGTCCTTATTTTTGGCAGCTTTTGCTTGGAAGGCATAGGCAAAGATTACGGGAAACCCACTCCCCAATAATTGGAATAATGTTTTTAAGATGTTGTACTGTATGGCTCTTGTAAGGGTCATTAAAACCGTCTTGTTAAGCTACTGCGACCTCCACCACTTTTCCAAGGGGCATTTAAACAGTCTTGTTAAGCTACTGCGACCTCCACGTCTCTTCCATGGGGCAATAAAACCGTCTTGTTAAGCTACTGTGACCTCCACGTCTCTTCCAAGGGACATTAAAACAGTCTTGTTAAACTACTGTGACCTCCACGTCTCTTCCAAGGGACATTAAAACCGTCTTGCTAAGCTACTGTGACCTCCACGTCTCTTCCAAGGGGCATTAAAAGCGTCTTGTTAAACTACTCTGAACTCCACAGCTCTTCCAAGGGGCATTGAAATGTTGTTTTTAATTAACTCTAACCTCCACGACTCTTCCAGCGGCCATTGCATTTCCTAATTTTTGGCAGCTTTTGCTTGGAAGGCATAAGCAAAGACTATGGGAGACCCACTCCCCAATAATGGGAATAATGTTTGTAATATGCTGTATTGCATGGCTCTTGTAAGGGGCATTGCAAGTTCCTCCGTCCTAATTTTTGGCAGCTTTTGCTTGGAAGGCATAAGCAAAGACTATGGGAGACCCACTCCCCAATAATGGGAATAATGTTTGTAATATGCTGTACTGCATGGCTCTTGTAAGGGGCATTGCAAGTTCCTCCGTCCTAATTTTTGGCAGTTTTGCTTGGAAGGCATAAGCAAAGACTATGGGAGACCCATTCCCCAATAATGGGAATAATGTTTGTAATATGCTGTACTGCATGGCTCTTGTAAGGGGCATTGCAAGTTCCTCTGTCCTAATTTTTGGCAGCTTTTGCTTGGAAGGCATAAGCAAAGACTATGGGAGACCCACTCCCCAATAATGGAAATAATGTTTTTAATATGCTGTACTGCATGGCTCTTGTAAGGGGCATTGCAAGTTCCTCCGTCCTAATTTTTGGCAGCTTTTGCTTGGAAGGCATAAGCAAAGACTATGGGAGACCCTCTCCCCAATAATGGGAATAATGTTTGTAATATGCTGTACTGCATGGCTCTTGTAAGGGGCATTGCAAGTTCCTCCGTCCTAATTTTTGGCAGCTTTTGCTTGGAAGGCATAAGCAAAGACTATGGGAGACCCACTCCCCAATAATGGAAATAATGTTTTTAATATGCTGTACTGCATGGCTCTTGTAAGGGGCATTGCAAGTTTCTCTGTCCTAACTTTTGGCAGCTTTTGCTTGGAAGGCATAAGCAAAGACTATGGGAGACCCACTCCCCAATAATGGGAATAATGTTTTTAAGATGCTGTACTGTATGGCTCTTGGAAGGGGCATTAAAACCGTCTTGTTAAGCTACTGTGACCTCCACCACTTTTCCAAGGGGCATTAAAACCGTCTTGTTAAGCTACTACGACCTCCACCGCTTTTCCAAGGGCCATTAAAACCATCTTGTTAAGCTACTGTGACCTCCACCACTTTTCCAAGGGGCATTAAAACCGTCTTCTTAAGCTACTGTGACCTCCACTTCTCTTCAAAGGGGCATTAAAACCGTCTTGTTAAACCACTCTGAACTCCACAGCTCTTCCAAGGGGCATTGAAATGTTGTTTTTAATTACCTCTAACCTCCACGACTCTTCCAACGGGCATTGCATTTCCTCCTAATTTTAGTCAGCTTTTGCTTTTCAATGCAAAGGCGAAAACTAAGGGAGACCCACTCCCCAATAAAGGGTAGAAGGTTTTTAGTACGCTGTAATCCACGTCTGTTTCAAGGGGCATTTCCTCATAATTTTTGGAAAGCCTTCCATTCACTGCTTAGGCCAACAGTGTACAGGAGACCCAGTTGCTATACATGGAAAAAACCGTTTAGTTAAGGCCCTCTGACCTCCATGTCACTTCCAAGGGGCATTGGAGTGCCTCGAAATTTTTGGTAGGCATTGCACTCACTGTATGCCCTATAACTGTGTAGCCGAACCGCTCCTTTTGGTACAGAAACATATCCTACAAGACATGGTTGGCCTGATATTGATGTGAATGGTCCTTGTTCCTCCTGCTCTTTCTCCTTTGCCACCACCTCATCCATCATTTATCACCTGAAGCTTTGTTTTAACGGGAGTCATAGAACTGGGATAGTAGCAGGAAAACATCCAGCAATCCTCGGAGGAGGTAGGATATGCACCAAAACGCTGACCACCTCAGGCCTAGCCGCTACTACATACATGCGCTTGCATGCCAAGAAAACAAAGCAGATGCTAACTTCTATCATCATCATGCTCCTCACCTTGGCACTCTCAACTCCCCTGATGGAGAAGCCAGGGCCCACCGGAGTCTGGTTCTCTGGTGGGCTCGTCCAATGCTGCCCTAAAGCAGGCCAGGCTAAAAAAAGTGTGGGGGAAGGTCACTGGAGAAATAGGGGCGGCTGGGGACCGTTTATGGACACCCGGCCGCCCCCAGGGGGCTGGGGACCGTGTGTGGACACCCGGCCGCGGGGCGGCTGGGGACCGAGTATGGACACCCGGCCGCCCCCTGGCGGCTGGGGACCGAGCGTGGACACCCGGCCGCCGGGGACTGAGTATGGATACCTCGCTGCCGAAGCAGCCATGATGTAATGGCCAGCTTCGGCCTCCTCCAAACTAAAAGGCACCATTTCAAGTGCAAGCAAGTAGTATGGTATTGCAGCCTGCGGGTGGGTGGGTGGCTGGCTGCATATTTGCGCTTGCATTGCAAGGAATGGGGGAGGTACAATTGAACACTGCCCTGGGACAAGGACTTGCACGGGGATAGTTGCAAGTCTCCATCTTCTGATGCGGCAAGGATCACTTCTGATGGGCACACTTTTAGACAGTGACCTGGGTGTCAGAGATGCTCGCAGGGGTCTTCCCCATGCTGTTCCCATGTCTTTTCAGCACTGTATGCATGTGTCACACAGCACATGGCCAGATAAGGTTGTAAAATGTTAAAATGACATTTCCCGGTGAATGCATTTGTCACAGTTGAAAGCAATACAAAAGTACAAAAACGCATAAAAAATGCTACTTGTGAACATAGCCCAAGGTGTGGAGGAGTATTTTTGTTTTTGGTTATTTATTTTACCTTATACACAAGTCTTTACCCTGGAAAGGAAGTTCCTTAACATATTTCACAGGAAAACCGTTTCAGTTTAGTTTTTGAACATTTTATTGTGAGCCCGTAAAAGTGGCTTAATACCTCTGACCACGTTGTTGACAGCAGTGACCTGAGGGTCAGAAATGCTTCCAGGGGCGATCCCCATGTCTTTTGGGCACTGTCACTATCGTTTTGGGCACTTTTTAGGCTTTCTACAGACTGCCGGGGGTGCCGCCGCAAAAATGCTCGGGTCTCCCATAGACTAACATTGGGCTTGTTGCTCAGGTCGAGCACCCGAGTATCACGGCGAGCTCGGCCCGAGCTTCGAGCACCCGAGCATTTTAGAGCTTGCTCAACACTAGTAAGAATTAAACAAAGGTGAAAAATTAACAGACAGTAGATGAGAGAAGTTTGCTACCAACACAGGAGGGAATTGAATAGGAAAAGAACATACCAAGCATAAAAGAGAGACACAGTCTTGAATGGGGTTCAATCAGTATGCAGAGTATTGCAGTTTTCCCCCTGGGGTCAGACCCCTGTGGCGTTTTCCCCCTCGGGTCATAGAAATCAAAGAAAGGTTGGAAGGAACATCCAGGGTCCTCGTGTCCAACCTCCTGCTCAATGCAGGATTCACTAAACCATCTCAGACAAATGTCTTTCCAGCCTCTGTTTGAACACTTCCATTGAAAGAGAACTCACCACCTCTCGTGGCAGCTTGTTCCCCTCATTGATCACCCTAAGGCTGTGTGCCCACGATGCGTTTTTAATGCGTTTCTGCAGCTGCAGAAACGCATTAAAAACGCATGATAGAAGGCCTGCCATGTCCCCCAATGATAATCCGCAGTGCTGTGCACATGCTGCGGAGATTTCCGCTGCGGATTATCATTGCGGAAAAAAACGCAGCACTACCAATTATTTTGCGGAAATGCTGCTTTTTCGCCGCCATTGACTTGCATTGGAACGCACCAATTCCGCAAGACTGCATCTGTACTTGCGTAATTGGTGCGTTCTAATGTGCGGATGGTACCCGGGTGTAGAGGAGAGGAAAGTCTCATACACACCCAAGTACCATTAAAAAAATCTGTAAAAAAAATAAATAAATAAAAATAAATGTATATTTACCTTCCGGCGGCCCGCCATGTGCTCCTCCTTGCTTCCCAGCACTTTTCAGTGGATTGAAGGACCTGCGCTGACGTCAGAGTCATGTGACGGGTCACGCGACGCTGACGTCGGCAGGTGTTTCAATCCACCGCTGCCGGCACCGAGCGAAGCAAGACAGCGCGGGCCATCGGAGGGTAAGTATATATTTATTTTTTTATTTTTTGACATTCTCTCGGGTCACACTATATAAATCCATGCTGTTTGCATGGATTTATATAGTGTGACCTAGTTGTCAGAAGCACTTTCCAAGTGATGCTAATCGCTTGGAAAGCGCTTGTCAATCCGCATGCGGAAATGTCAGTGAATAACGCTCCATTTCCGCATGTCCCTGGCAGGAAAACGCATGTACAATCCGCATGCGTTTTTTTCTGCCAGGGAGATGCAGAAACGCTCAGGAAAAAATCCTGAGCATTTCTGCATCGTGGGCACATGGCCTTACTGTCAAAAAGTTTTATTAAGTCTTCTCTCAGTCTTGTCTTTTGCAAGCTAAACATTCCCAAATCCTCTAACCGTTCCTCATAGGACATTGTTTGCCGACCACTCACAATCTGGTCGCTCTTCTCTGAACTTGCTCCAGTTTGTCGATGTCTTTTTTAAAATGTGGTATCCAAAACTGGACACAGTATCCAGATGAGGTCTGACCAAAGAGGAGTAGAGGGGGAACATTACTTCACGTGATCTAGACTGTATGCTTCTCTTAACCCTCCGTCACATACAATATCGGTTCTAACGAGTTCACATACAATGTGACTGTCAGGCGCAGGCTAGAAAAATACCTATAATATCTAATGTTTGCAATTTCAGTGCTCTAAAAGTGATCAGTGACCTTCATAGGGATGTAATAAAAGAGACTACACATAATCAGGTGCAAAAAAAACCCCATTTACTTAACATAAAACTAATAACTCTGAAATACAAACATTTCAAAACTCCCGCCAAATAGTCCCCAGTTCGACTCTGTCAAAAAACTCTACAAAGAAAATTTATGGAAACAAACTTAATTTTAAGGTACCTTAAGTACTATTAAACACATATTCAATCAGAATTAGATCCTGAAGTTTCCCCAGAAAAATTACACTTGCAGAGCAAAGAGCAAGAATTACACATCATTTTTGCATGTGTCAGGCAGATTGCATTATGACATTTGTGACATTCAGAATTAGAAAGCCTTCTGATTCAGCTTTCCGTGGTGCAGGTGGTGCATCTCCTTCTTTTGGGAGGTGGTGCATTTTCACTATCATCTTCTGGGCGGTATCTTTTGAGCTGAACTTGAAGGCGAGAGGGGATACCGATTGTTTTCATACTTCTCCTGCGTAGCTCTCCAAGCACTAGTTCATGGGCCAATTTTTTCAGATAGAATCGTCTACGGAGTGGTTCAAGCTTGTTTTCAAGGTAAATGACTTGTGAATTTATACCACCCAAATTTAACATGGCAAAAAATATGACCATTGGCCAGCGTTTGGTGTTTCTGCTGACGTTGAAAGTTGAGCACATCTGATCAGCTGTATCAACACCCCCTTTGGTTGCATTATAAAATGTAATTATCTCCGGGTTTTTTTGTGCCTCAGTTCCAGGATCGATGGCATCATCATCATGAAGTGTTGATAGAAGAAGTACAATTTTTTTTGCTTGTGGTACATAGGAAACCAAAACCTTTCCATTATGGAATGCAAACATACTGCTGTACTGTTATCTCCCTCTCACACTTACAAACTGTGTAGGCAATTCTTTTTTTATCTTTTCTTACAGTTCCGACATATGAAAGCTTCTGCATTTTCAGATAATAAATCAGATCACAATTTGAAAACCAATTGTCAGCTGTTATATTGCGACCCGATACAAATAAGGGCTCAGCCAGTCTTTTTACAACATCACTGGGTTTGTTGCTGACACAGTAAGGACCTTCTCGTTGTTTTCCTGCATAAACTTCCAGGTTGTAAGTGTAGGTCTTACTGGCATCAACAAGGGCATACATTTTTATTCCATATTTGTTAGGCTTTGATGGAATATATTGACGAAAGGCACATTTACCACGAAAACCAGGGAGCATTTCGTCAATAGTGAGATTCTCCCCAGGGCAATAGCTTTTTTTACAGTTTTCAACAAATTTTTGGAATATATCACGAATTGGAGCAAGTCGGTCATGTGTTTTACGTTCTGTTCGGGTAGTTCTGTCGTCAAACCGAAGGCAACGAATTAGAAGCTTGAATCTGTTTATGGACATAACAAGGCCAAATTTTTCAACTCCATCCCCATCTTTACTCCAAAGTTCCTCCAAACTTTGTCTATTTGCCCTATAAGCTCCTGCAAGGTATAATAATCCAAAAAAAGCACGCAGTTCTATTTCATCTGTGGCCTTGATGGTTCTGTTGCAGATGAACTTGTCCTTTATAATGTCTATATATTGGTTGGTATATGTGACAATAGAGTCCAGAATGTCATCTGTGAATAAACTATTGCAGCATTCAACTGCAGTTTTTGCATTACTTGCAGTTCCTATAACTGCAGGAAGGTGAGTAATAATGTTTTGAGGTTCCCTACGTTTTTTCTGGAGTGGCTTCTTGTTCCATTGTTTTTTTTTTTTTATCTTTTCCCATATAATAAGATTCTACATCTTCATCCTCATCACTGTCACCATCTTGCTCTGTTTCAGAATCCACTTCACATACTTCCACCTCATGAGAATCAATCTCACTTTCCTCTCCTAAATCCTCATTCAGTGTGGGGTCTGCATCATCTAACAGCATGTTTGTTACTTCATCAACATCAAGGTTTTTTGATAAATTGTACATTTTCCTCTCCATTTCAGCAGATAATCTGAAGCAAGAGAAGGAATATGTGTTAGGGAACTACTGTATATGCCTGAGCAGCACACTTTCTTTTTTAATCTGCCTTATTTCTATGAAATATCCTCACACTTTGTGCTATACATTCATAAAACAAGCTAAATAAACAATTGTGATGAATAAAAACATAAAATACCAACCTTATTGAGTGTGACGTGTTCACATACAATGAGCCTGAGAGATTAGCGCAGTTATATCTGTCCTCCTGAAGCTCTGCAATCCAACTGTGGTATGAGGTTTCACAGAGCTGCTAGAGACAGGAGACTACCTGGAGGGAGGGGATTTCCTCACAATCTGGTGAGGAAGGAGAAATGAAAGTAAAAGAGATGTGCCTGTCAGGCCTATTGTATGTGACGGAGGGTTAATACATCCTAGAACTGTGTTTGCCTTTTTGCTGCTGCATCACACTGTTGACTCCTGTGCAGTCTGTGATCTATTAGTATACCTAACTCTTTTTCACACGTGCTGTTGCTTAACTCTATTCCTCCCATTCTGTATATGCTTTTCTAATTTTTCTTGCGCAGATGTAGGACTTTGCATTTCTCTCTGTTAAAAACCATTGTTAGTTGCTGCCCACAGTTCCAGTTTGTTTAGATCTTGTTGAATCCTGTCTTCTCTAGTATTATTATCCTTCCTAGTTTGTGTCATCAGCAAATGTAATCAGTTTACCCTCAATTCCTTCATCTAAATCATTGATAAAGATGTTGAACTACACAGGACCCAGGACAGAGCCTTGTGGTACCCCACTTAAGACATTCTTCCAACTGGATGTGCAACCATTTATGACCACTCTTCGGGTCCGATCACTAAGCCAGTGATGAATCCACCTAACAGTTGCTTTGTCCATTCCATAGTTGGTCATTTTTTCAATAAGGATGGTATGAGATACTTTGTCAAATACTTTGCTGAAGTCAAGATATACTATATTTACTCTTTCCCTGATCCACCCAGTCAGTGATTCTGTCATAGAAGGAAATTAAGTTAGTCTGACATGAATTATTGTAATGCACACGCCCGGGCTGAGCGGCGTGTGCGTGTGATTGTAGTGATTCCACTGGACCGTGCCGGAGAGTGAATGCCTGGAGGGGCGTAACTAGGTATTCACCCGATCCGACCAGGGTCGCACGACGGCATACGACGCCAGTGCACCAAGGAGGAACCGAGCAGAGGGACCAGGTGCTACTCCAGGACAGACCCCGGACACGGCTGTTGACCCACACAGGGGAATACAGGAACAGACTGGTAGGCTGGAATACAGACTGGTGGGTATAGGCTGGCTCGACTGGGATGCAGGCAGGCGGGTATGCAGGCAGGGGGGTACAGGCAAGCACAGCTAGAGTGCAGACAGGGAGGCACTAGCAGGTAGGAACACAGGCGGGATAGGACCCAGTACACACTGGGACTCAGGAACAATACAGACAGAGGGGTACAGGCAAGCACAGCTAGAGTGCAGACAGGGAGGCACTAGCAGGTAGGGACACTGGCGGGATAGGACCCAGTACACATTGTGACTCAGGAACAGAACCACAGATGTGGCGGACAAACACAGCAGAGTGAGGCCGCCCAGAGAGGTGAGTGAGAGCAGAGCAGGACAAGGCCGCCAGGAGCGGTGAGCAAAGGGTCAGAGCTGAGCGAGACTGCCGGAGCAGTGAGCAAGAGTAAAGCAGGACGAGGCCGCCTGGAGCGGTGAGCAAGACTGCCGGAGCAGTGAGCAAAAGGATAAGAGCGGAGCGAGACTGCCGGAGCAGTGAGCAAAAGGGTCAGAGCAGAGCAAGGCTGCCGGAGCAGCGAGCAAAAGGAGCCAGAGCAGGCTAGAACCGCCGGAGCGGTGAGCAAAGGAGTCAGAGCAGGCTAGAACCGCCGGAGCGGTGAGCAAAGGAGTCAGAGCAGGCTAGAACCGCCGGAGCGGTGAGCAAAGGAGTCAGAGCAGGCTAGAACCGCCAGAGCGGTGAGCAAAGGAGTCAGAGCAGGCTAGAACCGCCAGAGCGGTGAGCAAAGGAGTCAGAGCAGGCTAGAACCGCCGGAGCGGTGAGCAAAGGAGTCAGAGCAGGCTAGAACCGCCGGAGCGGTGAGCAAAGGAGCCAGAGCAGGCTAGAACCGCCGGAGCGGTGAGCAAAGGAGCCAGAGCAGGCTAGAACCGCCGGAGCGGTGAGCAAAGGAGCCAGAGCAGGCTAGAACCGCCAGAGCGGTGAGCAAAGGAGCCAGAGCAGGCTAGAACCGCCGGAGCGGTGAGCAAAGGAGTCGGAGCAGGGGGGACAGGGCTCTGTTCACACGGAACAGACAGGAAGAGAAAGGCAGAGCCAGATACCCACAGGGTACTTGCAGTGAAGTAGCGAGTGGACCACAAACTCACAAACGGGAGTACAGAGACAACAAGCAGGAGTTCGGTACGAGTTCAGACTCTGCAGAAAAAGGAAGGGAACGGACATAGAGGCAAAACATGTAAAGGATAGGAGAGAGTTCAGACTGGAACTGAGTGTACGGAGGAGACCGACACTGCAGCGGGATACAGGAGCGGGTCTGGGAATACTGCCCCCAGAGAGGCGGGACGAACAGGCAAGGAGCGTGTTCAGACAGGACAGACAAGATACAGGAGCGGGTCTAGGTAATCGGCCCCTAGAAGGCAGGAGGAACAGGCTAGGAGCGTGTTCAGACAGGACGGACAAGATACAGGAGCGGGTCTAGGTAATCGGCCCCTAGAAGGCAGGAGGAACAGGCTAGGAGCGTGTTCAGACAGGCCTGGAAATACAGCCTCCAGGATAGGCAGACAAGAGAACACAGAACGGGACCTGGCACCTTCAGAGTGCAAGCACACACTGAATGAAACACTATGCTCAGGCGCCATCTTGAGGAAGAAGGTGGTATAAATACCCAAAGATGGACAGCAATAGGCTGAAGGTGCAACAGGGGCGTGTCCGCAGCAGGTACAAGAAACAGGAAGTTCAGCGGGCGTCGCCCTATGCAGCCAAAACAGACAAACAGACAGCAAGGAGGGAAGCCAGAGAGACACCCTGGACAGGAGATCAAGTGCGCGCTCTTGCACAGTGGGAGATGGACCACTATGCAAGGACGCCGCCAGGTATGTTACAGTACCCCCCCCCTTACGCCCCCTCTTCTTCAGGCCTGCCAGAATCTTCCGCAGGGAATTCGAGGACCAGTCGTTCACTTCAAGGAGATCACTTCCACTGTCCACAGGAAAAATTGATCTCATCTGGTTAGCTAGGATGCTACCTCCTATCCAGCCATCCTTAGCTACAGACGAAACGGGTGGAGTACCAGGAACAGCACACAAGTTAGTCTCTCTCCACATATTTTCAGGTGGCACCCCAGAGGGTACAGGAGACAACTGGAAGTCCTTCACCGGGTTGGAGGGGGACAGAGACTTGGGGGTAATCTCTGCTTCGAGGTACATCTTGTCAAGCTCACAGGAAGAAATAGACGGGTTATCAGGTACATAATGAGGAAAAGTCACTGTCTCTTTGTTATCTGGTGGTACCCTGGAGAATTCAGGAAACAACTGGAGGTCCTCCGCCAGGTCAGAGGGGTGTAGAGACTCAAGGGTAACCTCTGCTTCAGAGTACACAAGGTCGGACTCACTGGACGAAGCAAGCGAGGTATCAGATCCAGGATATAGGAAAGTCTCTGTCCATTCACCACCAGGTGGCACCCCGAAGGGTTCTGGAGACAACTGGAGGTCCTCCGCCTGGTCGGAGGGGTGTAGAGACTCGGGAGTAACCTCTGCTTCGGAGTACACTAGGTTGGACTCACTGGACGAAGCGAGCGAGGTATCAGGTACAGAGTATAGGAGAGTCTCTGTCCTTTCGCTACCAGGTAGCACCCCGAAGGGTTCTGGAGACAACTGGAGGTCCTCCGCCTGGTCGGAGGGGTGTAGAGACTCGGGGGTAACTACCACTTTGGGGTACCCATTGTCAGGCTCACAGGACGAAGCGGACAAAGTATCGAGTACCGAGTGTAGAGAAGTCTCTCTCCATTTGTCATCGAGTGGTATCCCGGAGGATTCAGGAGGCAACAGGGGGTCCTCCGCCAGGTAGTAGAGGTGCACAGACTCAGAGGTAACCACAGCTTTGGAGCATCCTTGGACATGCACACCGGTTAAAGTGGGTGAAGCATCTGATGCCGGGTGCAGGAAGTTCTCCTGTGTGGAGTCTGGATGGGCAGAAGTCTCTTCGGGCAGGAGAACCGGAGCACTACCCACGCACATTACCCGTTGGGGCTTCTCCGGGATACAGGGAGATGAAGCTTCAGTAGGGACTTCAAGGTGGGGGTCAGGAGGTCTCAGGGAGGACAGACCCTGGCGTGACGGCTTGCCTCTACGTCTAGCACGTCTGGACTGCCTCTTGAGGTTGGGAGAAGTATTCCGGAAAGCGTAGTCACCCTGTGAGGATTCTGGGTGGGCAGTAGTCTCATTGGGCTGGAGGACTATTGCGCTACCCACACACATTACCCATCGGGGCTGCTCCGGGATATTGGGAGGTGAAGCTTCAGCAGGAGCCTCCGGGTTAGGATCATCGAAGACCATTAGAAAGGCCACCAGGAAGGCCATTAGGTCCAGGAGGATCGGATCCTGTGTTTCATATAGGGGGTTGATCCATTCCAAGGCATCACCCGCCAGGTAAGACATAATGAATGCCACCTTAACCCGATCGGTGGGAAAACATAGAGGGTAGAACTTGAAGTGTAGCATGCATTGCTCCACAAATGCACGACTTTGTCTTGGATCCCCATAGTAACGTGGCGGATCCGCAGGAACGAGAGCGGATAGATCCATCTGGACGGGTGCGTAATTAGCCTGGAACTCAGCTGAGAAAAAAAAAAAAATTATTTATTTATTTTTAATGCATGTATTCACTGGAAACTTCTCAGAGAGCGAAGGCCGTGGGGCTCAACGGGAACCATGGCCTGAGCATGCTGTAATGCACACGCCCGGGCTTAGCGGCGTGTGCGTGTGATTGTAGTGATTCCACTGGACCGTACCGGAGAGTGAATGCCTGGAGGGGCGTAACTAGGTATTCACCCGATCCGACCAGGGTCGCACGACGGCATACGACGCCAGTGCACCAAGGAGGAACCGAGCAGAGGGACCAGGTGCTACTCCAGGACAGACCCCGGACACGGCTGTTGACCCACACAGGGGAATACAGGAACAGACTGGTAGGCTGGAATACAGACTGGTGGGTATAGGCTGGCTCGACTGGGATGCAGGCAGGCGGGTATGCAGGCAGGGGGGTACAGGCAAGCACAGCTAGAGTGCAGACAGGGAGGCACTAGCAGGTAGGAACACAGGCGGGATAGGACCTAGTACACACTGGGACTCAGGAACAATACAGACAGAGGGGTACAGGCAAGCACAGCTAGAGTGCAGACAGGGAGGCACTAGCAGGTAGGGACACTGGCGGGATAGGACCCAGTACACATTGTGACTCAGGAACAGAACCACAGATGTGGCGGACAAACACAGCAGAGTGAGGCCGCCCAGAGAGGTGAGTGAGAGCAGAGCAGGACAAGGCCGCCAGGAGCGGTGAGCAAAGGGTCAGAGCTGAGCGAGACTGCCGGAGCAGTGAGCAAGAGTAAAGCAGGACGAGGCCGCCTGGAGCGGTGAGCAAGACTGCCGGAGCAGTGAGCAAAAGGATAAGAGCGGAGCGAGACTGCCGGAGCAGTGAGCAAAAGGGTCAGAGCAGAGCAAGGCTGCCGGAGCAGCGAGCAAAAGGAGCCAGAGCAGGCTAGAACCGCCGGAGCGGTGAGCAAAGGAGTCAGAGCAGGCTAGAACCGCCGGAGCGGTGAGCAAAGGAGTCAGAGCAGGCTAGAACCGCCGGAGCGGTGAGCAAAGGAGTCAGAGCAGGCTAGAACCGCCAGAGCGGTGAGCAAAGGAGTCAGAGCAGGCTAGAACCGCCAGAGCGGTGAGCAAAGGAGTCAGAGCAGGCTAGAACCGCCGGAGCGGTGAGCAAAGGAGTCAGAGCAGGCTAGAACCGCCGGAGCGGTGAGCAAAGGAGCCAGAGCAGGCTAGAACCGCCGGAGCGGTGAGCAAAGGAGCCAGAGCAGGCTAGAACCGCCGGAGCGGTGAGCAAAGGAGCCAGAGCAGGCTAGAACCGCCAGAGCGGTGAGCAAAGGAGCCAGAGCAGGCTAGAACCGCCGGAGCGGTGAGCAAAGGAGTCGGAGCAGGGGGGACAGGGCTCTGTTCACACGGAACAGACAGGAAGAGAAAGGCAGAGCCAGATACCCACAGGGTACTTGCAGTGAAGTAGCGAGTGGACCACAAACTCACAAACGGGAGTACAGAGACAACAAGCAGGAGTTAGGTACGAGTTCAGACTCTGCAGAAAAAGGAAGGGAACGGACATAGAGGCAAAACAGGTAAAGGATAGGAGAGAGTTCAGACTGGAACTGAGTGTACGGAGGAGACCGACACTGCAGCGGGATACAGGAGCGGGTCTGGGAATACTGCCCCCAGAGAGGCGGGACGAACAGGCAAGGAGCGTGTTCAGACAGGACAGACAAGATACAGGAGCGGGTCTAGGTAATCGGCCCCTAGAAGGCAGGAGGAACAGGCTAGGAGCGTGTTCAGACAGGACGGACAAGATACAGGAGCGGGTCTAGGTAATCGGCCCCTAGAAGGCAGGAGGAACAGGCTAGGAGCGTGTTCAGACAGGCCTGGAAATACAGCCTCCAGGATAGGCAGACAAGAGAACACAGAACGGGACCTGGCACCTTCAGAGTGCAAGCACACACTGAATGAAACACTATGCTCAGGCGCCATCTTGAGGAAGAAGGTGGTATAAATACCCAAAGATGGACAGCAATAGGCTGAAGGTGCAACAGGGGCGTGTCCGCAGCAGGTACAAGAAACAGGAAGTTCAGCGGGCGTCGCCCTATGCAGCCAAAACAGACAAACAGACAGCAAGGAGGGAAGCCAGAGAGACACCCTGGACAGGAGATCAAGTGCGCGCTCTTGCACAGTGGGAGATGGACCACTATGCAAGGACGCCGCCAGGTATGTTACAATTATTAGTTACAAACCCATGCTGACTCTGGTTAATCACTTCATTCTCATAAAGGTACTTGCATTCATGTTGTTTAATAATTTGTTCAAAGATCGTTCCTGGTATAGAAGTAAGGCTCACTGGCCTATAGTTCCCTGGGTCCACCTTCTTCCCCTTTTTGAACATAGGGACACCATTTGCTCTTCTCCAGTCTTCTGGGACTTCTCCTGTTCTCCAAAAATGTTCAAAGATTATGGAGAGTGGTTCAATAATTTCCTCTACGATCTCCTTCAGTACTCTGGGGTGTAATTCATCTCGACCTGGAGACTTGAATTAATTTATGTTAGCCAAGTATTCCCTCAAAATCTCTCTGTTTATAGATAGAAGAATCCACACTATTCCTTCAATAGTACAGTCAGGATCAGTTGATGTTACAGTGGTGGCCAAAAGTATTGGCACCCCTGCAATTCTGTCAGATAATACTCAGTTTCTTCCTGAAAATGATTGCAATCACAAATTCTTTGGTCTTATTATCTTCATTTAATTTGCTTGCAAGGAAAAAACACAAAAGAGAATGAAGCAAAAATCAAATCACTGATCATTTCACACAAAACTCCAAAAATGGGCCGGACAAAAGTATTGGCACCCTCAGCCTAATACTTGGTTGCACAACCTTTAGCTAAAATAACTGCGAACAACCGCTTCCGGTAACCATCAATGAGTTTCTTACAATGCTCTGCTGGAATTGTAGACCATTCTTCTTTGGCAAACTGCTCCAGGTCCCTGATATTTGAAGGGTGCCTTCTCCAAACTTCCATTTTGAGATCTCTCCACAGGTTTTCTATGGGATTCAGGTCTGGACTCATAGCTGGCCACTAGTGTTGAGCGAGTATGTTCTATTAACCCTTTCGGCGAGTACGCTCAGGCCGAGCTCCGAGTATTTATAGCTACTCGGTGATATGGTTGAATCGCTCCCGTGTGCATGATTTGCGACTGTTTGACAGTTTTATTACATGGGTGGAATGTCTATTTCTTACACATTCCTCACATGTAATAAAGCTGTCAAACAGTTGCAAATCATGCACACCGGAGCAATTCAACCATATCACCGAGCAGCTATAAATACTCGGAGCTCGGCCCGAGCATACTCGGACAGAACATACTCGCTCAACACTACTGGCCACCTTAGAAGTCTCCAGTGCTTTCTCTCAAACCATTTTATAGTGCTTTTGGAAGTGTGTTTTGGGTCATTGTCCTGCTGGAAGACCCATGACCTCTGGGGGATACCCAGCTTTCTCACACTGGGCCCTACATTATGGTGCAAAATTTGTTGGTAGTCTTCAGACTTCATAATGCCATGCACACAGTCAAGCAGTCCAGTGCCAGAGGCAGCAAAGCAACCCCAAAACATCAGGGAACCTCCGCCATGTTTGACTGTAGGGACCGTGTTCTTTTCTTTGAATGCCTCTTTTTTTTCCTGTACACTCTATGTTGATGCTTTTTGCCAAAAAGCTCTACTTTTGTCTCATCTGACCAGAGAACATTCTTCCAAAACGTTTTAGGCTTTTGTCAGGTAAGTTTTGGCAAACTCCAGCCTGGCTTTTTTATGTCTCGGGGTAAGAAGTGGGGTCTTCCTGGGTATCCTACCATACAGTCCCTTTTCATTCAGACGCCGACGGATAGTATGGGTTGACACTGTTGTACCCTCGGACTGCAGGGCAGCTTCAACTTGTTTGGATGTTAGTCGAGGTTCTTTATCCACCATCCGCACAATCTTGCGTTGAAATCTCTCGTCAATTTTTCTTTTCCGTCCACATCTAGGGAGGTTAGCCACAGTGCCATGGGCTTTAAACTTCTTGATGACACTGCGCACGGAAGACACAGGAACATTCAGGTCTTTGGAGATGGACTTGTAGCCTTGAGATTGCTCATGTTTCCTCACAATTTGGTTTCTCAAGTCCTCAGACAGTTCTTTGGTCTTCTTTCTTTTCTCCATGCTCAATGTGGTACACACAAGGACACAGGACAGAGGTTGAGTCAACTTTAATCCATGTTAACTGGCTGCAAGTGTGATTTAGTTATTGCCAACACCTGTTAGGTGCCACAGGTAAGTTACAGGTGCTGTTAATTACACGAATTACAGAAGCATCACATGATTTTTCAAAGGGTGCCAATACTTTTGTCCACCCCCTTTTTTAGGTTTGGTGTGGAATTATATCCAATTTGGCTTTAGGACAATTCTTTTTGTGTTTTTTCATTGAAGACAAATTAAATGAAGAGAATAAGACCAAAGAATTTGTGATTGCAATCATTTTCAGGAAGAAACTGAGTATTATCTGACAGAATTGCAGGGGTGCCAATACTTTTGGCCACCACAGTATATTTACTTTCTTAAGAGAACACAGAAGCAAAATATGAATCTAAAAGGCAACGGCAAAATCCTGTGTTCCTTCAGTTTGCGGGGACTCTTCACTTATCCCAGAATGCAGTGGGAATATGCCAAGGATCTTCGCAGAACTCCTCCCCTATTGAACAAAACAAATTTCTGTGGAATAACTGTGAAATGCGGTTTGACGATTTCCTTCGAGCAGCTCGATCAAGCTACACCCAAAGATCTTCAGACTCGCGGCGACTCTTCACTTTTCCCAGAATGCACCAGAAATATCAAAACTATCTCCCTTGAGCTTCAATTCCTGGTTTGACGATTTACTTCAAGCAGCTCGATACAGCTACGCCAGAGGTGTATCTAGGTTTTCTGACACCCGGGTCAAGAATTCCGTTTGGCGCCCCCCCCCCCCCCAGCACATATGCGATTTGCACATTTAGTCACTTGCCGACGAGCTGCTCTCACTAATTCTCTCAATGTTCAGTGAAAAACTGAAAGAAGCAGGAAGAGAAGCTCGTTATCACGTGACCGTAAAGTGGCCATGTGATGACTGCTGGAACCTGCAAGCAGAGCTGAATCCTGACAGTGAGGATATTACACGCTGTTAGGATTGGCTATAGGGCTTTATTTTATAATTAAAGGGCATGTCCAGATTTGACATGAAAGTCTGTAGTCACTCTATGTGACTGCAGGCTTCTCAATTCTCACAGTGCATGCACTGAACACTTTTTGGATGCTTTCTTACCGGTGGCAAGAGTGGACGGTCACGTCAGGACAAGCATGTGATATGTATACTTCTGGCCACATTCCGACTAGACGTATCCGGCCTTGCTCAATTCATTTTCATTGAGTAAGGCCATACGTCTAGTCGTCATGTGACCGCATGTATGCAAATCGCCGGCACCAGAGAATCCTGACAGTGTGCAGTGCGCACTGTGAGAATTCAGAAGTCTGCAGTCACACAGAATGACTGCAGGCTCATCACAACCTTGGACAACCACTTTAATGCTTCTATAAAAATATGAGAATTAGTCAGTATCACAAAAACCTTTACATCCAGGTATCCGATAGATGGCGCTGTCTCTGGAGTCGTTCTCTTTCTTCTTCATCTTGTCCAGACTCCATGATGACTTTTCTCATCTACAGCTCGTCTCTGCAGACTTCCATCTTCTCCAGTCTTCTACAGCACATCCCCACACGATGCCCTTAAAGATACAGTGTCATTATAATGCTCCTGAATAATAAAATCTGTCCTACGCTGAGCCCCTGAATAAATAATTGTCCCTCACTTTATTCCCTGCACAAAATATGACCCCCATACTGTCCCTCTTATGGTACATGACCTCCACACTGCCCCTCCTTACCATACTGGGCCCCCTCTTCACACTGTCCTCACACTGTGTCCCCCCTATAGGGCCCATTCTCTATACTGTGCCCCCTCACCACACTCCCCCTCCTTGGCATACAGTCTCCTCCTGGCTGTGACCTTACACTGTCCCCCCAATGCTACTCAGTCTCTATTCTGTGCCCACTCACACTTTTCTCCCCCCATACTGTCTCCTCACACTACTCCACTCAATAATTTCCTCACACATTTCCCCCTCCCTCCTCATAATATCTTCTCTCACATCCCCCTGCTAACCATACTGTCTCCTCATATATTTACCCCCTCACACATCCCCCCAATTCCCCATACCGTGTCTGCACACATCACCAGCGCTCCCCATACTGTGTCTGCACACATCACCAGCGCTCCCCATACTGTGTCTGCACCCATTCCCCTCCTTTGCTCTCCATATTGCGTACGCACCCACCCTCCCCATTCAGTATCCGCACCCACCTCCCCCACAAAATCTTCCCCCAGCCATACAATAAATCCCCCACTAAATCTTCCTCCAGCCATACAATAAATCCCCCCACTAAATCTTCCCCCAGCCATACAATAAATCCCCCCACTAAATCTTCCCCGAGCCATACAATAAATCCCCCCACTAAATCTTCCCCCAGCCATACAATAAATCCCCCCACTAAATCTTCCCCCAGCCATACAATAAATCCCCCCACTAAATCTTCCTCCAGCCATACAATAAATCCCCCCACTAAATCTTCCTCCAGCCATACAATAAATCCCCCCACTAAATCTTCCTCCAGCCATATAATAAATCCCCCCACTAAATCTTCCTCCAGCCATACAATAAATCCCCCCACTAAATCTTCCTCCAGCCATACAATAAATCCCCCCACTAAATCTTCCCCCAGCCATACAATAAATCCCCCCACTAAATCTTCCCCCAGCCATACAATAAATCCCCCCACTAAATCTTCCCCCAGCCATACAATAAATCCCCCCACTAAATCTTCCCCCAGCCATACAATAAATCCCCCCACTAAATCTTCCTCCAGCCATACAATAAATCCCCCCACTAAATCTTCCTCCAGCCATACAATAAATCCCCCCACTAAATCTTCCTCCAGCCATACAATAAATCCCCCCACTAAATCTTCCTCCAGCCATACAATAAATCCCCCACCCGCTCTAAATCTTCCCTCCTTATCAATATATCTTGGGTGTCTTCAGCTCTGGAGCACAGAGCACTCAGCACCGCTCCCGCCTCTGCAGCGCCAGCGAGTGACGTCAGCAACGTGATCACATGGTGCGATCACATAGTCTGATCACATGGTGCGATCACATAGTCTGATCACGCTGCTGGCGTCAATCTAACCTGGCGGTCAGAGCTTCAATTGTACTTGCGTCTGAAAGACACTGTAGTGCCGGCGTCCCTGCCCTCTGCTAGGCAGGGACGCTGTTCCCCTCACCGCTCTGCTCCGTGCCCGGCGTCCCTCTCCCGCTCTGCTGGCAGCGCGAGCTCCTTCCCGGCCACTGTGCTTAGGGCGCGCGCGCTCTCCCTCCCTCTTAAAGGGGCCGCGCGCGCCGTCCTAAGGAGTCCCCGGCCAATGGCCGGAGGACTTTACCATATATAAGGCACCTCCTCCAAAATGGAGGTGCCCAAGCAATGTTGTTTGCACCTGTGCTTCAGCCCTCAGGTCCCGTTGCCAGTTACCTGCCAGATTCCTGCCTGATTACTTGCTACCTGCCTGCTAGTCTGAGGTCCGACGGTCTGCCTTCCAACTCCTGTCAGTCTGTCTATGGACCAGCTTGCCCGCTCACCTGGGAGCGCACATCTGCTACCTGCCTGCTAGCCTACCTGGAGGCTCCGCCGTCACGTGCTGTGACCACCTGCCTGTCCAGTGACTCCTGCCCGCTCACCTGGGAGCGCTCATCTGCTACCAGTCTGCTTGCCTACCCGGAGGCTCTGCCGTCACGTGCTGTGACCACCCGCCTGTCCAGAGACTTCTGCCCGCTCACCTGGGAGCGCTCATCTGTCGCCTGTCCGCTGGTCTTCCTGGAGGCTCCGCCGTCACATGCTGTGACCACCCGTTCATCCAGAGACTCTCGCCTGCTCACCTGGGAGCTCACGTCTATCTTCAGCCGCCACAGGTCGTACCAACCCTATACCTAGAGACTGCCCCGGTCACTTGCCGTGACCTCCAGCCCGTTCACTCAGAGACTGTCCCGTTCACTCAGAGACTGTCCCGTTCACCTGCTGAGACTTCCAGCCCGTCTTCCCTGGTCGCCACCCGCTCCCTTACAAGGACCGCCCCCTTGTATAGTAGCTCAGAGGTTCCGCCTCCCAGACCCGTTACAGACACTGTGAGCCGGCTGTCAGCTCGCTCCGATGACAGCCAAGTCCCAGTCCGGGGGAGACACATCGGACAGCCGCATTAGGTGGCATGACTGCGCCCCCCCGATACGCCTCTGAGCTACGCCCAGAAGATCTTCAGACTTGCGGCGACTCTTCACTCTTGCAAGAACGCACCAGGAATATGCAAATTATCTCCCTCGAGCTTCAATCCCTGGTCGCACCCCCGTGACATTTTCCCCCCTCGGGTCGGACCCCCGTGACATTTCCCCCCTCGGGTCGGACTCCCTTGACGTTTCCCCCCTCGGGTCGGACCCCCATGACGTTTCCCCCCCCCCTCGGGTCGGACTCCCGTGACGTTCCCCCCCCCTCGGGTCGGACTCCCGTGACGTTCCCCCCCCCTCGGGTCGGACTCCCGTGACGTTTCCCCCCTCGGGTCGGACTCCCGTGACGTTTCCCCCCTCGGGTCGGACCCCCATGACGTTTCCCCCCCCCCTCGGGTCGGACTCCCGTGACGTTCCCCCCCCCTCGGGTCGGACTCCCGTGACGTTCCCCCCCCCTCGGGTCGGACTCCCGTGACGTTTCCCCCCTCGGGTCGGACTCCCGTGACGTTTCCCCCCTCGGGTCGGACTCCCGTGACGTTTCCCCCCTCGGGCCGGACCCCCGTGACATTTTCCCCCCTCGGGTCGGACCCCCGTGACATTTCCCCCCTCGGGTCGGACTCCCTTGACGTTTCCCCCCTCGGGTCGGACCCCCATGACGTTTCCCCCCCCCCTCGGGTCGGACTCCCGTGACGTTCCCCCCCCCTCGGGTCGGACTCCCGTGACGTTCCCCCCCCCTCGGGTCGGACTCCCGTGACGTTTCCCCCCTCGGGTCGGACTCCCTTGACGTTTCCCCCCTCGGGTCGGACCCCCATGACGTTTCCCCCCCCCCTCGGGTCGGACTCCCGTGACGTTCCCCCCCCCTCGGGTCGGACTCCCGTGACGTTCCCCCCCCCTCGGGTCGGACTCCCGTGACGTTTCCCCCCTCGGGTCGGACTCCCGTGACGTTTCCCCCCTCGGGTCGGACTCCCGTGACGTTTCCCCCCTCGGGCCGGACCCCCGTGACGTTTCCCCTCTCGGGCCGGACCCCCGTGACGTTTTCCCCCCTCGGGTCGGATCCCCGTGACGTTTCCCCCCTCGGGTCGGACTCCCGTGACGTTTCCCCCCTCGGGTCGGACCCCCGTGACGTTTCCCCTCTCGGGCCGGACCCCCGTGACGTTTCCCCCTCGGGTCGGACCCCGGTGACGTTTCCCCCCCTCGGGTCGGATCCCCGTGACGTTTCCCCCTCGGGTCGGACCCCGGTGACGTTTTCCCCCCCTTGGGTCGGGACCCCGTGACGTTTCCCCCCTCAGGCCGGACCCCCGTGACGTTTCCCCCCTCGGGCCGGACCCCCGTGACGTTTCCCCCCTCGGGTCGGACCCCCGTGACGTTTCCCCTCTCGGGCCGGACCCCCGTGACGTTTCCCCCTCGGGTCGGACCCCGGTGACGTTTCCCCCCCTCGGGTCGGATCCCCGTGACGTTTCCCCCTCGGGTCGGACCCCGGTGACGTTTTCCCCCCCTTGGGTCGGGACCCCGTGACGTTTCCCCCCTCAGGCCGGACCCCCGTGACGTTTCCCCCCTCGGGTCGGATCCCCGTGACGTTTCCCCCTCGGGTCGGACCCCGGTGACGTTTTCTCCCCCTTGGGTCGGGACCCCGTGACGTTTCCCCCCTCAGGCCGGACCCCCGTGACGTTTCCCCCCTCGGGCCGGACCCCCGTGACGTTTCCCCCCTCGGGCCGGACCCCCGTGACGTTTCCCCCCTCGGGCCGGACTCCCGTGACGTTTCCCCCCTCGGGTCGGACCCCCGTGACGCTTCCCCCTCTCGGGTCGGATCCCCGTGACGTTTCCCCCCTCGGGCCGGACCCCCGTGACGTTTCCCCCCTCGGGCCGGACCCCCGTGACGTTTCCCCCCTCGGGCCGGACCCCCGTGACGTTTCCCCCCTTGGGTCGGATCCCCGTGACGTTTCCCCCTCGGGTCGGACCCCGGTGACGTTTTCCCCCCCTTGGGTCGGGACCCCGTGACGTTTCCCCCCTCGGGCCGGACCCCCGTGACGTTTCCCCCCTCGGGCCGGACCCCCGTGACGTTTCCCCCCTCGGGCCGGACCCCCGTGACGTTTACCCCCTCGGGCCGGACCCCCGTGACGTTTCCCCCCTCGGGCCGGACCCCCGTGACGTTTCCCCCCTCGGGCCGGACCCCCGTGACGTTTCCCCCCTCGGGCCGGACCCCCGTGACGTTTCCCCCCTCGGGTCGGACCCCGGTGACGTTTTCCCCCCTCGGGCCGGACCCCCGTGACGTTTCCCCCCTCGGGCCGGACCCCCGTGACGTTACCCCCCCTCGGGCCGGACCCCCGTGACGTTTCCCCCCTCGGGCCGGACCCCCGTGACGTTTCCCCCTCCGGGTCGGACTCCTGTGACATTCGCCGTCCGCTGGTTTCGTTGCTCTCTGACGTCATGCCTGACATCTATATGCCCCGCCTCCATCCGTTCGCCATCCAATCAATAGTTTCCTGTGTCCGGGCTCCAGCCAATCAGCGTGCCGCGCGGTGACTCACCATATAAGGAATTGCTTTTCCATAAAAGGAAACATTGATTCGCTTTATATGGCTGAAAATAGTTCTGCTATTCGGCCCGGGATCCGTGCGCCGCGGCAGCAGCCGTATTACAAGCGGAAATAGTCCCGGGCACGGCGCAAGGATCTGCTGTCAGTGTGCGGCGCAGGCTGTGATTGGTCGCGGCGCGGTTTCGCGGGGAAGCCGGGAGCTGCAGAGCCCGGGACGGCGTAGGCGCCTGACACACCGCGGCAGCGCGCTCCGGCATTGATGGGCGCAGGCACCGGCCGCTGCTGTCGGTGAGCGGGACATGCTGCCCAGCCAGGCCGGGGCCTCCCCGGGGAACGGCTCCACTCTAGGCCGGAGCCCCGGGATGGCGCTGCCGCGCAGGGCAGGGAACGGCGGCTCTCCGGGCCGGGGGCGGCCGCAGGGGGCGCCGCGCTTTGAGGTGGCCCCGGGCGGCGCCGTGTACAGCGGCAGTGAGGCCACCTCCGACTCCGGGGAGGACGACGAGGCTCCGGCCGTGTCCCGGGGCGTGAAGCGCGGACTGACGGATCTGGAGCTGGGGGTCCCGGAGCCGGGGCTTCCCGGGGCAGGGGCTGGAGGCTACCCGGGGGCCAGCGGAGCCGTGTCCGGGGCCAAGCCGGGCAAGAAGACCCGGGGCCGCGTCAAGATCAAGATGGAGTTCATCGATAACAAGCTGCGGAGGTACACGACGTTCAGCAAGAGGAAGACGGGCATCATGAAGAAGGTAAGGGGCCGAGAGGTGACCGGGGGGCCGGGGAAATGGCCGAGAGGTGACCGGGGGGCCGGGGAAAGGGCCGAGAGGTAACTGGGGGCCGAGCAGGGGCTGCGGAGGTACACAACGTTCAGCAAGAGGAAGACTGGCATCATGAAGAAGGTAAGGGTCCGAGGGGCGACCGGGGGGCCCGGGGAAATGGCCGAGAGGTGACCGGGGGGCCGAGGAAAGGGCCGAGAGGTAACTGGGGGCCGAGCAGGGGCTGCGGAGGTACACAACGTTCAGCAAGAGGAAGACGGGCATCATGAAGAAGGTGAGGGTCTGAGGGGGGACCGGGGGGCCGAGGAAAGGGCCGAGAGGTGACCGGGGGGCCGAGGAAAGGGCCGAGAGGTGACCGGGGGGCCGAGGAGGGGCTGCGGAGGTACACGACGTTCAGCAAGAGGAAGACGGGCATCATGAAGAAGGTAAGGGTCCGGGGGGCCCGGGGAAAGGGCTGAGAGGTGACCGGGGGGCCGGGGAAAGGGCCGAGAGGTAACTGGGGGCCGAGCAGGGGCTGCGGAGGTACACAACGTTCAGCAAGAGGAAGACGGGCATCATGAAGAAGGTGAGGGTCTGAGGGGGGGCCGAGGAAAGGGCCGAGAGGTGACCGGGGGGCCGAGGAAAGGGCCGAGAGGTGACCGGGGGGCCGAGGAGGGGCTGCGGAGGTACACGACGTTCAGCAAGAGGAAGATGGGCATCATGAAGAAGGTGAGGGTCTGAGGGGGGGCCGAGGAAAGGGCCGAGAGGTGACCGGGGGGCCGAGGAAAGGGCCGAGAGGTAACCGGGAGCCGAGGAGGGGCTGCGGAGGTACAAGACGTTCAGCAAGAGGAAGACGGGCATCATGAAGAAGAGGGTCTGAGGGGTGACCGGGGGGGCCGGGGAAAGGGCCGAGAGGTGACCGGGGGGGCCGAGGAAAGGGCCGAGAGGTAACCGGGAGCCGAGGAGGGGCTGCGGAGGTACACGACGTTCAGCAAGAGGAAGACGGGCATCATGAAGAAGGTGAGGGGTGACCGGGGGGCCGGGGAAAGGGCCGAGAGGTGACCGGGGAAAGGGCCGAGAGATGACCGGGGGCCGAGGAGGGGCTGCGGAGGTACATGACGTTCTGCAAGAGGAAGACGGGCATCATGAAGAAGGTGAGGGTCCGAGGGGCGACCGGGGGGCCGGGGAAAGAGCCGCTAGGTGACCGGGGGCTGAGGAGGGGCTGCGGAGGTACACGACATTCAGCAAGAGGAAGACGGGCATCATGAAGAAGGTGAGGGGGGGCCGGGGAAAGGACAGAGAGGTGACCGGGGGGCCGAGAGGTAACCGGGGGCCGAGCAGGGGCTGCGGAGGTACAAGACGTTCAGCAAGAGGAAGACGGGCATCATGAAGAAGGTGAGGGTCTGAGGGGGGGCCGGGGAAAGGGCCGAGAGGTGACCGGGGGGCCGAGGAAAGGGCCGAGAGGTAACCGGGAGCCGAGGAGGGGCTGCGGAGGTACAAGACGTTCAGCAAGAGGAAGACGGGCATCATGAAGAAGGTGAGGGTCTGAGGGGTGACCGGGGGGCCGGGGAAAGGGCCGAGAGGTGACCGGGGGGGCCGGGGAAAGGGCCGAGAGGTGACCGGGGGGGCCGGGGAAAGGGCCGAGAGGTGACCGGGGGGGCCGGGGAAAGGGCCGAGAGGTGACCGGGGGGGCCGAGGAAAGGGCCGAGAGGTAACCGGGAGCCGAGGAGGGGCTGCGGAGGTACACGACGTTCAGCAAGAGGAAGACGGGCATCATGAAGGTGAGGGGCGACCGGGGGGCCGGGGAAAGGGCCGAGAGGTGACCGGGGAAAGGGCCGAGAGATGACCGGGGGCCGAGGAGGGGCTGCGGAGGTACATGACGTTCTGCAAGAGGAAGACGGGCATCATGAAGAAGGTGAGGGTCCGAGGGGCGACCGGGGGGTCGGGGAAAGAGCCGCTAGGTGACCGGGGGCTGAGGAGGGGCTGCGGAGGTACACGACATTCAGCAAGAGGAAGACGGGCATCATGAAGAAGGTGAGGGGGGGCCGGGGAAAGGACAGAGAGGTGACCGGGGGGCCGAGGAAAGGGCCGAGAGGTAACCGGGGGCCGAGCAGGGGCTGCGGAGGTACAAGACGTTCAGCAAGAGGAAGACGGGCATCATGAAGAAGGTGAGGGTCCGAGGGGTGACCGGGGGGGGCCGGGGAAAGGGCCGTGAGGTGACCGGGGGCCGAGGAGGGGCTGCGGAGGTACACGACATTCAGCAAGAGGAAGACGGGCATCATGAAGAAGGTGAGGGGCGACCGGGGGGCCGGGGAAAGGACAGAGGTGACCGGGGGGCCGAGGAAAGGGCCGAGAGGTAACCAGGGGCTGCGGAGGTACACGACATTCAGCAAGAGAAAGACGGGCATCATGAAGAAGGTGAGGGGCGACCGGGGGGCCGGGGAAAGGGCCGAGAGGTAACCGGGGGCCGAGGAGGGGCTGCGGAGGTACACGACGTTCAGCAAGAGGAAGACGGGCATCGTGGAGAAGGTGAAGGTCCGAGGGGGGCCGGGATGAGGGCCGAGTAGTGACCCGGGGAGAGGGCCGAGCAGTGACCAGCAGGCTGCAGAGGTGCACAATCTTCAGCAAGAGGAAGACCTGCATCATGAGGAGAGGGCCACATTGTGCCCAGGGGGCCGACAGTGTTAGTGTGCGTGCTGACGGCCAGTAAACGCTGCGGAATTGACGCAGCGCACTTGTGCTGTGGTGAGATCTGCAGCGGCCAGATGTTACAGCATAGAGGATGGATTTGTAGAAATCCAATGCCCACTATGGTCCTGCGGACCACCCGCGGAGACTGATATGTGGCTCCTCTTCACAGACCACAGCATGTTCATCTCCCTTTCGGAGAGAAATTCTATCAGTGTGATGTATAAGATGCGGTGAATGGTTCAATGCATGCATGCGGATTCACCTGCCTACAGCACTGTGGACGCAGCACAAGTATGCTGCGTTCAAAGCGCTGCCAAAAAGGATTGTGTGCACATACCCTTAGGGAGGGAGTTGCCATGTGCCCAGAGGGCGGCAGCTCTGGATTTGGGGAGTTGGTGTATCTAGTTAGGTTTGTGTTTCCGGGGGCTGCGGTGGCGGGGTTTGTTTTCCTACCGGTGTTTGAGGGACTTGACCCCATACAGTTGTCTGTTCAAGGCACAGGATCTCTCTGGCACTGCTTGGGTTTCAGACTGTTTTTGGTCAGATGACACACGGGGTGGCTTCAGAAAGTAAATACAATGAGGACCCCCATCATGACGGCAGTGTCCCGGCTCGGTCTACAAGAATGTCTGGTACCACGAGAATCTTGACTGACGTCGTAGTGCAACAGACATTGGGCTGAGCGGAGCACAGGGTCGACCACTGTCTGTGACCAAGACATCACTATTCTGACCACAAGGAGCCTGGAACAAATGCAGAGTAAGCTCAGAGTGTCCTCCAAGCAAAGGCTGTCTCGGGTAATTATGGTCACTAGTGGAGATCTGTCCTTGGATGGCTTTCCGGGTGGGGATCCGCGTAGTCGGGGTGGTGGTCTGTGACTGGTACCCATATGTGTTCTATTATGTGGCGCCCTCTTCTGGGCATGGATTTTGGAGTAGTAGACCCTTGCGGGGGGGGACCATTTCAGTCGTCTAGTGCGGTGTGCACGCTCTTGCTCTCTGTTATCAGAGGCTGACTGTAGTGTTCATTAATGGGATGAGTGACAAGAAGTTTTGACACCTCCCTGCCCCCATGACTACTACCTGCATGTCCAGTGCAGAGATCCTGGTGTAGCTGTAATATGGGGGACTTAAATTGCTGCTGACCTCTAATAACCTCCACACTGAAGTTTCCGTCCCTTTTAATAATTAGTGTTTTCTGTGTCTGGTCTCCTGGGGGTGAGGAGACCCCTGAGATGAGAAACAGATGCAGCCTTAAGGTGAGAACAGCTGGGTGGGGGAGGCCATGTTTTAAGCTGGTCAGTCTGACTGCTGGTGCTGAGATGGGTCATGGGGGGTCATTATTTGCTCTCTGCTTTTAGGGTGGGGGTTGGGCACTGGTCAGTAGTTCCTGGAGCAAATGGCCCTTCAGTTCTGTGGTGTCGGTAGAAGGGGCAGTGCAGTCCTCTCCTGGGTGGTCCTTCAATAATAATAATAATCTTTATTTTTATATAGCGCTAACATATTCCGCAGCGCTTTACATACATTATCGTCGCTGTCCCCATCGGGGCTCACAATCTAGATTAATCCTTTCCTTCTCCTCCCTGCAGGCGTATGAGTTGTCTACACTCACGGGGACGCAGGTCCTGCTGCTGGTGGCCAGTGAGACCGGGCACGTCTATACCTTTGCTACAAGAAAGCTGCAGCCAATGATAACCAGCGAGACGGGGAAAGCATTAATACAAACTTGTCTGAACTCTCCGGACTCCCCCCCTCGCTCGGACCCCTCCACTGACCAACGCATGAGCGCCACAGGATTCGAAGAGACTGACCTCACCTACCAGGTGTCTGAATCCGACAGCAGCGGAGAAACTAAGGTAAGTGCTTGATGGAGGCGGCATCTCTACATGCCATCCTTTATTTGGAGGGGGAGATGGGTGTGAGTGTTGGGCTCCTGCTGTGTGGCCAGGCCTGTCGGCGAGCGGGCGGGCTCCTGCGCTGTGGTTTGCTCCTGTCTGGCCTTGTTATTGCTTTGTTTTCTGATTGGCGCCGCTCCGTTGGTCCAGTCCTGAGTCCCTTGTCAGGTCAATGCTGGCTCGGGCCGGATCCCGATTCCTGGTGTGATGTTTGCTGCTGTGCATTTTGTCGTCTGGTCTCAGTTAAGGGTTGGGCCCCGCTTTCCTCCCCAGCCTCTCCTGCGGCCCCTGGCTGTCCTCTCAGCATTGGCTCTTGCTGGGGTCTGTCTTGCACTTCTCGGGGTCCTCTGAGGTCCTGAGCTGTAATGTCCCCTGACCTCACAGGTGACTGGCGTGGCCGCCTTGATCACAGGACTGGCCGCCATGTGCCCCGACTGCAGGAGCGGACGTCCCCATCCCGATTCGTCCAGCGGAGGGTGCTGGGATCATGTGACCGGGCCACAGTTTCCCTTCGCTGGGCAGTATCACTGGGGGTCTTCAGAAATAATTGTTCACCGGTGACCTGAGATGACCCTGTAGCTTCCTCCAGCCTGGCTGATAACAGAGAGGACAGGCATGTTTTCAGCCATAATGTAGGCTGCTGTGAGTAATGAGGGGCGTCCGGTGGTCAGTGGCCTCCCCTCCCCTTCCATGTGACTGGTGAAGAATGGTGTCGGGACAAACAAGGGACAGGTGGTCGTCCTCCGTCCTGTCGGTCTCAGCTGCTCCGTCTTGCTCACTTCTCATTGATAAAATTGTGATTCTTCCTCGTGGCCTTATAAGGAGCGGCCGAGCGCTGCTGGCAGGAGCCCGCATTCCTTATAAGACGCAGCTGTCTCTGTATGGGAGGGGGAGGGTCTGCAGGCTGTCAGCAAGCACTGCTGCCCACCCCGGGCGCCGCGTCCACTGCCCACCCCGGGCGCCGCGTCCACTGCCCACCCCGGGCGCCGCGTCCACTGCCCACCCCGCGCTGCTACCACAGTATTCAGGGGGTAACGGCATTGTTGCTGGGGGACTCGCATAGTGATTGGCTTGGACAGTGGAGGTGAGGGGTCGCATGGTTCTTGGTGTGGCAGTGGGGGGGGGGTGGTTGCATGTTGCATGCTGCTTCGCTGACTTTACCCTCCCAGATACTGTGATTGCAGCAGGGGGCGCTGCGTGGATCCCCATTACATCACTGAGCTGTTCGCTTCTACATTCTGTGGCAGGAATGAAGTTGTGCTGGAGACTGGTGCGAGTGTTCTCTGCTATCAGCCTCCTGTCAGGAAGGGCATCCAGTGTATGAATGTGTGCACCCCAGCGAGGGGAGGAGCCTGCAGTGATGGCCCCTCCCCCACACTCCGCAGCTGTTGGGATGTGCAGACCTACCAGTAAGCCCGGCTCTTGCACCCCCCTTGCTCCTCTGGGCTCTTGTGCCCTCCCCCAGGGCTCTTGTGCCCCTCCCCCCCCCACCTGGGCTCTTGCGCTCCCCCAGGCTCCCTATTGACGTGCGTCCCCCCCCCTTGTTCTCGCTGCTGCTCTGCTCCTCTATTTTTAGGTTGTGCTGGACGTGTGACCTTGTGATGTCGGATCATGTGACTGAGGGTGGGCTGTGGGGGCTTCCCGGCACTGATCAGACAAAGGCCCCACACCTCCAGCTGCTGGAAGTGGCCTAAACCAAAATATCTGCCCCCCCCCGGAGGTTGGCGCAGCAATAGTTAACCTGGCGTGGCTTGTTCCTGATGGGAATCGCCCCCCACACACTGCTTATATCACCTGAGGGGCTCCAGCCTCATCCCCAGGGGTCCTGCGGAGTCTTCTGACTGCTCAGGCTCCCCCTGGCTTTATTACAGGTGTGAGCTGGTAGTGGTTCTCTCCACCTGCCTCCACACCCATCATTGTGGGGTCCTCCCCTACTGGGGTTGTAGTCTTGAACATCCACACCACACACAAGCGTGCATGTTGTGGCAGGTCGTTCTTTTTTTATGTTATAGTTGGAGGGGACCTCCGGGGTCCTCGTGTCCAACCCCCGGCTCAATGCAGGAGTCACTAATCCATCTCAGACAGATGTCTGTCCAGCCTCTGTGTGAAGACGTCCATTGAAGGAGAACTCACCACCTCTCGTGGCCGCCTGTTCCACTCATTGATCTCCTCACTGTCATACAGTGTCTTCTAATATCTAATCTGTGTCTCCTCCCATTCAGTTTCATCCCATTGCTTCTCGTCTTTCCTTGTGAAAATGAGAATAAAGATGATCCTTCTACAATGTGACAGCCCTTCAGATAGTTGTAAACAGCTATTAAGTCTCCTCTCCGTCTTCTTTTTTGCAGCTAAACATTCCCAAATCCTGCAACCGTTCCTCATAGGACATGGTTTGCAGACCAGTCACCATTCTGGTCGCTCTTCTCTGAACTTGCTCCAGTTTGTCGATGTCTTTTTTTAAAATGTGCCCAAAACTGTACACAGTATTCCAGATGAGGTCTGACCAAAGAGGAGTAAAGACCGATAATGACTTCACGTGATCGCCATCACGTTTTCCAATACTGTAGTTGTTGGACCGTGGCAGAGGGTTTATAGACAGCCCTCTTCACCCCTCATCCCCTCCTCCTGGCAGCTGTGACTCCGGTCTCGGGCCTCCTCCTCCTGGCAGCTGTGACTCCGGTCTCGGGCCTCCTCCTCCTGGCAGCTGTGACTCCGGTCTCGGGCCTCCTCCTCCTGGCAGCTGTGACTCCGGTCTCGGGCCTCCTCCTCCTGGCAGCTGTGACTCCGGTCTCGGGCCTCCTCCTCCGGCTGTGATTGATTCCAGCCATGAATGTTTCACTCTGCCGCACTTCATAGAAGAACAGTTTAATAGTCACATGGAGACCGAACCACACGGGAGACGAGTGGCACAGTGACCTCCGCACATTAATGGATGCCACCACTCACCTCCTTCCCACAGTGTTAAAGGTCACAGCTCACCCCCCCCCGCACAGTAATAGAGGTCACGGCTCACCTCCCCCGCGCACAGTGATAGAGGTCACAACTCACCTCTCCCCCCCCCCCCCCCCCCCCCCCCCCCCGCACAGTGATAGAGGTCACAGCTCACCTCTTCCCCCCCCCCCCCGCACAGTGATAGAGGTCACAGCTCACCCCTCCCCCCCCCCCCGCACAGTGATGGAGGTTCCAGCTCACCCCCCCTCTTCGTCTCCTCCCCGCACAGTGATGGAGGTTCCAGCTCACCCCCCCCCCCTCTTCGTTCCCCCCCCCCCCCCCCCGCACAGTGATGGAGGTTCCAGCTCACCCCCCAGTCTCCCCCACGCACAGTGATGGAGGTTCCAGCTCACCCCCCCTCTTCGTCTCCTCCCCGCACAGTGATGGAGGTTCCAGCTCACCCCCCCCCCCCTCTTCGTCTCCCCCCCCCGCACAGTGATAGAGGTTCCAGCTCACCCCCCAGTCTCCCCCACGCACAGTGATGGAGGTTTCAGCTCACCCCCCCCCCGCACAGTGATAGAGGCCACAGCTCACCCCCCCCCTCTTAGTCTCCCCCACGCACAGTGATGGAGGTTCCAGCTCCCCCCCCCCCCCCCCCTTCGTCTTTCCCCCGCACAGTAATGGAGGTTCCAGCTCACCCCCCCCCCCCTTCGTCTCCCCCACGCACAGTGATGGAGGTTGCAGCTCACCCCCCCCCCTCCTCGTCTCCCCCACGCACAGTGATGGAGGTTCCAGCTCACCCCCCCTCTTCGTCTTTCCCCCGCACAGTGATAGAGGTTCCAGCTCACCCCCCCCTTCGTCTCCCCACCGCACAGTGATAGAGGTTCCAGCTCACACCCCCGCCCCCTCTTCGGCTCCCCCACGCACAGTGATGGAGGTTCCGGCTCACCCCCCCCCCCCCTCTTAGTCTCCCCCACGCACAGTGATGGAGGTTCCGGCTCACCCCCCCTTCGTCTCCCCACCGCACAGTGATAGAGGTTCCAGCTCACCCCCCCCCCCCTTCGTCTCCCCACCGCACAGTGATAGAGGTTCCAGCTCACCCCCCCTCTTAGTCTCCCCCACGCACAGTGATGGAGGTTCCAGCTCACCCCCCCTCTTAGTCTCCCCCACGCACAGTGATGGAGGTTCCAGCTCACCCCCCCTCTTCGTCTTTCCCCCGCACAGTGATGGAGGTTCCGGCTCACCCCCCCCCCCCCCCTTAGTCTCCCCCACGCACAGTGATGGAGGTTCCAGCTCACCCCCCCTTTTCGTCTTTCCCCCGCAAAGTGATGGAGGTTCCAGCTCACCCCCCCTCTTAGTCTCCCCCACGCACAGTGATGGAGGTTCCAGCTCACCCCCCCTCTTCGTCTCCCCCCCCGCACAGTGATAGAGGTTCCAGCTCACCCCCCCTCTTCGTCTTACCCCCGCACAGTGATAGAGGCCACAGCTCACCTCTTACCCCCCCCGCACAGTGATAGAGGTCACAGCTCATCTCCCCCCTCCCTCCACAGTGATAGAGGTCACAGCTCACCTCTCTTCCCTCCCCGCACAGTGATGGAGGTTCCAGCTCACCCCCCTCTTCGTCTCCCCCCCCCGCACAGTGATGGAGGTTCCAGCTCACCCCCTCCCCCCCCCCCCCCCCCCGCACAGTGATAGAGGTTCCAGCTCACCCCCCCCTCTTCGTCTTCCCCCCGCACAGTGATGGAGGTTCCAGCTCACCCCCCCCCCCTCTTCTTCTTCCCCCCCGCACAGTGATAGAGGTTCCAGCTCACCCCCCCCCTCTTCGTCTTCCTCCCGCACAGTGATGAAGGTTCCAGCTCACCCCCCCCCCCCTCGTCGTCTCCCCCCCGCACAGTGATAGAGGTTCCAGCTCACCCCCCCCCCCCCCCCGCACAGTGATGAAGGTTCCAGCTCACCCCCCCCCCCCTCGTCGTCTTCCCCCCCGCACAGTGATAGAGGTTCCAGCTCACCCCCCCCCCCCCCGCACAGTGATGAAGGTTCCAGCTCACCCCCCCTCTTCGTCTTCCCCCCCGCACAGTAATAGAGGCCACAGCTCACCTCCTCCCCTGCAGTGACCTCTGCACTGAACAATGCTTACAATTCTGCTTCTCTCCCCCAGGACTCTCTGAAGCCGGCGTTCACCGTATCCAACCTTCCCGGCACTTCCAGCATCCAGACCGCCCCGACCACCTCCACCTCCATGCAGGTCACCAGCGGCCACTCCTTCCCCATCACCAACTACCTGGCACCTGTCACCAGCGCCAACGGGACGATCCTGAAGACGGAGGGTGGGGCCATGAGCTCGGGGGGTCTCATGCAGCTCCCCACGGGTTTTACGCTGATGTCTGGTAAGTCTTCTGCCATCACCCTCTAACCCTTCAATCGTGGTCATCAGGTGATGAAATCTCCTCTCCAGCAGGGGGCGCCGTCGCTCAGCAGGTGCCGGTGCAGGCCATCCAGGTGCACCCCGCCACCCAGGCGTCTCCGTCCAGCGACAGCAGCTCTGACCTGGTGCAGACGTCATCAAGCGGAACAGGTGAGCGGCGGGCGCGGCTGCCGCCTGCGGGCACGGCTGTGTGCCATACCACGGCCTCTGATCTCATGCCACCGTCTCTTCCGTCAGTGACCCTCCCTGCTGCCATCATGACCTCCTCAGTGCCCACCACCGTCAGCGGCCACATGATGTACCCCAGCCCGCACGCCGTCATGTACGCTCCCACTCAGGGATTGGCAGATGGGAGCCTGGCCGTGCTCAATGCCTTCTCCTCGGGCCCCCCGATGCAGGTGTCCCACTCCCAGGACCAGGGTAAGGCGGACTGCCATGTGATGGGGGGGGGGGGTGTTACCTGCTCTGGTGGGACTTGTGGTGCATGTGTGCCCCTGACTCTTCTTTCTCCGCAGGTGGCGTGCAGCAGGTTTTCCTCACTGCGCCGTCCGGCACTGTCCAGATTCCCGTCTCTGCAGTGTCTCTTCACCAGGTTGGTCTACCGCCTTGTGCTGCCCCCTAGAGCCGCTTGCTGAGTGCTGCGTCTGATCTGTAGTTTTTGTTTTGTCCACCAGATGGCGTTGATCGGGCAGCAGTCTGGCAGCAGCAGTAACCTGACGGAGCTCCAAGTGGTGAACCTGGAGACATCGCACAACAGCAAGAACGAGTGACGGCCGCTGCTCGACAGCCTGCTGCACAGGAGACTGCGGCCGCTGATCGACAGCCTGCTGCACAGGAGACTGCGGCCGCTGCTGCACAGGAGACTGTGGCCGCCGCTGCTGCTGCTGCGCCAGAGACTGCTACACAGGAGACTGCGGCCGCCGCTTCTGCTGCACCAGAGACTGCTGCACAGGAGACTGCGGCTGCTGCTGCACCAGAGACTGCTGCACAGGAGACTGCGGCTGCTGCTGCACCAGAGACTGCTGCACAGGAGACTGCGGCTGCTGCTGCTGCACCAGAGACTGCTGCACAGGAGACTGCGGCTGCTGCTGCTGCACCAGAGACTGCACCACTTATTTATTATTGATGCCTTTCACTTGTTATTTGATATCGGTTCTTTCCCCCTCACGACCGTCTCGTGCTTGTGTGCAGGAGCGGGGGTGCAGTGTTCCTCCTGCCCGGGGCTCAGAGCCTCGTATCTGGGGCCTGTGTTGTGGCCCCTTGGGGGAGAGCGTTTTGCACTTAATTTGATGAGAGGACATGCTCACTCTGATACTGTTATACAGGGGCGGGGGTCCATCTCCCACCAGGCGGAGACACAGAATTTTATCAAGGAATTGAAGACAGATTGTTTTATTTTTCTAAATCCTCAGTATTTATGGGGTCCGACCTGGGTGCGGAGGCCAGAGGATGTGCAGGCAGGGGCGGCCATGTATCTGGCCTGCGCTCAGAGGCTAAAGGGGTCCAGCCTGTGTTTGGGGGGGAACACCTGTGCTCAGAAACGAAAGGGGGCGGTGTGGGGTCTGGCCTTTGTGTGGAGGACATGAGGGGGGGCCTGTGCTCAGAAACTAAAGGGGGCGGGGCGGGGTCCGGCCTTTGTGTGGAGGACATGAGGGGGGGCCTGTGCTCAGAAACTAAAGGGGGCGGTGCGGGGTCTGGCCTTTGTGTGGAGGACATGAGGGGGGGCCTGTGCTCAGAAACTAAAGGGGGCGGTGCGGGGTCTGGCCTTTGTGTGGAGGACATGACGGGGGGCCTGTGCTCTGAAACTAAAGGGGGCGGTGCGGGGTCTGGCCTTTGTGCGGAGGACATGAGGGGGGGCCTGTGCTCAGAAACTAAAGGGGGCGGTGCGGGGTCTGGCCTTTGTGTGGAGGACATGAGGGGGGGCCTGTGCTCAGAAACTAAAGGGGGCGGTGCGGGGTCTGGCCTTTGTGCGGAGGACATGACGGGGGGCCTGTGCTCTGAAGCTAAAGGGGGCGGGGCGGGGTCCGGCCTTTGTGCGGAGGACATGACGGGGGGCCTGTGCTCAGAAACTATAGGGGGCGGTGCGGGGTCTGGCCTTTGTGCGGAGGACATGACGGGGGGCCTGTGCTCAGAAAGTAAAGAGGGCGGTGCGGGGTCCGGCCTTTGTGCGGAGGACATGGGGGGGCTGTACTCAGAGGCTAAAGGGCGTTGCGGGGTCCGGCCTGTGTTCAGAGGGCAGGGGATGTGGGGGCCTGCTGGTGATGTCTGGCCTGCGCTCCAGGGATCATTTTTATCTGCTTTTATATCTGAAGAAAAAAAAATATATAAAATGTGTGATCAGTGATCATTTAACCCTTCCCAGACTGCAGTCTCCCCTGGTGGCAGCCGAGCTGCGCTGGAGAGGGTTAACCCTTAGTTCTCTGAGGTTGTGGCACTACAGGAGTTGCGTTCTAGCACCCGTCAGTATTTCTTAGCCTTTCTGATCACGTGTACTGTAATTCGGGGGACTGCCAGGTGGGGGCCTCAGTCAGCTCTTCCCAGCGGCCTGGCCATGTGTGGCGTGGTCAGCCCTCGGGTGCTGGACCTGCTGTAGATGGTGCGGTCTTCCAGCTGTAGATGGTGCGGTCTTCCAGCTGTAGACGGTGCGGTCTTCCAGCTGTGAACCCTCCCCCGGCGGTGTCGGAGCCGCTCTGTTCAGGTCTTCGCTGTTTTGCTTTATTGCATCTGTTGCAGATTTCCCGCGTGAGAAGTCTTAGTGGTATTATACGGAGGAGGTTACGGGGGTCCCTCTGTTTGGTGGGGGTGACCATTGCCCCGGCTTCTCCAGCCAGTGTTGATGCCAGTCCTGCTGCCCGTGGTCTGTCGTGCCCCGCGTACGTTTAGTGTTGAGGGGGACGCGTGGCTGTATTCCGCCTGCTCCGCAGACTGCAGTCGTGATCTGACACGGAGATGGGATCCAGGAGTCCGGGGGTTTTTTAGGCCGCATTCACACTGCCCATTTTTTCCATTGCGTCATCCACGCCGTGGCTCCGGTCTGCTAATAGTTACCAGAAACAGTGGTAACAAACCGCTGCTCCGGAGACTCCTCCGCGCTCTGCGGCGGGTAACGTACAAAACCTGAGGGGTCTCCTTTTTATAGGTGAGGGAGGGGCGCGGCGGTGCGAGCCTGTGCCTGTACTGAGCGGTCTACTGATCCTCAGCGGCGGCTGAAGCTTTTTGTTCCTTCTGAGACTCTGATCCCATTCTCCTGCCTTTCTGCTTATTGTCCAGAGGGGCGCACCATCGAGGTCTCAGCCATCGGGGTCTCAGCCATCAGGGTCTCAAAGACTATCACATAGTGCTCAGCTCTAATGAAATGGCCACGGCTGAGGCAGTGCTTCCTCTGAGGTGATAGTTGAGTTTAAAGGGGTTGTCCACTACTTTAAATTACCCCCCCCCCCTCCCCCATGTATCCTCCTGGAGCCCCTAAGTATCTCTGTAAATACCTTGTGTTGCAGATAATGCCTGTGAGGGGCGCTATCACTTGCCGCTCACAGGCATCACGTGACCGCCGGCGCTGACATCCACTGACGTCACGTCGTGTTCCGGATGCAGCTGGGGGTCTTCCTCTTCCGAGTTCCACCGGTAGCTGCTGGGTTGAGGGTGGGGTTATTCCCCTGCATCACACCCGGCATCCACCGCGCGCTCTCCCTCTCCTCATTCATTGGGAAAGTGCGCTGTGGATGCTGGGTGTGACGCGGAGAATAACCCCGCCCACAACCCTGCAGCCACCGTGGGGACCCCAGCGCTGACTCACGCCTCACTTGTTGTGACATCAGCGGGGGTTACGTGTTGCCTGTGGGCGGCCACCGATAGCGCCCCTCACAGGCATTATCAGCAACAGAAGGTAGTTACAAAAATCCTTAGGGGCCTCGGGGGGATACAGTGGGGGTAATATAAGTACTGGACAACTTCTTTAAGGTAGACCACTGGTTAGCCTGCCTCTGGTGTGGGTGGACCGCTTTTTACCCTGAGGGTGGGCTCTGCCAGCTCACCACTTCTGCTGTATCATATGAGAATATTGAAAACCTGTATAGGAGTGATGGGACAGAGGCGCTCTGCGGCGTCGGGTCGTCGGCCGCCGGGAGGCGCTCTGCGGCGTCGGGTCGTCGGCCGCCGGGAGGCGCTTTGCGGCTTCGGGTCGTCGGCCGCTGGGAGGCGCTCTGCGGCTTTGGGTCGTCGGCTGCTGGGAGGCGCTCTGCGGCGTCAGGTCGTCGGCTGGCGCTCTGCGGCGTCGGGTCGCCGGGAGGCACTCTGCGGCGTCGGGTCGTCGGCCACACAGAGGGGAGGACATTGTGTCAGCAGAGCGCAAGCACTGGCCCAACGGTACCAGCGTCTATTAATCCTGGTTCCTTGGCGGTGGATGTGGAGCTCGGGATCTTGATAAGTGCACTTAAGGTTTAGCGTGCAGCCCCAATGGTGGCGTCCGCAGCACTGCGGTTATTGGTGGGCAGACTGCAGGGTTTAGGGTCTTTACTTCTGACTTGGATGATTTCAGATTATGAAAATGTTAAAACGCAGGTAGTTGCCAGAATCACGGCCTGGAGCGGGGGCCCCTGGGCTCGTGGCCTGGAGCTGGGGCCTCTGGGCTCGCGGCCTGGAAGAGGACCACAACCAGCGCATGAGGCTACAGAATAGCAAAGATGGTTTCCATTGCAGCCGCTGGCTTTCTCCCATGATGCCGGTGGTGCAGATGGTGTTTCACCCTTTCAATCATGGCGGGACTCTGGGGTGAAGCTGACTGGGAGCTTTTTTTCAATTTCTCCCTTTATTTCCTTTCGGTCGCCCTCTCTGGGGTCTCCACAGGGACAGCCTGAGCCCAGATGCTTCTCTGGTAGAGGAGTGCAGAGCGGAGGGGGCATCGTACAGTTCCCTGAAGAATAATTGTGAATGTCTGACATTGGGGTGAAGCCCAGCGCCGGGGGTGGGATCCGGGGTCTCAGGAGGTCACCAGGATTGGTGCACTCGTGACTTGGCGCACCCCCGGCGTCTCCAGAGGATCGGGGCAGGGAGCGTGGCGGGGGACGTGCCGTTGTGGCTTCACTCCTCTGGCTTCTCGGTTACTCGGAGTTTCTCTTTTTGTTGTGCTCGTGTGCTTTTGCTTTTTCTTGGAGTTTTCGGGGAGATTCCCGGGGGAGTTTGTGGAGTCAATCACAGGATTGTACATAGGAGGAAGGAGAAAATCCTTTTATAGAAAATAAACAAAAACAAAAAAAACTTTCCATAAATAAATAAATGTATCATTTTGTGCACATTTTTGGCTCTCGTCAGCTTTGTGCCGCCGCCGGTGCCTGGACCAAGCGGGGGGCCGCCGCCGCCAGACAGCAGGGGTGCACTCATTTTCAGGTTGTGTTATAGTGAGGTATCCAGTTTAATACTCGCAAAGAACAATTCACAAGGAGCAAAGAACTTCAGGATCGCGCGAGACAAGTAAAAAAGAGCAATGTGCTGAAGGGAAGAGGCGTCAAACTGATCTTCAACAATCGATAAAATATAAAGAATTAATGTTTTTCATTTTTAAATATTAACTTTTATTTCCTGGTTTAAAAAGTTTTTGCTATTTTCCACTTGTAAACACCAGGGGGAGCAGCAGCTAACATGAGCCATGAAAACCTGCCAGCTCGCCTTATGACTGCAGTAAATGTGGGTGTGGTCTACTCCCAAGCGTCTGATGGCTCTCCCCCCTCTCCCCCCCCCCCCCCCCCCTCCCTCTGGGCGCTCGCAGGAGGAAGGGAAGGATGTAGTAACATAGTTTGTAAAGCCGAATAAAGACTTGCGTCCATCAAGTTCGACCTGTTAGTTCTGTAATTGCTAAAGTTGATCCAGAGGAGGCAAAAACCCCAAATGATTTGACCAATCTTCACCTGAGGAAAAATTCCCTCCCGACTCTGAAACCAGCAGTCAGAATAAATCCCTGTATCAACCTACTATTTTATTTTATTTTTGAGTATACGCTGAAATCTGCCTGGTATCTAGAAAAGCATCCAGTCCCCGCTTGAACTGGTGTAGTGAATCCGACATTACCGTCTCCTCACTCAGTGAATTCCATATTCTCACTGCTCTTACCGTAAAGAACCCCTTCCTATGCTGGTGCTGAAACCTTTTCTCTTCCAGTCTTAGTGAGTGCCCTCTTGTTACCGTAATATCCCTCCTTTGTACCTTTTCAAGCTCATTTATATCCTTTCTATATATTGGGGCCCATAACTGAGCACAGTATTCCAAGTGTGGTCTGACCAGAGCTTTGTACACTGGAAGAACAATGTTCTCATCCTTTGCAGCTATACCTCTTCTGATACATCCCATTACCCTGTTTGCCCTTACAGCAGCCGCCTGACTTTGGGCACTCCAATTTAGTTTGCTATCAATCAAGATGCCCAAGTCCTTCTCCATCTCTGAATTCCCCAATGGTTTCCCATTCAGTGAGTACTGGTGACTTCCATTTTTCCTTCCCATATGTATGACCTTACATTTCTCCTCGTTAAACCTCATTTGCCATTTAATGCTCCACCTACCCAGCTTATCCAAATCCCTCTGTAGGTCTGCACTGTCCTCTTTTGTATTAATTGTTTTACATAACTTTGTGTCATCTGCAAATATTGATATTTTACTATTTATCCCGTTGACTATGTCGTTAATAAAGATATTAAATAACATTGGGCCTAGTACAGACCCCTGTGGTACCCCACTAGTGACGCTTACCCAATCTGAGTATATTCCATTTATAACCACCCTCTGCCTTCTATCCTTTAGCCAGTTAGCTACCCACTTGCAGACATTTTCCCCCAGCCCCATCATTCTCATTTTGTATACCAACCTATTATGTGGCACGCTATCGAACGCTTTTGAGAAGTCGAGATACACGACATCCACTGGTTCCCCCTGATCTACTCGAGAGCTCACCTCCTCGTAGAAGTCAATCAGGTTTGTTTGGCAGGAGCGATTCCTCATGAATCCATGTTGGTTCGGGGTTAATAGATTATTAGCATCAAGATGCTCCGTAATTGCCTCAAATAAAAGCCTTCAAAAATTTTGCCCACAACGGACGTCAGACTCACCGGCCGATAGTTTCCGGCGTCACTTTTCGCTCCCTTTTTGAATATTGGCACTACATTCGCCTGTCGCCAATCAAGTGGCACAGACCCAGTCTCAACAGAGTCCTTAAATATAAGATATAAGGGTCTGTCTATCACATGACTTAGTACCCGTGGGTGTATGCCATCAGGTTCTGGTGATTTGGTTATTTTAATGTTACTGAGGCGTTTCTGTACCCCAGCTTGGGTTAGATTTGTCATACTTAGTGGAGGATTAAGCTTGTCATTTCTCATTTCTCCTGTTAGTTCTTTTTCCTTTGTGAAAGTTGACGAAAAAAAATGATTTAATAGATTAGCTTTATCCTCATCTTTCTCTATGATTTTGCCTTCCTCACTTTTTATCGGTCCAATATTATCCGATTTAATCCTTTTACTATTTATATACGTAAAGAACAGTTTGGGATTTGATCTACTTTCCCTAGCAATACGTCTCTCTGTTTCCTCCTTCGCTATTTTTATTTGTTTTTTACAGGTTCTCGTTTTTTCCTTGTAACACATTAGTGCCTCCTTACTGTTTTCCTGTTTTAATCTCTTGAATGCCTCTTTTTTGCTATTTAACGCCCCTTTTACGTTCTTATTCATCCATATTGGTTTCCTCTTATTTCGGGCCCTTTTATTCCCATACGGTATATACCTCTCGCACTGAGTATTCAGAATTCTTTTGAAGGTTTCCCATTTACTATTCGTATTTCCTTGATTAAGAACTTTGTCCCAGTCTATAAGTTGAAGGTTTTCTATCAGCTGATCAAACTTCGCCCTCCTAAAGTTTAATGTTTTAGTTGTTCCCTTATTGATAACCCTACTGAAGGGCATTTTGAAGTCGATAATATTATGATCGCTATTACCTAGGTGCCCCCCTATCTGTACCTGTATCTGTGTCCAATCACAGAGCAGACACATCACTGGTGACTGCAGGACGGGGGGCAGCGGAGTCTGTTAGCGCTGGGCTGCTCTGTATCACATGATGGCATTAGATACATGGACTGTATCCTACTCTGGGATGAGATACTGTGTATCACACAGGATGAGATTACGCTGCTGCGCTCTGACCACTGACACTGAAGCGGGGGCGCGTCTGTCTCTGTAATAGGAAGCGGGGGCGCGTCTGCCTCTGTGTATAGGAAGCGGGGGCGCGTCTGTCTGTATAGGAAGCGGGGGCGCGTCTGTCTCTGTGTATAGGAAGCGGGGGCACGTCTGCCTCTGTATAGGAAGCGGAGCACGTCTGTCTCTGTATAGGAAGTGGGGGCGCGTCTGTCTCTGTATAGGAAGAGGGGGCGCGTCTGTCTCTGTATAGGAAGCGGGGGCGCGTCTGCCTCTGTATAGGAAGCGGGGGCGCGTCTGCCTCTGTATAGGAAGCGGGGGCGCGTCTGCCTCTGTATAGGAAGTGGGGGCGCGTCTGTCTCTGTATAGGAAGCGGAGCACGTCTGTCTCTGTATAGGAAGTGGGGGCGCGTCTGTCTCTGTATAGGAAGCGGGGGCGCGTCTGCCTCTGTATAGGAAGCGGGGGCGCGTCTGTCTCTGTATAGGAAGCGGGGGCGCGTCTGTCTCTGTGTATAGGAAGCGGGGGCGCGTCTGCCTCTGTATAGGAAGTGGGGGCACGTCTGCCTCTGTATAGGAAGCGGAGCACGTCTGTCTCTGTGTATAGGAAGCGGGGGTGCGTCTGTCTCTGTGTATAGGAAGCGGGGGCGCGTCTGTCTGTATAGGAAGCGCGGGAGCATCTGTCTCTGTGTACAGGAAGCGGGGGCGCGTCTGTCTCTGTGTATAGGAAGCGGGGGCGCGTCTGTCTGTATAGGAAGCGGAGCACGTCTGCCTCTGTGTTTAGGAAGCGGGGGCGCATCTGTCTCTGTATAGGAAGCGGGGGCACGTCTGTCTCTGTATAGGAAGCTGGGGCGCGTCTGTCTCTGTATAGGAAGCGGGGCACGTCTGCCTCTGTGTATAGGAAGCGGGGGCGCGTCTGTCTGTATAGGAAGCGGGGGCGCGTCTGCCTCTGTGTATAGGAAGCGGGGGCGCGTCTGTCTCTGTGTATAGGAAGCGGGGGCGCGTCTGCCTATGTATAGGAAGCGGGGGAGCGTCTGTCTCTGTGTATAGGAAGCGGTGGAGCGTCTGTCAATGTGTATAGGAAGCGGGGGCGCGTCTGCCTCTGTGTATAGGAAGCGGGGGCGCGTCTGCCTCTGTGTATAGGAAGCGGGGGCGCGTCTGTCTCTGTGTATAGGAAGCGGGGGCGCGTCTGTCTGTATAGGAAGCGGGGGCACGTCTGCCTCTGTGCATAGGAAGCGGGGGCGCGTCTGTCTGTATAGGAAGCGGGGGCACGTCTGTCTCTGTAATAGGAAGCGGGGGCGCGTCTGTCTCTGTGTATAGGAAGCGGGGGCGCGTCTGTATAGGAAGCCGGGGCGCGTCTGCCTCTGTATAGGAAGCGGGGGCACGTCTGCCTCTGTATAGGAAGCGGAGCACGTCTGTCTCTGTATAGGAAGTGGGGGCGCGTCTGTCTCTGTATAGGAAGCGGGAGCACGTCTGTCTCTGTATAGGAAGCGGGGGCGCGTCTGCCTCTGTATAGGAAGCGGGGGCGCGTCTGCCTCTGTATAGGAAGCGGGGGCGCGTCTGCCTCTGTATAGGAAGCGGGGCCGCGTCTGCCTCTGTGTATAGGAAGCGGGGGCACGTCTGTCTGTATAGGAAGCGGGGGCGCGTCTGCCTCTGTGTATAGGAAGCGGGGGCGCGTCTGTCTCTGTATAGGAAGCGGGGGCGCGTCTGCCTCTGTATAGGAAGTGGGGGCACGTCTGCCTCTGTATAGGAAGCGGAGCACGTCTGTCTCTGTATAGGAAGCGGGGGCGCGTCTGTCTCTGTATAGGAAGCGGGGGTGCGTCTGTCTCTGTGCATAGGAAGCGGGGGCGCGTCTGTCTGTATAGGAAGCGGGGGCGCGTCTGTCTGTATAGGAAGCGGGGGAGCGTCTGTCTCTGTGTATAGGAAGCGGGGGCGTGTCTGTCTCTGTGTATAGGAAGCGGGGGTGCGTATGTCTCTGTGTATAGGAAGCGGGGGTGCGTATGTCTCTGTGCATAGGAAGCGGGGGCGCGTCTGTCTGTATAGGAAGCGGGGGAGCGTCTGTCTCTGTGTATAGGAAGCGGGGGTGCGTATGTCTCTGTGCATAGGAAGCGGGGGCGCGTCTGTCTGTATAGGAAGAGGGGGAGCGTCTGTCTCTGTGTATAGGAAGTGGGGGTGCGTCTGTCTCTGTGTATAGGAAGCGGGGGAGCATCTGTCTCTGTGTATAGGAAGCGGGGGCGCGTCTGTCTGTATAGGAAGCGGGGGCGCGTCTGCCTCTGTGCATAGGAAGGGGGGCACGTCTGCCTCTGTGCATAGGAAGCGGGGGCACGTTTGTCTCTGTAATAGGAAGCGGGGGCGCGTCTGTCTGTATAGGAAGCGGGGGAGCGTCTGTCTCTGTGTATAGGAAGCGGGGGCGCGTCTGTCTCTGTGTATAGGAAGCGGGGGTGCGTCTGTCTCTGTGCATAGGAAGCGGGGGCGCGTCTGTCTGTATAGGAAGCGGGGGAGCGTCTGTCTCTGTGTATAGGAAGCGGGGGTGCGTCTGTCTCTGTGTATAGGAAGCGGGGGAGCGTCTGTCTCTGTATAGGAAGCGGGGGCGCGTCTGTCTCTGTATAAGAAGCGAGGGCGCGTCTGTCTCTGTATAAGAAGCGGGGGCGCGTCTGTCTCTGTATAGGAAGCGGGGGCGCGTCTGACTCTGTATAGGAAGCGGGGGCGCATCTGCCTCTGTATAGGAAGCGGGGGCGCGTCTACCTCTGTATAGGAAGCGGAGCACGTCTGCCTCTGTGTATAGGAAGTGGGGGCGCGTCTGTCTCTGTATAGGAAGCGGGGGCACGTCTGTCTCTGTATAGGAAGCTGGGGCGCGTCTGACTCTGTATAGGAAGCGGGGGCGCGTCTGCATCTGTATAGGAAGCGGGGCACGTCTGCCTCTGTGTATAGGAAGCGGGGGCGCGTCTGTCTGTATAGGAAGCGGGGGCGCGTCTGCCTCTGTGTATAGGAAGCGGGGGCGCGTCTGTCTCTGTATAGGAAGCGGGGGCGCGTCTGTCTCTGTGTATAGGAAGCGGGGGCGCGTCTGCCTCTGTATAGGAAGCGGGGGCACGTCTGTCTCTGTGTATAGGAAGCGGGGGCGCGTCTGTCTCTGTATAGGAAGCGGGGGCGCGTCTGCCTCTGTGTATAGGAAGCGGGGGCACGTCTGTTTCTGTATAGGAAGCGGGGGCGCGTCTGTCTCTGTGTATAGGAAGCGGGGGCGCGTCTGCCTCTGTATAGGAAGCGGGGGCGCGTCTGTCTCTGTGTATAGGAAGCGGGGGCGCGTCTGTCTCTGTATAGGAAGCGGGGGCGCGTCTGTCTCTGTTTATAGGAAGCGGGGGCGCGTCTGCCTCTGTATAGGAAGCGGAGCACGTCTGTCTCTGTATAGGAAGCGGGGGTGCATCTGTCTCTGTGCATAGGAAGCGGGGGCGCGTCTGTCTGTGTAGGAAGCGGGGGCGCGTCTGTCTGTATAGGCAGCGGGGGAGCGTCTGTCTCTGTGTATAGGAAGCGGGGGCGCGTCTGTCTCTGTGTATAGGAAGCGGGGGTGCGTCTGTCTCTGTGCATAGGAAGCGGGGGCGCGTCTGTCTGTATAGGAAGCGGGGGAGCGTCTGTCTCTGTGTATAGGAAGCGGGGGTGCGTCTGTCTCTGTGTATAGGAAGCGGGGGCGCGTCTGTCTGTATAGGAAGCGGGGGAGCGTCTGTCTCTGTGTATAGGAAGCGGGGGCGCGTCTGTCTGTATAGGAAGCGGGGGCACGTCTGTCTGTATAGGAAGCGGAGGCGCGTCTGTCTGTATAGGAAGCGGGGGCGCGTCTGCCTCTGTGTATAGGAAGCGGGGGTGCGTCTGTCTCTGTGCATAGGAAGCGGGGGCGCGTCTGTCTCTGTGCATAGGAAGCGGGGGCACGTCTGCCTCTGTGTATAGGAAGCGGGGGCGCGTCTGTCTGTATAGGAAGCGGGGGAGCGTCTGTCTCTGTGTATAGGAAGCGGGGGCGCGTCTGTCTGTATAGGAAGCGGGGGCGCGTCTGTCTGTATAGGAAGCGGGGGTGCGTCTGTCTGTATAGGAAGCGGGGGCGCGTCTGTCTCTGTGTATAGGAAGCGGGGGTGCGTCTGTCTCTGTGCATAGGAAGCGGGGCGCGTCTGTCTGTATAGGAAGCGGGGGAGCGTCTGTCTCTGTGTATAGGAAGCGGGGGCGCGTCTGTCTGTATAGGAAGCGGAGGCGCGTCTGTCTGTATAGGAAGCGGGGGCGCGTCTGCCTCTGTGTATAGGAAGCGGGGGTGCGTCTGTCTCTGTGCATAGGAAGCGGGGGCGCGTCTGTCTCTGTGTATAGGATGCGGGGGCACGTCTGCCTCTGTGCATAGGAAGCGGGGGCGCGTCTGTCTGTATAGGAAGCGGGGGAGCGTCTGTCTCTGTGTATAGGAAGCGGGGGCGCGTCTGTCTGTATAGGAAGCGGGGGCACGTCTGCCGCTGTGTATAGGAAGCGGGGGCGCGTCTGCCTCTGTGTAAAGGAAGCGGGGGCGCGTCTGCCTCTGTACATAGGAAGCGGGGGCGCGTCTGTCTCTATAGGAAGCGGAGGCGCGTCAGCCGCTGTGTATAGGAAGCGGGGGCGCGTCTGTCTGTATAGGAAGCGGGGGCGAGTCTGCCTCTGTGTATAGGAAGCGGGGGCGCGTCTGCCTCTGTGTATAGGAAGCGGGGGCGCGTCTGTCTCTGTGTATAGGAAGCGGGGGCGCGTCTGTCTCTGTGTATAGGAAGCGGGGGTGCGTCTGTCTCTGTGTATAGGAAGCGGGGGCGCGTCTGTCTCTGTATAGGAAGCGGGGGCACGTCTGCCTCTGTATAGGAAGTGGGGGCGCGTCTGTCTCTGTATAGGAAGCGGGGGCACGTCTGTCTCTGTATAGGAAGCGGGGGCGCGTCTGCCTCTGTATAGGAAGCGGGGGCGCGTCTGCCTCTGTATAGGAAGCGGGGGCGCGTCTGCCTCTGTATAGGAAGCGGGGGCGCGTCTGCCTCTGTATAGGAAGCGGGGCCGCGTCTGCCTCTGTGTATAGGAAGCGGGGGCACGTCTGTCTGTATAGGAAGCGGGGGCGCGTCTGCCTCTGTGTATAGGAAGCGGGGGCGCGTCTGGCTTTGTATAGGAAGCGGGGGCACGTCTGTCTCTGTGTATAGGAAGCGGGGGCGCGTCTGCCTCTGTATAGGAAGTGGGGGCACGTCTGCCTCTGTATAGGAAGCGGAGCACGTCTGTCTCTGTGTATAGGAAGCGGGGGTGCGTCTGTCTCTGTGTATAGGAAGCGGGGGCGCGTCTGTCTGTATAGGAAGCGCGGGAGCATCTGTCTCTGTGTATAGGAAGCGGGGGCGCGTCTGTCTGTATAGGAAGCGGGGGAGCGTCTGTCTCTGTGTATAGGAAGCGGGGGTGCGTCTGTCTCTGTGTATAGGAAGCGGGGGCGCGTCTGTCTGTATAGGAAGCGGGGGAGCGTCTGTCTCTGTGTATAGGAAGCGGGGGCGCGTCTGTCTGTATAGGAAGCGGGGGCACGTCTGTCTGTATAGGAAGCGGAGGCGCGTCTGTCTGTATAGGAAGCGGGGGCGCGTCTGCCTCTGTGTATAGGAAGCGGGGGTGCGTCTGTCTCTGTGCATAGGAAGCGGGGGCGCGTCTGTCTCTGTGCATAGGAAGCGGGGGCACGTCTGCCTCTGTGTATAGGAAGCGGGGGCGCGTCTGTCTGTATAGGAAGCGGGGGAGCGTCTGTCTCTGTGTATAGGAAGCGGGGGCGCGTCTGTCTGTATAGGAAGCGGGGGCGCGTCTGTCTGTATAGGAAGCGGGGGTGCGTCTGTCTGTATAGGAAGCGGGGGCGCGTCTGTCTCTGTGTATAGGAAGCGGGGGTGCGTCTGTCTCTGTGCATAGGAAGCGGGGGCGCGTCTGTCTGTATAGGAAGCGGGGGAGCGTCTGTCTCTGTGTATAGGAAGCGGGGGCGCGTCTGTCTGTATAGGAAGCGGAGGCGCGTCTGTCTGTATAGGAAGCGGGGGCGCGTCTGCCTCTGTGTATAGGAAGCGGGGGTGCGTCTGTCTCTGTGCATAGGAAGCGGGGGCGCGTCTGTCTCTGTGTATAGGATGCGGGGGCACGTCTGCCTCTGTGCATAGGAAGCGGGGGCGCGTCTGTCTGTATAGGAAGCGGGGGAGCGTCTGTCTCTGTGTATAGGAAGCGGGGGCGCGTCTGTCTGTATAGGAAGCGGGGGCACGTCTGCCGCTGTGTATAGGAAGCGGGGGCGCGTCTGCCTCTGTGTAAAGGAAGCGGGGGCGCGTCTGTCTCTGTACATAGGAAGCGGGGGCGCGTCTGTCTCTATAGGAAGCGGAGGCGCGTCAGCCGCTGTGTATAGGAAGCGGGGGCGCGTCTGTCTGTATAGGAAGCGGGGGCGAGTCTGCCTCTGTGTATAGGAAGCGGGGGCGCGTCTGCCTCTGTGTATAGGAAGCGGGGGCGCGTCTGTCTCTGTGTATAGGAAGCGGGGGCGCATCTGTCTCTGTGTATAGGAAGCGGGGGCGCGTCTGTCTCTGTGTATAGGAAGCGGGGGCGCGTCTGTCTCTGTATAGGAAGCGGGGGCACGTCTGCCTCTGTATAGGAAGTGGGGGCGCGTCTGTCTCTGTATAGGAAGCGGGGGCACGTCTGTCTCTGTATAGGAAGCGGGGGCGCGTCTGCCTCTGTATAGGAAGCGGGGGCGCGTCTGCCTCTGTATAGGAAGCGGGGGCGCGTCTGCCTCTGTATAGGAAGCGGGGGCGCGTCTGCCTCTGTATAGGAAGCGGGGCCGCGTCTGCCTCTGTGTATAGGAAGCGGGGGCACGTCTGTCTGTATAGGAAGCGGGGGCGCGTCTGCCTCTGTGTATAGGAAGCGGGGGCGCGTCTGTCTCTGTATAGGAAGCGGGGGCGCGTCTGTCTCTGTGTATAGGAAGCGGGGGCGCGTCTGCCTCTGTATAGGAAGTGGGGGCACGTCTGCCTCTGTATAGGAAGCGGAGCACGTCTGTCTCTGTGTATAGGAAGCGGGGGTGCGTCTGTCTCTGTGTATAGGAAGCGGGGGCGCGTCTGTCTGTATAGGAAGCGCGGGAGCATCTGTCTCTGTGTATAGGAAGCGGGGGCGCGTCTGTCTGTATAGGAAGCGGGGGCGCGTCTGCCTCTGTGTATAGGAAGCGGGGGTGCGTCTGTCTCTGTGCATAGGAAGCGGGGGCACGTCTGCCTCTGTGCATAGGAAGCGGGGGCACGTCTGTCTCTGTAATAGGAAGCGGGGGCGCGTCTGTCTGTATAGGAAGCGGGGGAGCGTCTGTCTCTGTGTATAGGAAGCGGGGGCGCGTCTGTCTCTGTGTATAGGAAGCGGGGGTGCGTCTGTCTCTGTGCATAGGAAGCAGGGGCGCGTCTGTCTGTATAGGAAGCGGGGGAGCGTCTGTCTCTGTGTATAGGAAGCGGGGGTGCGTCTGTCTCTGTGTATAGGAAGCGGGGGAGCGTCTGTCTCTGTATAGGAAGCGGGGGCGCGTCTGTCTCTGTATAGGAAGCGGGGGTGCGTCTGTCTCTGTGCATAGGAAGCGGGGGCGCGTCTGTCTGTATAGGAAGCGGGGGAGCGTCTGTCTCTGTGTATAGGAAGCGGGGGTGCGTATGTCTCTGTGCATAGGAAGCGGGGGCGCGTCTGTCTGTATAGGAAGAGGGGGAGCGTCTGTCTCTGTGTATAGGAAGCGGGGGTGCGTCTGTCTCTGTGTATAGGAAGCGGGGGCGCGTCTGTATAGGAAGCGCGGGAGCATCTGTCTCTGTGTATAGGAAGCGGGGGCGCGTCTGTCTGTATAGGAAGCGGGGGCGCGTCTGCCTCTGTGTATAGGAAGCGGGGGTGCGTCTGTCTCTGTGCATAGGAAGCGGGGGCATGTCTGCCTCTGTGCATAGGAAGCGGGGGCACGTCTGTCTCTGTAATAGGAAGCGGGGGCGCGTCTGTCTCTGTGTATAGGAAGCGGGGGCGCGTCTGTCTCTGTGTATAGGAAGCGGGGGTGCGTCTGTCTCTGTGCATAGGAAGCGGGGGCGCGTCTGCTGTATAGGAAGCGGGGGAGCGTCTGTCTCTGTGTATAGGAAGCGGGGGTGCGTCTGTCTCTGTGTATAGGAAGCGGGAGAGCGTCTGTCTCTGTATAGGAAGCGAGGGCGCGTCTGTCTCTGTATAAGAAGCGGGGGCGCGTCTGTCTCTGTATAAGAAGCGGGGGCGCGTCTGTCTCTATATAGGAAGCGGGGGCGCGTCTGTCTCTGTATAGGAAGCGGGGGCGCGTCTGCCTCTGTATAGGAAGCGGGGGCGCGTCTGCCTCTGTATAGGAAGCGGGGGCGCGTCTGCCTCTGTATAGGAAGCGGGGGCGCGTCTGCCTCTGTATAGGAAGCGGAGCACGTCTGCCGTCTGCCTCTGTGTATAGAAAGCGGGGGCGCGTCTGTCTCTGTATAGGAAGCGGGGGCACGTCTGTCTCTGTATAGGAAGCTGGGGCGCGTCTGTCTCTGTATAGGAAGCGGGGGCGCGTCTGCCTCTGTATAGGAAGCGGGGCACGTCTGCCTCTGTGTATAGGAAGCGGGGGCGCGTCTGTCTGTATAGGAAGCGGGGGCGCTTCTGCCTCTGTGTATAGGAAGCGGGGGCGCGTCTGTCTCTGTATAGCAAGCGGGGGCACGTCTGTCTCTGTGTATAGGAAGCGGGGGCGCGTCTGCCTCTGTATAGGAAGCGGGGGCACGTCTGTCTCTGTGTATAGGAAGCGGGGGCACGTCTGTCTCTGTGTATAGGAAGCGGGGGCGCGTCTGTCTCTGTGTATAGGAAGCGGGGGTGCGTCTGTCTCTGTGCATAGGAAGCGGGGGCGCGTCTGTCTGTATAGGAAGCGGGGGAGCGTCTGTCTCTGTGTATAGGAAGCGGGGGTGCGTCTGTCTCTGTGTATAGGAAGCGGGGGCGCGTCTGTCTGTATAGGAAGCGGGGGAGCGTCTGTCTCTGTGTATAGGAAGCGGGGGCGCGTCTGTCTGTATAGGAAGCGGGGGCACGTCTGTCTGTATAGGAAGCGGAGGCGCGTCTGTCTGTATAGGAAGCGGGGGCGCGTCTGCCTCTGTGTATAGGAAGCGGGGGTGCGTCTGTCTCTGTGCATAGGAAGCGGGGGCGCGTCTGTCTCTGTGCATAGGAAGCGGGGGCACGTCTGCCTCTGTGTATAGGAAGCGGGGGCGCGTCTGTCTGTATAGGAAGCGGGGGCGCGTCTGTCTCTGTGTATAGGAAGCGGGGGTGCGTCTGTCTCTGTGCATAGGAAGCGGGGGCGCGTCTGTCTGTATAGGAAGCGGGGGAGCGTCTGTCTCTGTGTATAGGAAGCGGGGGCGCGTCTGTCTGTATAGGAAGCGGAGGCGCGTCTGTCTGTATAGGAAGCGGGGGCGCGTCTGCCTCTGTGTATAGGAAGCGGGGGTGCGTCTGTCTCTGTGCATAGGAAGCGGGGGCGCGTCTGTCTCTGTGTATAGGATGCGGGGGCACGTCTGCCTCTGTGCATAGGAAGCGGGGGCGCGTCTGTCTGTATAGGAAGCGGGGGAGCGTCTGTCTCTGTGTATAGGAAGCGGGGGCGCGTCTGTCTGTATAGGAAGCGGGGGCACGTCTGCCGCTGTGTATAGGAAGCGGGGGCGCGTCTGCCTCTGTGTAAAGGAAGCGGGGGCGCGTCTGCCTCTGTACATAGGAAGCGGGGGCGCGTCTGTCTCTATAGGAAGCGGAGGCGCGTCAGCCGCTGTGTATAGGAAGCGGGGGCGCGTCTGTCTGTATAGGAAGCGGGGGCGAGTCTGCCTCTGTGTATAGGAAGCGGGGGCGCGTCTGCCTCTGTGTATAGGAAGCGGGGGCGCGTCTGTCTCTGTGTATAGGAAGCGGGGGCGCGTCTGTCTCTGTGTATAGGAAGCGGGGGTGCGTCTGTCTCTGTGTATAGGAAGCGGGGGCGCGTCTGTCTCTGTATAGGAAGCGGGGGCACGTCTGCCTCTGTATAGGAAGTGGGGGCGCGTCTGTCTCTGTATAGGAAGCGGGGGCACGTCTGTCTCTGTATAGGAAGCGGGGGCGCGTCTGCCTCTGTATAGGAAGCGGGGGCGCGTCTGCCTCTGTATAGGAAGCGGGGGCGCGTCTGCCTCTGTATAGGAAGCGGGGGCGCGTCTGCCTCTGTATAGGAAGCGGGGCCGCGTCTGCCTCTGTGTATAGGAAGCGGGGGCACGTCTGTCTGTATAGGAAGCGGGGGCGCGTCTGCCTCTGTGTATAGGAAGCGGGGGCGCGTCTGTCTCTGTATAGGAAGCGGGGGCGCGTCTGTCTCTGTGTATAGGAAGCGGGGGCGCGTCTGCCTCTGTATAGGAAGTGGGGGCACGTCTGCCTCTGTATAGGAAGCGGAGCACGTCTGTCTCTGTGTATAGGAAGCGGGGGTGCGTCTGTCTCTGTGTATAGGAAGCGGGGGCGCGTCTGTCTGTATAGGAAGCGCGGGAGCATCTGTCTCTGTGTATAGGAAGCGGGGGCGCGTCTGTCTGTATAGGAAGCGGGGGCGCGTCTGCCTCTGTGTATAGGAAGCGGGGGTGCGTCTGTCTCTGTGCATAGGAAGCGGGGGCACGTCTGCCTCTGTGCATAGGAAGCGGGGGCACGTCTGTCTCTGTAATAGGAAGCGGGGGCGCGTCTGTCTGTATAGGAAGCGGGGGAGCGTCTGTCTCTGTGTATAGGAAGCGGGGGCGCGTCTGTCTCTGTGTATAGGAAGCGGGGGTGCGTCTGTCTCTGTGCATAGGAAGCGGGGGCGCGTCTGCTGTATAGGAAGCGGGGGAGCGTCTGTCTCTGTGTATAGGAAGCGGGGGTGCGTCTGTCTCTGTGTATAGGAAGCGGGAGAGCGTCTGTCTCTGTATAGGAAGCGAGGGCGCGTCTGTCTCTGTATAAGAAGCGGGGGCGCGTCTGTCTCTATATAGGAAGCGGGGGCGCGTCTGTCTCTGTATAGGAAGCGGGGGCGCGTCTGCCTCTGTATAGGAAGCGGGGGCGCGTCTGCCTCTGTATAGGAAGCGGGGGCGCGTCTGCCTCTGTATAGGAAGCGGGGGCGCGTCTGCCTCTGTATAGGAAGCGGAGCACGTTTGCCGTCTGCCTCTCTGTATAGAAAGCGGGGGCGCGTCTGTCTCTGTATAGGAAGCGGGGGCACGTCTGTCTCTGTATAGGAAGCTGGGGCGCGTCTGTCTCTGTATAGGAAGCGGGGGCGCGTCTGCCTCTGTATAGGAAGCGGGGCACGTCTGCCTCTGTGTATAGGAAGCGGGGGCGCGTCTGTCTGTATAGGAAGCGGGGGCGCGTCTGCCTCTGTGTATAGGAAGCGGGGGCGCGTCTGTCTCTGTATAGCAAGCGGGGGCGCGTCTGTCTCTGTGTATAGGAAGCGGGGGCGCGTCTGCCTCTGTATAGGAAGCGGGGGCACGTCTGTCTCTGTGTATAGGAAGCGGGGGCGCGTCTGTCTCTGTATAGGAAGCGGGGGCGCGTCTGTCTCTGTGTATAGGAAGCGGGGGCGCGTCTGTCTCTGTATAGGAAGCGGGGGCGCGTCTGTCTCTGTGTATAGGAAGCGGGGGCGCGTCTGCCTCTGTATAGGAAGCGGAGCACGTCTGTCTCTGTATAGGAAGCGGGGGTGCATCTGTCTCTGTGCATAGGAAGCGGGGGCGCGTCTGTCTGTGTAGGAAGCGGGGGCGCGTCTGTCTGTATAGGCAGCGGGGGAGCGTCTGTCTCTGTGTATAGGAAGCGGGGGAGCGTCTGTCTCTGTGTATAGGAAGCGGGGGCGCGTCTGCCTCTGTGTATAGGAAGCGGGGGCGCGTCTGCCTCTGTGTATAGGAAGCGGGGGCGCGTCTGTCTCTGTGTATAGGAAGCGGGGGCGCGTCTGTCTGTATAGGAAGCGGGGGCACGTCTGTCTCTGTAATAGGAAGCGGGGGCGCGTCTGCCTCTGTGTATAGGAAGCGGGGGCGCGTCTGTCTGTATAGGAAGCGGGGGCGCGTCTGTCTCTGTGTATAGGAAGCCGGGGCGCGTCTGCCTCTGTATAGGAAGCGGGGGCACGTCTGCCTCTGTATAGGAAGCGGAGCACGTCTGTCTCTGTACAGGAAGTGGGGGCGCGTCTGTCTCTGTATAGGAAGCGGGGGCGCGTCTGTCTCTGTATAGGAAGCGGGGGCGCGTCTGCCTCTGTATAGGAAGCGGGGGCGCGTCTGCCTCTGTATAGGAAGCGGGGCCGCGTCTGCCTCTGTGTATAGGAAGCGGGGGCACGTCTGTCTGTATAGGAAGCGGGGGCGCGTCTGCCTCTGTGTATAGGAAGCGGGGGCGCGTCTGTCTCTGTATAGGAAGCGGGGGCGCGTCTGTCTCTGTGTATAGGAAGCGGGGGCGCGTCTGCCTCTGTATAGGAAGTGGGGGCACGTCTGCCTCTGTATAGGAAGCGGGGGCGCGTCTGTCTCTGTATAGGAAGCGGGGGTGCGTCTGTCTCTGTGCATAGGAAGCGGGGGCGCGTCTGTCTGTATAGGAAGCGGGGGCGTGTCGGTCTGTATAGGAAGCGAGGGATCGTCTGTCTCTGTGTATAGGAAGCGGGGACGCGTCTGTCTCTGTGTATAGGAAGCGGGGGTGCGTATGTCTCTGTGCATAGGAAGCGGGGGCGCGTCTGTCTGTATAGGAAGAGGGGGAGCGTCTGTCTCTGTGTATAGGAAGCGGGGGTGCGTCTGTCTCTGTGTATAGGAAGCGGGGGCGCGTCTGTCTGTATAGGAAGCGGGGGAGCATCTGTCTCTGTGTATAGGAAGCGGGGGCGCGTCTGTCTGTATAGGAAGCGGGGGCGCGTCAGCCTCTGTGTATAGGAAGCGGGGGTGCGTCTGTCTCTGTCCATAGGAAGCGGGGGCACGTCTGCCTCTGTGCATAGGAAGCGGGGGCACGTTTGTCTCTGTAATAGGAAGCGGGGGCGCGTCTGTCTGTATAGGAAGCGGGGGAGCGTCTGTCTCTGTGTATAGGAAGCGGGGGCGCGTCTGTCTCTGTGTATAGGAAGCGGGGGTGCGTCTGTCTCTGTGCATAGGAAGCGGGGGCGCGTCTGTCTGTATAGGAAGCGGGGGAGCGTCTGTCTCTGTGTATAGGAAGCGGGGGTGCGTCTGTCTCTGTATAGGAAGCGGGGGCGCGTCTGTCTCTGTATAAGAAGCGAGGGCGCGTCTGTCTCTGTATAAGAAGCGGGGGCGCGTCTGTCTCTGTATAGGAAGCGGGGGCGCGTCTGCCTCTGTATAGGAAGCGGGGGCGCGTCTGCCTCTGTATAGGAAGCGGAGCACGTCTGCCTCTGTGTATAGGAAGCGGGGGCGCGTCTGTCTCTGTATAGGAAGCGGGGGCACGTCTGTCTCTGTATAGGAAGCTGGGGCGCGTCTGTCTCTGAATAGGAAGCGGGGCACGTCTGCCTCTGTGTATAGGAAGCGGGGGCGCGTCTGTCTGTATAGGAAGCGGGTGCGCGTCTGCCTCTGTGTATAGGAAGCGGGGGCGCGTCTGTCTCTGTATAGGAAGCGGGGGCGCGTCTGTCTCTGTGTATAGGAAGCGGGGGCGCGTCTGCCTCTGTATAGGAAGCGGGGGCACGTCTGTCTCTGTGTATAGGAAGCGGGGGCGCGTCTGTCTCTGTATAGGAAGCGGGGGCGCGTCTGCCTCTGTGTATAGGAAGCGGGGGCACGTCTGTATAGGAAGTGGGGGCGCGTCTGCCTCTGTATAGGAAGCGGGGGCGCGTCTGTTTCTGTATAGGAAGCGGGGGCGCGTCTGTCTCTGTGTATAGGAAGCGGGGGCGCGTCTGCCTCTGTATAGGAAGTGGGGGCGCGTCTGTCTCTGTGTATAGGAAGCAGGGGCGCGTCTGTCTCTGTATAGGAAGCGGGGGCGCGTCTGTCTCTGTGTATAGGAAGCGGGTGTGCGTCTGCCTCTGTATAGGAAGCGGAGCACGTCTGTCTCTGTATAGGAAGCGGGGGTGCATCTGTCTCTGTGCATAGGAAGCGGGGGCGCGTCTGTCTGTGTAGGAAGCGGGGGCGCGTCTGTCTGTATAGGCAGCGGGGGAGCGTCTGTCTCTGTGTATAGGAAGCGGGGGCGCGTCTGTCTCTGTGTATAGGAAGCGGGGGTGCGTCTGTCTCTGTGCATAGGAAGCGGGGGCGCGTCTGTCTGTATAGGAAGAGGGGGAGCGTCTGTCTCTGTGTATAGGAAGCGGGGGTGCGTCTGTCTCTGTGTATAGGAAGCGGGGGCGCGTCTGTCTGTATAGGAAGCGGGGGAGCGTCTGTCTCTGTGTATAGGAAGCGGGGGCGCGTCTGTCTGTATAGGAAGCGGGGGCACGTCTGTCTGTATAGGAAGCGGAGGCGCGTCTGTCTGTATAGGAAGCGGGGGCGCGTCTGCCTCTGTGTATAGGAAGCGGGGGTGCGTCTGTCTCTGTGCATAGGAAGCGGGGGCGCGTCTGTCTCTGTGTATAGGAAGCGGGGGCACGTCTGCCTCTGTGTATAGGAAGCGGGGGCGCGTCTGTCTGTATAGGAAGCGGGGGAGCGTCTGTCTCTGTGTATAGGAAGCGGGGGCGCGTCTGTCTGTATAGGAAGCGGGGGCGCGTCTGTCTGTATAGGAAGCGGGGGCGCGTCTCTCTGTATAGGAAGCGGGGGCGCGTCTGTCTCTGTGTATAGGAAGCGGGGGTGCGTCTGTCTCTGTGCATAGGAAGCGGGGGCGCGTCTGTCTGTATAGGAAGCGGGGGAGCGTCTGTCTCTGTGTATAGGAAGCGGGGGTGCGTCTGTCTCTGTGTATAGGAAGCGGGGGCGCGTCTGTCTGTATAGGAAGCGGAGGCGCGTCTGTCTGTATAGGAAGCGGGGGCGCATCTGCCTCTGTGTATAGGAAGCGGGGGTGCGTAGTCTCTGTGCATAGGAAGCGGGGGCGCGTCTGTCTCTGTGTATAGGAAGCGGGGGCACGTCTGCCTCTGTGCATAGGAAGCGGGGGCGCGTCTGTCTGTATAGGAAGCGGGGGAGCGTCTGTCTCTGTGTATAGGAAGCGGGGGCGCGTCTGTCTGTATAGGAAGCGGGGGCGCGTCTGTATAGGAAGCGGGGGCGCGTCTGCCACTGTGTATAGGAAGCGGGGGCGCGTCTGCCGCTGTGTATAGGAAGCGGGGGCGCGTCTGCCTCTGTGTAAAGGAAGCGGGGGCGCGTCTGCCTCTGTGCATAGGAAGCGGGGGCGCGTCTGTCTCTATAGGAAGCGGAGGCGCGTCAGCCGCTGTGTATAGGAAGCGGGGGCGCGTCTGTCTGTATAGGAAGCGGGGGCGAGTCTGCCTCTGTGTATAGGAAGCGGGGGCGCGTCTGCCTCTGTGTATAGGAAGCGGGGGCGCGTCTGTCTCTGTGTATAGGAAGCGGGGGCGCGTCTGTCTCTGTGTATAGGAAGCGGGGGCGCGTCTGCCTCTGTATAGGAAGCGGGGGTGCGTCTGTCTCTGTGTATAGGAAGCGGGGGCGCGTCTGTCTCTGTATAGGAAGCGGGGGCGCGTCTGTCTCTGTGCATAGGAAGCGGGGGCGCGTCTGCCTCTGTATAGGAAGCGGAGCACGTCTGTCTCTGTATAGGAAGCGGGGGTGCATCTGTCTCTGTGCATAGGAAGCGGGGGCGCGTCTGTCTGTGTAGGAAGCGGGGGCGCGTCTGTCTGTATAGGCAGCGGGGGAGCGTCTGTCTCTGTGTATAGGAAGCGGGGGCGCGTCTGTCTCTGTGCATAGGAAGCGGGGGTGCGTCTGTCTCTGTGCATAGGAAGCGGGGGCGCGTCTGTCTGTATAGGAAGCGGGGGAGCGTCTGTCTCTGTGTATAGGAAGCGGGGGTGCGTCTGTCTCTGTGTATAGGAAGCGGGGGCGCGTCTGTCTGTATAGGAAGCGGGGGAGCGTCTGTCTCTGTGTATAGGAAGCGGGGGCGCGTCTGTCTGTATAGGAAGCGGGGGCACGTCTGTCTGTATAGGAAGCGGAGGCGCGTCTGTCTGTATAGGAAGCGGGGGCGCGTCTGCCTCTGTGTATAGGAAGCGGGGGTGCGTCTGTCTCTGTGCATAGGAAGCGGGGGCGCGTCTGTCTCTGTGTATAGGAAGCGGGGGCACATCTGCCTCTGTGCATAGGAAGCGGGGGCGCGTCTGTCTGTATAGAAAGCGGGGGAGCGTCTGTCTCTGTGTTTAGGAAGCGGGGGCGCGTCTGTCTGTATAGGAAGCGGGGGCGCGTCTGTCTGTATAGGAAGCGGGGGCGCGTCTGTCTCTGTGTATAGGAAGCGGGGGTGCGTCTGTCTCTGTGCATAGGAAGCGGGGGCGCGTCTGTCTGTATAGGAAGCGGGGGAGCGTCTGTCTCTGTATAGGAAGCGGGGGTGCGTCTGTCTCTGTGTATAGGAAGCGGGGGCGCGTCTGTCTGTATAGGAAGCGGAGGCGCGTCTGTCTGTATAGGAAGCGGGGGCGCATCTGCCTCTGTGTATAGGAAGCGGGGATGCGTCTGTCTCTGTGCATAGGAAGCGGGGGCGCGTCTGCCTCTGTGTATAGGAAGCGGGGGCACGTCTGCCTCTGTGCATAGGAAGCGGGGGCGCGTCTGTCTGTATAGGAAGCGGGGGAGCGTCTGTCTCTGTGTATAGGAAGCGGGGGCGCGTCTGTCTGTATAGGAAGCGGGGGCACGTCTGTCTGTATAGGAAGCGGGGGCACGTCTGCCGCTGTGTATAGGAAGCGGGGGCGCGTCTGCCGCTGTGTATAGGAAGCGGGGGCGCGTCTGCCTCTGTGTAAAGGAAGCGGGGGCGCGTCTGCCTCTGTGCATAGGAAGCGGGGGCGCGTCTGTCTCTATAGGAAGCGGAGGCGCGTCAGCCGCTGTGTATAGGAAGCGGGGGCGCATCTGTCTCTGTGTATAGGAAGCGGGGGCGCGTCTGCCTCTGTGTATAGGAAGCGGGGGCGCGTCTGCCTCTGTGTATAGGATGCGGGGGCGCGTCTGTCTGTATAGGAAGCGGGGGCGCGTCTGTATAGGAAGCGGGGGCCCGTCTGTCTCTATAAGAAGCCGGGGCGCGTCTGTCTGTATAGGAAGCGGGGGCACGTCTGTCTCTGTATAGGAAGCTGGGGCGCGTCTGTCTCTGTATAGGAAGCGGGGGCGCGTCTGCCTCTGTATAGGAAGCGGGGCACGTCTGCCTCTGTGTATAGGAAGCGGGGGCGCGTCTGTCTGTATAGGAAGCGGGGGCGCGTCTGCCTCTGTGTATAGGAAGCGGGGGCGCGTCTGTCTCTGTATAGGAAGCGGGGGCGCGTCTGTCTCTGTGTATAGGAAGCGGGGGCGCGTCTGCCTCTGTATAGGAAGCGGGGGCACGTCTGTCTCTGTGTATAGGAAGCGGGGGCGCGTCTGTCTCTGTATAGGAAGCGGGGGCGCGTCTGCCTCTGTGTATAGGAAGCGGGGGCACGTCTGTCTGTATAGGAAGTGGGGGCGCGTCTGCCTCTGTGTATAGGAAGCGGGGGCGCGTCTGTTTCTGTATAGGAAGCGGGGGCGCGTCTGTCTCTGTGTATAGGAAGCGGGGGCGCGTCTGCCTCTGTATAGGAAGCGGGGGCGCGTCTGCCTCTGTATAGGAAGCGGGGGCGCGTCTGTCTCTGTGTATAGGAAGCGGGGGCGCGTCTGTCTCTGTATAGGAAGCGGGGGCGCGTCTGTCTCTGTGTATAGGAAGCGGGGGCGCGTCTGCCTCTGTATAGGAAGCGGAGCACGTCTGTCTCTGTATAGGAAGCGGGGGTGCATCTGTCTCTGTGCATAGGAAGCGGGGGCGCGTCTGTCTGTGTAGGAAGCGGGGGCGCGTCTGTCTGTATAGGCAGCGGGGGAGCGTCTGTCTCTGTGTATAGGAAGCGGGGGCGCGTCTGTCTCTGTGTATAGGAAGCGGGTGTGCGTCTGTCTCTGTGCATAGGAAGCGGGGGCGCATCTGTCTGTATAGGAAGAGGGGGAGCGTCTGTCTCTGTGTATAGGAAGCGGGGGTGCGTCTGTCTCTGTGTATAGGAAGCGGGGGCGCGTCTGTCTGTATAGGAAGCGGGGGAGCGTTTGTCTCTGTGTATAGGAAGCGGGGGCGCGTCTGTCTGTATGGGAAGCGGGGGCACGTCTGTCTGTATAGGAAGCGGAGGCGCGTCTGTCTGTATAGGAAGCGGGGGCGCGTCTGCCTCTGTGTATAGGAAGCGGGGGTGCGTCTGTCTCTGTGCATAGGAAGCGGGGGCGCGTCTGTCTCTGTGTATAGGAAGCGGGGGCACGTCTGCCTCTGTGTATAGGAAGCGGGGGCGCGTCTGTCTGTATAGGAAGCGGGGGAGCGTCTGTCTCTGTGTATAGGAAGCGGGGGCGCGTCTGTCTGTATAGGAAGCGGGGGCGCGTCTGTCTGTATAGGAAGCGGGGGCGCGTCTGTCTCTGTGTATAGGAAGCGGGGGTGCGTCTGTCTCTGTGCATAGGAAGCGGGGGCGCGTCTGTCTGTATAGGAAGCGGGGGAGCGTCTGTCTCTGTGTATAGGAAGCGGGGGTGCGTCTGTCTCTGTGTATAGGAAGCGGGGGCGCGTCTGTCTGTATAGGAAGCGGAGGCGCGTCTGTCTGTATAGGAAGCGGGGGCTCGTCTGCCTCTGTGTATAGGAAGCGGGGGTGCGTCTGTCTCTGTGCATAGGAAGCGGGGGCGCGTCTGTCTCTGTGTATAGGAAGCGGGGGCACGTCTGCCTCTGTGCATAGGAAGCGGGGGCGCGTCTGTCTGTATAGGAAGCGGGGGAGCGTCTGTCTCTGTGTATAGGAAGCGGGGGCGCGTCTGTCTGTATAGGAAGCGGGGGCGCGTCTGTCTGTATAGGAAGCGGGGGCGCGTCTGCCGCTGTGTATAGGAAGCGGGGGCGCGTCTGCAGCTGTGTATAGGAAGCGGGGGCGCGTCTGCCTCTGTGTAAAGGAAGCGGGGGCGCGTCTGTCTGTATAGGAAGCGGGGGCGCGTCTGTCTCTGTGTATAGGAAGCGGGGGTGCGTCTGTCTCTGTGCATAGGAAGCGGGGGCGCGTCTGTCTGTATAGGAAGCGGGGGAGCGTCTGTCTCTGTGTATAGGAAGCGGGGGTGCGTCTGTCTCTGTGTATAGGAAGCGGGGGCGCGTCTGTCTGTATAGGAAGCGGAGGCGCGTCTGTCTGTATAGGAAGCGGGGGCGCGTCTGCCTCTGTGTATAGGAAGCGGGGGTGCATCTGTCTCTGTGCATAGGAAGCGGGGGCGCGTCTGCCTCTGTGTATAGGAAGCGGGGGCACGTCTGCCTCTGTGCATAGGAAGCGGGGGCGCGTCTGTCTGTATAGGAAGCGGGGGAGCGTCTGTCTCTGTGTATAGGAAGCGGGGGCGCGTCTGTCTGTATAGGAAGCGGGGGCACGTCTGTCTGTATAGGAAGCGGGGGCACGTCTGCCGCTGTGTATAGGAAGCGGGGGCGCGTCTGCCGCTGTGTATAGGAAGCGGGGGCGCGTCTGCCTCTGTGTAAAGGAAGCGGGGGCGCGTCTGCCTCTGTGCATAGGAAGCGGGGGCGCGTCTGTCTCTATAGGAAGCGGAGGCGCGTCAGCCGCTGTGTATAGGAAGCGGGGGCGCGTCTGTCTGTATAGGAAGCGGGGGCGCATCTGTCTCTGTGTATAGGAAGCGGGGGCGCGTCTGCCTCTGTGTATAGGAAGCGGGGGCGCGTCTGCCTCTGTGTATAGGATGCGGGGGCGCGTCTGTCTGTATAGGAAGCGGGGGCGCGTCTGTATAGGAAGCGGGGGCCCGTCTGTCTCTATAAGAAGCCGGGGCGCGTCTGTCTGTATAGGAAGCGGGGGCACGTCTGTCTGTATAGGAAGCGGGGCACGTCTGCCTCTGTGTATAGAATGCTGGGGCACGTCTGCCTCTGTGTATAGGAAGCGGGGGCTCGTCTGCCTCTGTGTATAGGAAGCGGAGGCGCGTCTGTCTGTATAGGAAGCTGGGGCGTTTCTGCCTCTGTGTATAGGAAGCGGGGGCGCGTCTGTCTGTATAGGAAGCGGGGCACGTCTGCCTCTGTGTAATAGGAAGCGGGGGCACGTCTGTCTGTATAGGAAGCGGGGGCACGTCTGTCTGTATAGGAAGCGGGGGTGCGTCTGCCTCTGTGTATAGGAAGCGGGGGCGCGTCTGTCTGTATAGGAAGCGGAGGCGCGTCTGCCTCTGTGTATAGGAAGTGGGGGCGCGTCTGTCTGTATAGGAAGCAGGGGCGCGTCTGCCTCTGTGTATAGGAAGCGGGGGCACGTCTGTCTGTATAGGAAGCGGGGGCGCGTCTGTCTCTGTGTATAGGAAGCGGGGCACGTCTGTCTCTGTATAGGAGGCGGGGGCGCGTGTGTCTGTATAGGAAGCGGGGCACGTCTGCCTCTGTGTATAGGAGGCGGGGGCGCGTGTGTCTGTATAGGAAGCGGGGCACGTCTGCCTCTGTGTATAGGAAGCGGGGGCGCGTCTGTCTGTATAGGAAGCGGGGCACGTCTGTCTCTGTGTATAGGAAGCGGGGGCGCGTCTGCCTCTGTGTAATTTGAAGCGGGGCACGTCTGTCTCTGTGTAGTAGGAAGCGTGACACGTCTGCCTCTGTGTATAGGAAGCGGGGGCACGTCTGTCTGTATAGGAAGCGGGGCACGTCTGTCTCTGTGTAATAGGAAGCGGGGCATGTCTGTCTCTGTGTAGTAGGAAGCGGGACACGTCTGCCTCTGTGTATAGGAAGCGGGGGCACGTCTGTCTGTATAGGAAGCGGGGCACGTCTGTCTCTGTGTAATAGGAAGCGGGGGCTCGTCTGTCTGTATAGGAAGCAGGGGCGCGTCTGCCTCTGTGTATAGGAAGCGGGGGCGCGTCTGCCTCTGTGTATAGGAAGCGGGGGCTCGTCTGTCTGTATAGGAAGCGGGGTAAGTCTGTCAGTATAGGAAGCGGGGGCGCGTTTGTCTGTATAGGAAGCTGGGGCGCGTCTGTCTGTGTAGGAAGCGGGGGCGCGTCTGCCTCTGTGTATAGGAAGCGGGGGCGCGTCTGTCTGTATAGAAAGCGGGGGCGCGTCTGTCTCTATAAGAAGCCAGGGCGCGTCTGTCTGTATAGGAAGCGGGGGCACGTCTGCCTCTGTGTATAGGAAGCGGGGGTGCGTCTGTCTGTATAGGAAGCTGGGCACGTCTGCCTCTGTGTATAGGAAGCGGGGCACGTCTGCCTCTGTGTATAGGATGCGGGGGCACGTCTGCCTCTGTGTATAGGAAGCGGGGGCGCGTCTGTCTCTGTGCATAGGAAGCTGGGGCGCGTCTGTCTCTGTGCATAGGAAGCGGGGGCGCGTCTGTCTCTGTGTATAGAAAGCGGGGGCACGTGTGCCTCTGTGCATAGGAAGCGGGGGCGCGTCTGTCTGTATAGGAAGCGGGGGAGCGTCTGTCTCTGTGTATAGGAAGCGGGGGCGCGTCTGTCTGTATAGGAAGCGGGGGTGCGTCTGTCTGTATAGGAAGCGGGGGCACGTCTGCCGCTGTGTATAGGAAGCGGGGGTGCGTCTGTCTCTGTGCATAGGAAGCGGGGGCGCGTCTGTCTCTGTGTATAGAAAGCGGGGGCACGTCTGCCTCTGTGCATAGGAAGCGGGGGCGCGTCTGTCTGTATAGGAAGCGGGGGAGCGTCTGTCTCTGTGTATAGGAAGCGGGGGCGCGTCTGTCTGTATAGGAAGCGGGGGCGCGTCTGTATAGGAAGCGGGGGCACGTCTGCCGCTGTGTATAGGAAGCGGGGGCGCGTCTGCCGCTGTGTATAGGAAGCGGGGGCGCGTCTGCCTCTGTGTAAAGGAAGCGGGGGCGCGTCTGCCTCTGTGCATAGGAAGCGGTGGCGCGTCTGTCTCTATAGGAAGCGGAGGCGCGTCAGCCGCTGTGTATAGGAATCGGGGGCGCGTCTGTCTGTATAGGAAGCGGGGGCGCATCTGTCTCTGTGTATAGGATGCGGGGGCGCGTCTGCCTCTGTGTATAGGATGCGGGGGCGCGTCTGTCTGTATAGGAAGCGGGGGCGCGTCTGTATAGGTAGCGGGGGCGCGTCTGTCTCTATAAGAAGCCGGGGCGCGTCTGTCTGTATAGGAAGCGGGGACACGTCTGTCTGTATAGGAAGCGGGGCACGTCTGCCTCTGTGTATACGATGCGGGGGCACGTCTGCCTCTGTGTATAGGAAGCGGGGGCTCGTCTGCCTCTGTGTATAGGAAGCGGAGGCGCGTCTGTCTGTATAGGAAGCGGGGGCGTTTCTGCCTCTGTGTATAGGAAGCGGGGGCGCATCTGTCTGTTTAGGAAGCGGGGCACGTCTGCCTCTGTGTAATAGGAAGCGGGGGCACGTCTGTCTGTATAGAAAGCGGGGGCACGTCTGTCTGTATAGGAAGCGGTGGTGCGTCTGCCTCTGTGTATAGGAAGCGGGGGCGCGTCTGTCTGTATAGGAAGCGGGGGCGCGTCTGCCTCTGTGTATAGGAAGGGGGGGCGCGTCTGTCTGTATAGGAAGCGGGGGCGCGTCTGCCTCTGTGTATAGGAAGCGGGGGCGCGTCTGTCTCTGTGTATAGGAAGCGGGGGCACGTCTGTCTCTGTATAGGAGGCGGGGGCGCGTGTGTCTGTATAGGAAGCGGGGCACGTCTGCCCCTGTGTATAGGAAGCGGGGGCGCGTCTGTCTGTATAGGAAGCGGGGCACGTCTGTCGCTGTGTAGTAGGAAGCGGGGCACGTCTGCCTCCGTGTATAGGAAGCGGGGGCGCGTCTGTCTGTATAGGAAGCGGGGCACGTCTGTCTCTGAGTAATAGGAAGCGGGGCACGTCTGTCTCTGTGTAATAGGAAGCGGGGCACGTCTGTCTCTGTGTAGTAGGAAGCGGGACACGTCTGCCTCTGTGTATAGGAAGCGGGGGCACGTCTGTCTGTATAGGAAGCGGGGCACGTCTGTCTCTGTGTAATAGGAAGCGGGGCACGTCTGCCTCTGTGTATAAGAAGCGGGGACGCATCTGTCTGTATAGGAAGCGGGGCACGTCTGCCTCTGTGTATAGGAAGCGGGGCACGTCTGCCTCTGTGTATAGGAAGCGGGGGCGCGTCTGCCTCTGTGTATAGGATGCGGGGGCGCGTCTGTCTGTATAGGAAGCGGGGGCGCGTCTGTATAGGTAGCGGGGGCGCGTCTGTCTCTATAAGAAGCCGGGGCGCGTCTGTCTGTATAGGAAGCGGGGGCACGTCTGTCTGTATAGGAAGCGGGGCACGTCTGCCTCTGTGTATAGGATGCGGGGGCACGTCTGCCTCTGTGTATAGGAAGCGGGGGCTCGTCTGCCTCTGTGTATAGGAAGCGGAGGCGCGCCTGTGTGTATAGGAAGCGGGGGCGTTTCTGCCCCTGTGTATAGGAAGCGGGGGCGCGTCTGTCTGTATAGGAAGCGGGAGCGCGTCTGTCTGTATAGGAAGCTGGGGCGCGTCTGTCTCTATAAGAAGCCAGGGCGCGTCTGTCTGTATAGGAAGCGGGGGCACGTCTGCCTCTGAGTATAGGAAGCGGGGCACGTGTGCATCTGTGTATAGGAAGCAGGGGCGCGTCTGCCTCTGTGTATAGGAAGCGGGGGCGCGTCTGCCTCTGTGTATAGGAAGCGGGTGCGCGTCTTTCTGTATAGGAAGCGGGGGCGCGTCTGCCTCTGTGTATAGTCAGCGGGGGCTCGTCTGCCTCTGTGTATAGGAAGCGGGGGCGCGTCTGTCTGTATAGGAAGCGGGGCACGTCTGCCTCTGTGTAATAGGAAGCGGGGGCACGTCTGTCTGTATAGAAAGCGGGGGCGCGTCTGTCTGTGTAGGAAGCGGGGGCGCGTCTGCCTCTGTGTATAGGAAGCGGGGGCGCGTCTGTCTGTATAGGAAGCGGGGGCGCGTCTGCCTCTGTGTATAGGAAGTGGGGGCGCGTCTGTCTGTATAGGAAGCGGGGGCGCGTCTGCCTCTGTGTATAGGAAGCGGGGGCGCGTCAGTCTCTGTGTATAGGAAGCGGGGGCACGTCTGTCTCTGTATAGGAGGCGGGGGCGCGTGTGTCTGTATAGGAAGCGGGGCACATCTGCCTCTGTGTATAGGAAGCGGGGGCGCGTCTGTCTGTATAGGAAGCGGGGGCACGTCTGTCTGTATAGGAAGCGGGGCACGTCTGTCTCTGTGTAATAGGAACCGGGGCACGTCTGTCTCTGTGTAATAGGAAGCGGGGCACGTCTGCCTCTGTGTATAGGAAGCGGGGGCACTTCTGTCTGTATAGGAAGCGGGGCACGTCTGTCTCTGTGTAATAGGAAGCGGGACACGTCTGTCTCTGTGTATAGGAAGCGGGGGCACGTCTCTCTATATAGGAAGCGGGGGCGCGTCTGCCTCTGTGTATAGGATGCGGGGGCGCGTCTGTCTGTATAGGAAGCGGGGGCGCGTCTGTATAGGAAGCGGGGGCGCGTCTGTCTCTATAAGAAGCCGGGGCGCGTCTGTCTGTATAGGAAGCGGGGGCACGTCTGTCTGTATAGGAAGCGGGGCACGTCTGCCTCTGTGTATAGGAAGCGGGGGCTCGTCTGCCTCTGTGTATAGGAAGCGGGGGCTCGTCTGCCTCTGTGTATAGGAAGCGGGGGCACGTCTGTCTGTATAGGAAGCGGGGCACGTCTGTCTCTGTGTATAGGAAGCGGGGGCGCGTCTGTCTGTATAGGAAGCGGGGCACGTCTGCCTCTGTGTATAGGAAGCGGGGGCGCGTCTCTGTATAGGAAGTGGGGTGCACGTCTGTCTCTGTGTATAGGAAGCGGGGGCGCGTCTGTCTGTATAGGAAGCGGGGGCGCGTCTGTCTGTATAGGAAGCTGGGGCGCGTCTGTCTCTGTGTAATAGGAAGTGGGGGCGCGTCTGTCTCTATAGGAAGCGGGGGCACGTCTGCCTCTGTATAGGAAGCGGGGGCGCGTCTGTCTGTATAGGAAGCGGGGCACGTCTGTCTCTGTGTAATAGGAAGCGGGGCACGTCTGCCTCTGTATAGGAAGCGGGGGCACGTCTGTCTGTATAGGAAGCGGGGGCGCGTCTGTCTGTATAGGAAGCGGGGGCGCGTCTGTCTGTATTGGAAGCGGGGGCTCGTCTGCCTCTGTGTATAGGAAGCGGGGGCGCATCTGTCTGTATAGGAAGCTTGAGCGCATCTGTCTCTCTGTATAGGAAGCGGGGGCGCGTCTGTCTCTATAAGAAGCCAGGGCGCGTCTGTCTGTATAGGAAGCGGGGGCACGTCTGCCTCTGTGTATAGGAAGCGGGGGCGCGTCTGTCTCTGTATAGGAAGCGGGGGCACGTCTGTCTGTATAGGAAGCGGGGGCGCGTCTGTCTCTATAGGAAGCCGGGGCGCGTCTATCTGTATAGGAAGCGTGGGCGCGTCTGTCTCTGTGTATAGGAAGCGGGGGGCGCGTCTGTCTCTGTGTATAGGAAGCGGGGGAGCGTCTGCTTGTATAGGAAGCGGGGCACGTCTGCCTCTGTGTATAGGAAGCGGGGGCGCGTCTGTCTGTATAGGAAGCGGGGCACGTCTGCCTCTGTGTACAGGATGCGGGGGCACATCTGCCTCTGTGTATAGGAAGCGGGGGCGCGTCTGTATAGGAAGCGGGGGCGCGTCTGCCTCTGTGTATAGGAAGCGGGGGCGCGTCTGTCTCTATAGGAAGCCGGGGCGCGTCTGTCAGTATAGGAAGCGGGGGCGCGTCTGTCTCTGTGTATAGAAAGCGGGGGCACGTCTGTCTGTATAGGAAGCGGGGCACGTCTGTCTCTGTGTATAGGATGCGGGGGCACATCTGCCTCTGTGTATAGGAAGCGGGGGCGCGTCTGTATAGGAAGCGGGGGCGCGTCTGCCTCTGTGTATAGGAAGCGGGGGCGCGTCTGTCTCTATAGGAAGCCGGGGCGCGTCTGTCAGTATAGGAAGCGGGGGCGCGTCTGTCTCTGTGTATAGGAAGCGGGGGCACGTCTGTCTGTATAGGAAGCGGGGCACGTCTGTCTCTGTGTATAGGAAGCGGGGGCACGTCTGCCTCTGTGTATAGGAAGCGGGGGCTCGTCTGCCTCTGTGTATAGGAAGCGGAGGCGCGTCTGTATAGGAAGCGGGGGCGTTTCTGCCTCTGTGTATAGGAAGCGGGGGCGCATCTGTCTGTATAGGAAGCGGGGCACGTCTGCCTCTGTGTAATAGGAAGCGGGGGCACGTCTGTCTGTATAGAAAGCGGGGGCACGTCTGTCTGTATAGGAAGCGGTGGTGCGTCTGCCTCTGTGTATAGGAAGCGGGGGCGCGTCTGTCTGTATAGGAAGCGGGGGCGCGTCTGCCTCTGTGTATAGGAAGGGGGGGCGCGTCTGTCTGTATAGGAAGCGGGGGCGCGTCTGCCTCTGTGTATAGGAAGCGGGGGCGCGTCTGTCTGTATAGGAAGCGGGGGCGCGTCTGTCTCTGTGTATAGGAAGCGGGGGCACACCTGTCTCTGTATAGGAGGCGGGGGCGCTTGTGTCTGTATAGGAAGCGGGGCACGTCTGACTCTGTGTATAGGAAGCGGGGGCGCGTCTGTCTGTATAGGAAGCGGGGCACGTCTGTCGCTGTGTAGTAGGAAGCGGGGCACGTCTGCCTCTGTGTATAGGAAGCGGGGGTGCGTCTGTCTGTATAGGAAGCGGGGCACGTCTGTCTCTGAGTAATAGGAAGCGGGGCACTTCTGTCTCTGTGTAATAGGAAGCGGGGCACGTCTGTCTCTGTGTAGTAGGAAGCGGGACACGTCTGCCTCTGTGTATAGGAAGCGGGGGCACGTCTGTCTGTATAGGAAGCGGGGCACGTCTGTCTCTGTGTAATAGGAAGCGGGGCACATCTGCCTCTGTGTATAGGAAGCGGGGACGCATCTGTCTGTATAGGAAGCGGGGCACGTCTGCCTCTGTGTATAGGAAGCGGGGGCGCGTCTGCCTCTGTGTATAGGATGCGGGGGCGCGTCTGTCTGTATAGGAAACGGGGGCGCGTCTGTATAGGTAGCGGGGGCGCGTCTGTCTCTATAAGAAGCCGGGGCGCGTCTGTCTGTATAGGAAGCGGGGGCACGTCTGTCTGTATAGGAAGCGGGGCACGTCTGCCTCTGTGTATAGGATGCGGGGGCTCGTCTGCCTCTGTGTATAGTAAGCGGAGGCGCGTCTGTGTGTATAGGAAGCGGAGGCGTTTCTGCCTCTGTGTATAGGAAGCGGGGGCGCGTCTGTCTGTATAGGAAGCGGGGGCGCGTCTGTCTGTATAGGAAGCGGGGGCGCGTCTGTCTCTATAAGAAGCCAGGGCGCGTCTGTCTGTATAGGAAGCGGGGGCACGTCTGCCTCTGAGTATAGGAAGCGGGGCACGTGTGCATCTGTGTATAGGATGCGGGGGCACGTCTGCCTCTGTGTATAGGAAGCGGGGGCGCGTCTGCATCTGTGTATAGGAAGCGGGGGCGCGTCTGTCTGTATTGGAAGCAGGGGCGCGTCTGCCTCTGTGTATAGGAAGCGGGGGCGCGTCTGTCTGTATTGGAAGCAGGGGCGCGTCTGCCTCTGTGTATAGGAAGCGGGGGCGCGTCTGCCTCTGTGTATAGGAAGCGGGGGCGCGTCTTTCTGTATAGGAAGCGGGGGCGCGTCTGCCTCTGTGTATAGGAAGCGGGGGCTCATCTGTCTGTATAGGAAGCGGGGCACGTCTGTCAGTATATTAAGCGGGGGCGCGTCTGTCTGTATAGGAAGCGGGGGCGCGTCTGTCTGTGTAGGAAGCGGGGGCGAGTCTGCCTCTGTGTATAGGAAGCGGGGGCGCGTCTGTCTGTATAGGAAGCGGGGGTGCGTCTGCCTCTGTGTATAGGAAGCGGGGGCGCGTCTGTCTGTATAGGAAGCGGGGGCGCGTCTGCCTCTGTGTATAGGAAGCGGGGGCGGGTCAGTCTCTGTGTATAGGAAGCGGGGGCACGTCTGTCTCTGTATAGGAGGCGGGGGCGCGTGTGTCTGTATAGGAAGCGGGGCACGTCTGCCTCTGTGTAATAGGAAGCGGGGCACGTCTGTCTCTGTGTAATAGGAAGCGGGGCACGTCTGCCTCTGTGTATAGGAAGCGGGGGCACGTCTGTCTGTATAGGAAGCGGGGCACGTCTGTCTCTGTGTAATAGGATGCGGGGCACGTCTGTCTCTGTGTATAGGAAGCAGGGGCGCGTCTCTGTATAGGAAGCGGGGGCACGTCTTTCTCTGTGTATAGGAAGCGGGGGCGCGTCTGTCTGTATAGGAAGCGGGGGCGCGTCTGTCTGTATAGGAAGCGGGGCACGTCTGCCTCTGTGTATAGGAAGCAGGGGCGCGTCTCTGTATAGGAAGCGGGGGCACGTCTTTCTCTGTGTATAGGAAGCGGGGGCGCGTCTGTCTGTATAGGAAGCGGGGGCGCGTCTGTCTGTATAGGAAGCTGGGGCGCGTCTGTCTCTGTGTAATAGGAAGTGGGGGCGCGTCTGTCTCTATAGGAAGCGGGGGCACGTCTGCCTCTGTATAGGAAGCGGGGGCGCGTCTGTCTGTATAGGAAGCGGGGCACGTCTGTCTCTGTGTAATAGGAAGCGGGGCACGTCTGCCTCTGTATAGGAAGCGGGGGCACGTCTGTCTGTATAGGAAGCGGGGGCGAGTCTTTCTGTATAGGAAGCGGGGGCGCGTCTGTCTGTATTGGAAGCGGGGGCGCGTCTGCCTCTGTGTATAGGAAGCGGGGGCGCATCTGTCTGTATAGGAAGCTTGGGCGCATCTGTCTCTGTGTATAGGAAGCGGGGGCGCGTCTGTCTGTATAGGAAGCGGGGGCGCGTCTGTCTGTATAGGAAGCGGGGGCACGTCTGCCTCTGTGTATAGGAAGCGGGGGTGCGTCTGTCTGTATAGGAAGCGGGGCACGTCTGCCTCTGTGTATAGGAAGCGGGGCACGTCTGCCTCTGCGTATAGGATGCGGGGCACGTCTGCCTCTGTGTATAGGAAGCGGGGGCGCGTCTGCCTCTGTGTATAGGAAGCGGGGGCGCGTCTGCCTCTGTGTATAGGAAGCGGGGGCGCGTCTGTCTGTATAGGAAGCGGGGCACGTCTGCCTCTGTGTAATAGGAAGCGGGGGCACGTCTGTCTGTATAGGAAGCGGGGGCGCGTCTGTCTGTGTAGGAAGCGGGGGCGCGTCTGCCTCTGTGTATAGGAAGCGGGGGCGCGTCTGTCTGTATAGGAAGCGGGGGCGCGTCTGCCTCTGTGTATAGGAAGCGGGGGCGCGTCTGTCTGTATAGGAAGCGGGGGCGCGTCTGCCTCTGTGTATAGGAAGCGGGGGCGCGTCAGTCTCTGTGTGTAGGAAGCGGGGGCACGTCTGTCTCTGTATAGGAGGCGGGGGCGCGTGTGTCTGTATAGGAAGCGGGGCACATCTGCCTCTGTGTATAGGAAGCGGGGGCGCGTCTGTCTGTATAGGAAGCGGGGGCATGTCTGTCTGTATAGGAAGCGGGGCACGTCTGTCTGTATAGGAAGCGGGGCACGTCTGTCTCTGTGTAATAGGAACCGGGGCACGTCTGTCTCTGTGTAATAGGAAGCGGGGGCACGTCTCTCTATATAGGAAGCGGGGGCGCGTCTGCCTCTGTGTATAGGATGCGGGGGCGCGTCTGTCTGTATAGGAAGCGGGGGCGCGTCTGTATAGGAAGCGGGGGCGCGTCTGTCTGTATAGGAAGCGGGGGCACGTCTGTCTGTATAGGAAGCGGGGGCTCGTCTGCCTCTGTGTATAGGAAGCGGGGGCTCGTCTGCCTCTGTGTATAGAAAGCGGAGGCGCGTCTGTGTGTATAGGAAGCGGTGGCGTTTCTGCCTCTGTGTATAGGAAGCGGGGGCGCGTCTGTCTGTATAGGATGCGGGGACGCGTCTGCCTCTGTGTATCGGAAGTGGGGGCGCGTCTGTCTGTATAGGAAGCGGGGGCGCGTCTGCCTCTGTGTATAGGAAGCGGGGGCGCGTCTGTCTGTATAGGAAGCGGGGGCGCGTGTGTCTGTATAGGAAGCGGGGCACGTCTGCCACTGTGTATAGGAAGCGGGGGCGCGTCTGTCTGTATAGGAAGCGGGGCACGTCTGTCGCTGTGTAATAGGAAGCGGGGCACGTCTGCCTCTGTGTATAGTAAGCAGGGGCGCGTCTGTCTGTATAGGAAGCAGGGCACGTCTGTCTCTGTGTAATAGGAAGCGGGGCACGTCTGTCTCTGTGTAATAGGAAGCGGGACACGTCTGCCTCTGTGTATAGAAAGCGGGGGCACGTCTGTCTGTATAGGAAGCGGGGCACGTCTGCCTCTGTGTATAGGAAGCGGGGGCGCGTCTGTCTGTATAGGAAGCGGGGCACGTCTGCCTCTGTGTATAGGAAGCGGGGGCGCGTCTGTCTGTATAGGAAGCGGGTGCGCGTCTGTATAGGAAGCGGGGGCGCGTCTGTCTCTATAAGAAGCCAGGGCGCGTCTGTCTGTATAGGAAGCGGGGGCACGTCTGCCTCTGAGTATAGGAAGCGGGGCACGTCTGCCTCTGTGTATAGGATGCAGGGGCACGTCTGCCTCTGTGTATAGGATGCGGGGGCACGTCTGCCTCTGTGTATAGGAAGCGGGGGCGCGTCTGCCTCTGTGTATAGGAAGCGGGGGCGCGTCTGTCTGTATAGGAAGCAGGGGCGCGTCTGCCTCTGTGTATAGGAAGCGGGGGCGCGTCTGCCTCTGTGTATAGGAAGCGGGGGCGCGTCTGTCAGTATAGGAAGCGGGGGCGCGTCTGCCTCTGTGTATAGGAAGCGTGGGCGTGTCTGTCTGTGTAGGAAGCGGGGGCGCATCTGCCTCTGTGTAAAGGAAGCGGGGGCGCGTCTGCCTCTGTGTATAGGAAGCGGGGGCGCGTCTGCCTCTGTGTATAGGAAGCGGGGGCGCGTCTGTCTGTATAGGAAGCGGGGGCGCGTCTGCCTCTGTGTATAGGAAGCGGGGGCGCGTCAGTCTCTGTGTATAGGAAGCGGGGGCACGTCTGTCTCTGTATAGGAGGCGGGGGTGCGTGTGTCTGTATAGGAAGCGGGGCACGTCTGCTTCTGTGTATAGGAAGCGGGGGCGCGTCTGTCTGTATAGAAAGCGGGGGCACGTCTGTCTGTATAGGAAGCGGGGCACGTCTGTCTCTGTGTAATAGGAAGCGGGGCACGTCTGTCTCTGTGTATAGGAAGCGGGGGCGCGTCTGTCTGTATAGGAAGCGGGGCACGTCTGCCTCTGTGAATAGGAAGCGGGAGCGCGTCTCTGTATAGGAAGCTGGGGCGCGTCTGTCTCTGTGTAATAGGAAGTGGGGGCGCGTCTGTCTCTATAGGAAGCGGGGGCGCGTCTGTCTGTATAGGAAGCTGGGGCGCGTCTGTCTCTGTGTAATAGGAAGTGGGGGCGCGTCTGTCTCTATAGGAAGCGGGGGCACGTCTGCCTCTGTATAGGAAGCGGGGGCGCGTCTGTCTGTATAGGAAGCGGGGCACGTCTGTCTCTGTGTAATAGGAAGCGGGGCACGTCTGCCTCTGTATAGGAAGCGGGGGCACGTCTGTCTGTATAGGAAGCGGGGCGCGTCTGTCTGTATTGGAAGCGGGGGCGCGTCTGCCTCTGTGTATAGGAAGCGGGTGCGCATCTGTCTGTATAGGAAGCTTGGGCGCATCTGTCTCTGTGTATAGGAAGCGGGGGTGCGTCTGCCTCTGTGTATAGGATGCGGGGGCACGTCTGCCTCTGTGTATAGGAAGCTGGGGCTCGTCTGCCTCTGTGTATAGGAAGCGGGGGCGCGTCTGCCTCTGTGTATAGGAAGCGGGGGTGCGTCTGTCTGTATAGGAAGCGGGGCACGTCTGCCTCTGTGTAATAGGAAGCGGGGGCACGTCTGTCTGTATAGGAAGCGGGGGCGCGTCTGTCTGTGTAGGAAGCGGGGGCGCGTCTGCCTCTGTGTATAGGAAGCGGGGGCGCGTCTGTCTGTATAGGAAGCGGTGGCACGTCTGCCTCTGTGTATAGGAAGCGGGGGCGCGTCTGTCTGTATAGGAAGCTGGGGCGCGTCTGCCTCTGTGTATAGGAAGCGGGGGCGCGTCAGTCTCTGTGTATGGGAAGCGGGGGCACGTCTGTCTCTGTATAGGAGGCGGGGGCGCGTGTGTCTGTATAGGAAGCGGGGCACATCTGCCTCTGTGTATAGGAAGCGGGGGCACGTCTGTATTGGAAGCGGGGGCACTTCTGTCTGTATAGGAAGCGGGGCACGTCTGTCTCTGTGTAATAGGAAGCGGGGCACGTCTGTCTCTGTGTAATAGGAAGCGGGGCACGTCTGCCTCTTTGTATAGGAAGCGGGGGCACGTCTGGCTGTATAGGAAGCGGGGCACGTCTGTCTCTGTGTAATAGGAAGCGGGGCACGTCTATCTCTGTGTATAGGAAGCGGGGGCACGTCTGTCTATATAGGAAGCGGGGCACGTCTGCCTCTGTGTATAGGAAGCGGGGGCGCGTCTCTGTATAGGAAGCGGGGGCACGTCTGTCTCTGTGTATAGGAAGAGGGAGCGCGTCTGTCTGTATAGGAAGCTGGGGCCCGTCTGTCTCTGTGTAATAGGAAGTGGGGGCGCGTCTGTCTCTATAGGAAGCGGGGGCACGTCTGACTCTGTATAGGAAGCGGGGGCGCGTCTGTCTGTATAGGAAGCGGGGCACGTCTGTCTCTGTGTAATAGGAAGCGGGGCACGTCTGCCTCTGTATAGGAAGCGGGTGCACGTCTGTCTGTATAGGAAGCGGGGCCGCTTCTGTCTGTATAGGAAGCGGGGGCGCGTCTGCCTCTGTGTATAGAAAGCGGGGGCGCATCTGCCTGTATAGAAAGCTTGGGCGCATCTGTCTCTGTGTATAGGAAGCGGGGGCGCGTCTGTCTGTAAAGGAAGCAGGGGCGCGTCTGTCTGTATAGGAAGCGGGGGCGCGTCTGTCTGTATAGGAAGCGGGGCACGTCTGCCTCTGTGTATAGGAAGCGGGGGCGCGTCTGTCTCTGTATAGGAAGCTTGGGCACGTCTGTCTGTATAGGAAGCGGGGGCGCGTCTGTATAGGAAGCGGGGGCACGTCTGTCTGTATAGGAAGCGGGGGCGCATCTGTCTCTATAGGAAGCCGGGGCGCGTCTATCTGTATAGGAAGCGTGGGCGCGTCTGTCTCTGTGTATAGGAAGCGGGGGCGCGTCTGTCTCTGTGTATAGGAAGCGGGGGAGCGTCTGCTTGTATAGGAAGCGGGGCACGTCTGCCTCTGTGTAATGGATGTGGGGGTGCGTCTGTCTGTATAGGAAGCGGGGGCACGTCTGCCTCTGTGTATAGGAAGCGGGGGCGCGTCTGTCTGTATAGGAAGCGGGGCACGTCTGCCTCTGTGTACAGGATGCGGGGGCACGTTTGCCTCTGTGTATAGGAAGCGGGGGCGTGTCTGTATAGGAAGCGGGGGCGCGTCTGCCTCTGTGTATAGGAAGCGGGGGCGCGTCTGTCTCTATAGGAAGTCGGGGCGCGTCTGTCAGTTTAGGAAGCGGGGGCGCGTCTGTCTCTGTGTATAGGAAGCGGGGGCGCGTCTGTCTCTGTGTATAGGAAGCGGGGGCGCGTCTGTCTCTGTGTATAGGAAGCGGGGGAGCGTCTGTCTGTATAGGAAGCGGGGCACGTCTGCCTCTGTGTATTGGATGCGAGGGTGCGTCTGTCTGTATAGGAAGCGGGGGCACGTCTGCCTCTGCGTATAGGAAGCGGGGGCGCGTCTGTATAGGAAGCGGGGCACGTCTGCCTCTGTCTACAGGATGCGGGGGCACGTCTGACTCTGTGTATAGGAGGCGGGGGCGCGTGTGTCTGTATAGGAAGCGGGGCACGTCTGCCTCTGTGAATAGGAAGCGGGGGCGCGTCTGTCTGTATAGGAAGCGGGGGCACGTCTGTCTGTTTAGGAAGCAGGGGCACGTCTGTCTGTATAGGAAGCGGGGCACGTCTTTCTCTTTGTAATAGGAACCAGGGCACGTCTGTCTCTGTGTAATAGGAAGCGGGGCACGTCTGCCTCTGTGTATAGGAAGCGGGGGCACGTCTGTCTGTATAGGAAGCGGGGCACGTCTGTGTCTGTGTAATAGGAAGCGGGGCACGTTTGCCTCTGTGTATAGGAAGCGGGGGCGCGTCTGTCTGTATAGGAAGCGGGGGCGCGTCTCTGTATAGGAAGCGGGGGCACGTCTGTCTCTGTGTATAGGAAGCGGGGTCGCGTCTGTCTATATAGGAAGCGGGGGCGCGTCTGTCTGTATAGTAAGCGGGGGCACGTCTGTCTCTGTGTATAGGAAGCGGGGGCGCGTCTGTCTGTATAGGAAGCTGGGGCGCGTCTGTCTCTGTGTAATAGGAAGCGGGGGCGCGTCTATCTCTATAGGAAGCGGGGGCACGTCTGCCTCTGTATAGGAAGCGGGGGCGCGTCTGTCTGTATAGAAAGCGGGGCACGTCTGTCTCTGTGTAATAGGAAGCGGGGCACGTCTGCCTCTGTATAGGAAGCTGGGGCACGTCTGTCTGTATAGGAAGCGGGGGCGCGTCTGTCTGTATAGGAAGCGGGGGCGCATCTGTCTGTATAGGAAGCGGGGGCGCTTCTGCCTCTGTGTATAGGAAGTGGGGGCGCATCTGTCTGTATAGGAAGCTTGGGCGCATCTGTCTCTGTGTATAGGAAGCGGGGGCACGTCTGTCTGTAAAGGAAGCGGGGGCGCGTCTGTCTGTATAGGAAGCGGGGTCACGTCTGTCTGTATAGGAAGCGGGGCACGTCTGCCTCTCTGTATAGGAAGCGGGGGCGCGTCTGCCTCTGTGTTTAGGAAACGGGGGCGCGTCTGTCTCTGTATAGGAAGCGGGGGCACGTCTGTATAGGAAGCGGAGGCGCGTCTGTCTGTATAGGAAGCGGGGGCGCGTCTGTCTCTATAGGAAGCCGGGGCGCGTCTGTCTGTATAGGAAGCGGGGGCGCGTCTGTCTCTGTGTATAGGAAGCGGGGGAGCGTCTGTCTGTATAGGAAGCGGGGCACGTCTGTCTGTATAGGAAGCGGGGGTGCGTCTGTCTGTATAGGAAGCGGGGGCACGTCTGCCTCTGTGTATAGGAAGCGGGGGCGCGTCTGTCTGTATAGGAAGCGGGGCACGTCTGCCTCTGTGTACAGGATGCGGGGGCACGTCTGCCTCTGTGTATAGGAAGCGGGGGCGCGTCTGTATAGGAAGCGGGGGCGCGTCTGCCTCTGTGTATAGGAAGCGGGGGCGCGTCTGTCTCTGTGTATAGGAAGCGGGGGCGCGTCTGTCTCTGTGTATAGGAAGCGGGGGAGCGTCTGTCTGTATAGGAAGCGGGGCACGTCTGCCTCTGTGTATTGGATGCGAGGGTGCGTCTGTCTGTATAGGAAGCGGGGGCACGTCTGCCTCTGTGTATAGGAAGCGGGGGCGCGTCTGTATAGGAAGCGGGGCACGTCTGCCTCTGTGTACAGGATGCGGGGGCACGTCTGACTCTGTGTATAGGAGGCGGGGGCGCGTGTGTCTGTATAGGAAGCGGGGCACGTCTGCCTCTGTGAATAGGAAGCGGGGGCGCGTCTGTCTGTATAGGAAGCGGGGGCACGTCTGTCTGTTTAGGAAGCAGGGGCACGTCTGTCTGTATAGGAAGCGGGGCACGTCTTTCTCTTTGTAATAGGAACCAGGGCACGTCTGTCTCTGTGTAATAGGAAGCGGGGCACGTCTGCCTCTGTGTATAGGAAGCGGGGGCACGTCTGTCTGTATAGGAAGCGGGGCACGTCTGTGTCTGTGTAATAGGAAGCGGGGCACGTCTGCCTCTGTGTATAGGAAGCGGGGGCGCGTCTGTCTGTATAGGAAGCGGGGGCGCGTCTCTGTATAGGAAGCGGGGGCACGTCTGTCTCTGTGTATAGGAAGCGGGGTCGCGTCTGTCTATATAGGAAGCGGGGGCGCGTCTGTCTGTATAGTAAGCGGGGGCACGTCTGTCTCTGTGTATAGGAAGCGGGGGCGCGTCTGTCTGTATAGGAAGCTGGGGCGCGTCTGTCTCTGTGTAATAGGAAGCGGGGGCGCGTCTATCTCTATAGGAAGCGGGGGCACGTCTGCCTCTGTATAGGAAGCGGGGGCGCGTCTGTCTGTATAGAAAGCGGGGCACGTCTGTCTCTGTGTAATAGGAAGCGGGGCACGTCTGCCTCTGTATAGGAAGCGGGGGCGCGTCTGTCTGTATAGGAAGCGGGGGCGCGTCTGTCTGTATAGGAAGCGGGGGCGCATCTGTCTGTATAGGAAGCGGGGGCGCTTCTGCCTCTGTGTATAGGAAGTGGGGGCACATCTGTCTGTATAGGAAGCTTGGGCGCATCTCTCTCTGTGTATAGGAAGCGGGGGCACGTCTGTCTGTAAAGGAAGCGGGGGCGCGTCTGTCTGTATAGGAAGCGGGGTCACGTCTGTCTGTATAGGAAGCGGGGCACGTCTGCCTCTCTGTATAGGAAGCGGGGGCGCGTCTGCCGCTGTGTATAGGAAGCGGGGGCGCGTCTGCCTCTGTGTTTAGGAAACGGGGGCGCGTCTGTCTCTGTATAGGAAGCGGGGGCACGTCTGTCTGTATAGGAAGCGGGGGCGCGTCTGTATAGGAAGCGGAGGCGCGTCTGTCTGTATAGGAAGCGGGGGCGCGTCTGTCTCTATAGGAAGCCGGGGCGCGTCTGTCTGTATAGGAAGCGGGGGCGCGTCTGTCTCTGTGTATAGGAAGCGGGGGAGCGTCTGTCTGTATAGGAAGCGGGGCACGTCTGTCTGTATAGGAAGCGGGGGTACGTCTGTCTGTATAGGAAGCGGGGGCACGTCTGCCTCTGTGTATAGGAAGCGGGGGCGCGTCTGTCTGTATAGGAAGCGTGGCACGTCTGCCTCTGTGTACAGGATGCGGGGGCACGTCTGCCTCTGTGTATAGGAGGCGGGGGCGCGTGTGTCTGTATAGGAAACGGGGCACGTCTGCCTCTGTGTATAGGAAGCGGGGGCACGTCTGTCTGTATAGGAAGCGGGGGCACGTCTGTCTGTATAGGAAGCGGGGCACGTCTGTCTCTGTGTAATAGGAAGCGGGGCACGTCTGCCTCTGTGTATAGGAAGCGGGGGCGCGTCTGTCTGTATAGGAAGCGGGGCACGTCTGCCTCTGTGTATAGGAAGCGGGGGCACGTCTGTCTGTATAGGAAGCGGGGCACGTCTGTCTCTGTGTAATAGGAAGCGGGGCACGTCTGTCTCTGTGTATAGGAAGCGGTGGCGCGTCTGTCTGTATAGGAAGCTGGGGCGCGTCTGTCTCCGTGTAATAGGAAGCGGGGGCGCGTCTATCTCTATAGGAAGCGGGGGCGCGTCTGTCTGTATAGGAAGCGGGGGACGTCTGTCTCTGTGTATAGGAGGCGGGGGCGCGTGTGTCTGTATAGGAAACGGGGCACGTCTGCCTCTGTGTATAGGAAGCGGGGGCACGTCTGTCTGTATAGGAAGCGGGGGCGCGTCTGTCTGTATAGGAAGCGGGGGCGCGTCTGTCTGTATAGGAAGCGGGGGCGCGTCTGTCTGTATAGGATGCGGGGGCGCGTCTGCCTCTGTGTATAGGAAGCGGGGACGCATCTGTCTGTATAGGAAGCTTGGGCGCATCTGTCTCTGTGTATAGGAAGCGGGGGCGCGTCTGTTCCTGTATAGGAAGCGGGGCACTTCTGTCTGTATAGGAAGCGGGGGCGTGTCTGTATAGGAAGCGGGGGCGCGTCTGTCTGTATAGGAAGCGGGGGCGCGTCTGTCTCTATAGGAAGCCGGGGCGCGTCTGTCTGTATAGGAAGCGTGGGCGTGTCTGTTTCTGTGTATGGGAAGCGGGAGCGCGTCTGTCTCTGTGTATAGGAAGCGCGGGAGCGTCTGTCTGTATAGGAAGCGGGGCACGTCTGCCTCTGTGTATTGGATGCGGGGGTGCGTCTGTCTGTATAGGAAGCGGGGGGACGTCTGCCTCTGTGTATAGGAAGCGGGGGAGCGTCTGTCTGTATAGGAAGCGGGGCACGTCTGCCTCTGTGTACAGGATGCGGGGGCACGTCTGCCTCTGTGTATAGGAAGCGGAAGCGCGTCTGTATAGGAAGCGGGGGCGCGTCTGCCTCTGTGTATAGGAAGCGGGGGCACGTCTGTCTGTATAGGAAGCGGGGCACGTTTGCCTCTGTGTAATAGGAAGCGGGGGCACGTCTGTCTGTATAGGAAGCGGGGGCGCGTCTGTCTGTATAGGAAGCGGGGGCGCGTCTGCCTCTGTGTATAGGAAGCGGGGCATGTCTGCCTCTGTGTATTGGATGCGGGGGTACGTCTGTCTGTATAGGAAGCGGGGGCATGTCTGCCTCTGTGTATAGGAAGCGGGGGCGCGTCTGTCTGTATAGGAAGCGGAGCACGTCTGCCTCTGTGTACAGAATGCGGGGGCACGTCTGCCTCTGTGTATAGGAAGCGGGGGCGCGTCTGTATAGGAAGCGGGGGCGCGTCTGCCTCTGTGTATAGGAAGCGGGGCATGTCTGCCTCTGTGTATAGGAAGCGGGGGCACGTCTGTCTGTATAGGAAGCTGGGGCGCGTCTGCCTCTGTGTATAGGAAGCGGGGGCGCGTCTGTCTGTATAGGAAGCGGGGTCGCGTCTGCCTCTGTGTATAGGAAGCGGGGGCGCGTCTGTCTGTATAGGAAGCGGGGGCACGTGTATCTGTATAGGAAGCGGGGCACGTCTGCCTCTGTGTATAGGAAGCTGGGGCGCGTCTGTCTGTATAGGAAACGGGGGCGCGTCTGTCTGTATAGGAAGCAGGGCACGTCTGTCTCTGTGTAATAGGAAGCGGGGCACGTCTGTCTCTGTGTAATAGGAAGCGGGGCACGTCTGCCTCTGTGTATAGGAAGCGGGGGCACGTCTGTCTCTGTGTAATAGGAATCGGGGCACGTCTGCCTCTGTGTATAGGAAGCGGGGGTGCTTCTGTCTGTATAGGAAGCGGGGCACGTTTGTCTCTGTGTATAGGAAGCGGGGGCGCGTCTGTCTGTATAGGAAGCGGGGTCGCGTCTGTCTGTATAGGAAGCGGGGCACGTTTGTCTCTGTGTATAGGAAGCGGGGGCGCGTCTGTCTCTGTGTATAGGAAGCGGGGGCGCGTCTGTCTGTATAGGAAGCGGGGTCGCGTCTGTCTGTATAGGAAGCGGGGGCACGTCTGTCTCTGTGTAATAGGAAGCGGGGGCGCGTCTGTCTGTATAGGAAGCGGGGGCATGTCTGTCTGTATAGGAAGCGGGGCACGTTTGTCTCTGTGTAATAGGAAGCGGGGCACGTCTGCCTCTGTATAGGAAGGGGGGGCGCGTCTGTCTGTATAGGAAGCGGGGGCGCGACTGTCTGTATAGGAAGCGGGGGCGCGTCTTTCTGTATAGGAAGCGGGGGCGCATCTGTCTCTGTATAGGAAGCGGGGGCACGTCTGCCTCTGGGTATAGGAAGCGGGGGCGCGTCTGCCTCTGTGTATAGGAAGCGGGGACGCATCTGTCTGTATAGGAAGCAGGTGCGCATCTGTCTCTGTGTATAGGAAGCGGGGGCGCGTCTGTCTGTATAGGAAGCGGGGCACGTCTGCCTCTGTGTATAGGAAGCGGGGTCGCGTCTGTCTGTATAGGAAGCGGGGGCACGTCTGTCTCTGTGTATAGGAAGAGGGGGTGCGTCTGTCTGTATAGGGAGCGGGGGCGCGTCTGACTCTGTGTAATAAGAAGCGGGGGCGCGTCTGCCTCTGTGTAATAGGAAGCGGGGCACGTCTGCCTCTGTATAGGAAGCGGGGGCGCGTCTGCCTCTGTGTATAGGAAGCGGGGGCGCGTCTGTCTCTATAGGAAGCGGGGGTGCGTCTGTCTCTGTGTATAGGAAGCGGGGGCGCGTCTGCCTCTGTGTATAGGAGGTGGGGGGCGCGTCTGTCTCTGTGTATAGGAAGCGGGGGCGTGTCTGTCTCTGTATAGGAAGCGGGGGCGCGTCTGTCTTTGTGTATAGGAAGCGGGGGCGCGTCTGTCTCTGTGTATAGGAAGCGGGGGCGCGTCTGTCTCTGTATAGGAAGCGGGGTCGCGTCTGTCTCTATAGGAAGCGGGGGCGCGTCTGTCTCTGTATAGGAAGCGGGGGCGCGTCTGTCTCTGTGTATAGGAAGCGGGGGCGCGTCTGTCTCTGTGTATAGGAAGCGGGGGCGCGTCTGTCTCTGTGTATAGGAAGCGGGGGCGCGTCTGCCTCTGTGTATAGGAAACAGGGGCGCGTCTGTCTGTATAGGAAGCGGGGGCGCGTCTGCCTCTGTGTATAGGAAGCGGGGGCGCGTCTGTCTCTATAGGAAGCGGGGGCGCGTCTGCCGCTGTGTATAGGAAGCGGGGGCGCGTCTGCCGCTGTGTATAGGAAGCGGGGGCGCGTCTGCCGCTGTGTATAGGAAGCCGGGGTGCGTCTGCCTCTGTGTATAGGAAGCGGGGGCACGTCTGCCTCTGTGTATAGGAAGCGGGACACGTCTGCCTCTGTGTATAGGAAGCGGGGGCGCTTCTGTCTCTATAGGAAGCGGGGGCGCGTCTGCCGCTGTGTATAGGAAGCGGGGGCGCGTCTGCCTCTGTGTATAGGAAGCGGGGGCGCATCTGTCTGTATAGGAAGCGGGGCACGTCTGTCTCTGTGTAATAGGAAGCGGGGCACGTCTGTCTCTGTATAGGAAGCGGGGGCGCGTCTGTCTGTATAGGAAGCGGGGGCGCGTCTGTCTGTATAGGAAGCGGGGGCGCGTCTGTCTGTATAGGAAGCAGGGACGCGTCTGCCTCTGTGTATAGGAAGCGGGGGCACATCTGTCTCTGTATATAGGAAGCGGGGGCGCGTCTGTCTGTATAGGAAGCGGGGGCACGTCTGTCTGTATAGGAAGCGGGGCTTGTCTGTCTCTGTGTAATAGGAAGCGGGGCACGTCTGTCTCTGTGTAATAGGAAGCGGGGCACGTCTGCCTCTGTGTATAGGAAGCGGGGGCGCGTCTGTCTGTATAGGAAGCGGGGCACGTCTGTCTCTGTATAGGAAGCGGGAGCGCGTCTGTATAGGAAGCGGGGGCAGGTCTGTCTCTGTATAGGAAGCGGGGGTCACGTCTGTCTATATAGGAAGCGGGGGCGCGTCTGTCTGTATAGGAAGCGGGGGCGCGTCTGTCTGTATAGGAAGCGGGGGCGCGCCTGTCTGTATAGGAAGCGGGGGCGCACCTGTCTGTATAGGAAGCGGGGGCACGTCTGTCTCTGTATAGGAAGCGGGGGCGCGTCTGTCTGTATAGGAAGAGGGGGCACGTCTGTCTCTGTGTAATAGGAAGCGGGGCACGTCTGCCTCTGTATAGGAAGCGGGGGCGCGTCTGTCTGTATAGGAAGTGGGGGCGCGTCTGTCTGTATAGGAAGCGGGGGCGCCTCTGTCTGTATAGGAAGCGGGGGCGCGTCTGCCTCTGTGTATAGGAAGAGGGGGCGCGTCTGTCTCTATAGGAAGCGGGGGCCCGTCTGCCGCTGTGTATAGGAAGCGGGGGCGCGTCTGCCTCTGTGTATAGGAAGCGGGGGCGCATCTGTCTCTGTATAGGAAGTGGGGGCGCGTCTGTCTCTGTATAGGAAGCGGGGGCACGTCTGTCTGTATAGGAAGCGGGGGCGCTTCTGTATAGGAAGCGGGGGCGCGTCTGTCTGTATAGGAAGCGGGGGCGCGTCTGTCTATATAGGAAGCCGGGGCGCGTCTGTCTGTATAGGAAGCCGGGGCGCGTCTGTCTCTGTGTATAGGAAGCGGGGGCGCGTCTGTCTGTATAGGAAGCGGGGCACGTCTGCCTCTGTGTATTGGATGCGGGGGCACGTCTGCCTCTGTGTATAGGAAGCTGGGGTGCGTCTGTCTGTATAGGAAGCGGGGGCACGTCTGCCTCTGTGTATAGGAAGCGGGGGCGCGTCTGTCTGTATAGGAAGCGAGGCACGTCTGCTTCTGTGTATAGGATGCGGGGGCACGTCTGCCTCTGTGTATAGGAAGCGGGGGCGCGTCTGTCTGTATAGGAAGCGGGGGCGCGTCTGCCTCTGTGTATAGGAAGCGGGAGGGCGTCTGTCTGTATAGGAAGCGGGGTACGTCTGCCTCTGTGTAATAGGAAGCGGGGGCACGTCTGTCTGTATAGGAAGCGGGGGCGCGTCTGCCTCTGTGTATAGGAAGCGGGGTTGCGTCTGTATAGGAAGCGGGGGCGCGTCTGCCTCTGTGTATAGGAAGCGGGGGCGCGTCTGTCTGTATAGGAAGCGGGGGCGCGTCTGCCTCTGTGTATAGGAAGCGGGGGCGCGTCTGTCTGTATAGGAAGCGGGGGCACGTCTGTCTCTGTATCGGAGGCGGGGCGCGTGTGTCTGTATAGGAAGCGTGGCACGTCTGCCTCTGTGTGTAGGAAGCGGGGGCGCGTCTGTCTGTATAGTAAGCGGGGGCACGTCTGTCTGTATAGGAAGCGAGGCACGTCTGTCTCTGTGTAATAGGAAGCGGGGCACGTCTGTCTCTGTGTAATAGGAAGCGGAGCACATCTGCCTCTGTGTATAGGAAACGGGGGCACGTCTGTCTGTATAGGAAGCGGGGTACGTCTGTCTCTGTGTAATAGGAAGCGGGGCACGTCTGCCTCTGTGTATAGGAAGCGGGGGCGCGTCTGTCTGTATAGGAAGCTTGGCACGTCTGCCTCTGTGTATAGGAAGCGGGGGCGCGTCTGTCTGTATAAGAAGCGGGGGCACGTCTGTCTCTGTGTATAGGAAGCGGGGGCGCGTCTGTTTGTATAGGAAGCGGGGGCGCGTCTGTCTCTGTGTATAGGAAGCGGGGGCGCGTCTGTCTGTATAGGAAGCGGGGGCACGTCTGTCTCTGTGTATAGGAAGCGGGGGCGCGTCTGTCTGTATAGGAAGCGGGGGCGCGTCTGTCTGTATAGGAAGCTGGGGCGTGTGTGTCTCTGTGTAATAGGAAGCGGGGGCGCGTCTGTCTCTATAGGAAGCAGGGGCACGTCTGCCTCTGTATAGGAAGCGGGGGCGCGTCTGTCTGTATAGGAAGCGGGGCACGTCTGTCTCTGTGTAATAGGAAGCGGGGCACGTCTGCCTCTGTATAGGAAGCGGGGGCGCGTCTGTCTGTATAGGAAGCGGGGGCGCGTCTGTCTGTATAGGAAGTGGGGGCGCGTCTGCCTCTGTGTATAGGAAGAGGGGGCGCGTCTGTCTCTATAGGGAGCGGGGGCGCGTCTGCCGCTGTGTATAGGAAGCGGGGGCTCGTCTGTCTGTATAGGAAGGTGGGGCGCGTCTGCCTCTGTGTATAGGAAGCGGGGGCGCATCTGTTTGTATAGGAAGCTTGGGCGCATCTGTCTCTGTGTATAGGAAGCGGGGGCGCGTCTGTCTGTAAAGGAAGCGGGGGCGCGTCTGTCTGTATAGGAAGCGGGGGCACGTCTGTCTGTATAGGAAGCGGGGCACGTCTGCCTCTGTGTATAGGAAGAGGGGGCGCGTCTGTCTCTATAGGGAGCGGGGGCGCGTCTGCCGCTGTGTATAGGAAGCGGGGGCGCGTCTGCCTCTGTGTATAGGAAGCGGGGGCGCGTCTGCCTCTGTGTATAGGAAGTGGGGGCGCGTCTGTCTCTGTATAGGAAGCGGGGGCATGTCTGTCTGTATAGGAAGCGGGGGCGCGTCTGTATAGAAAGCGGGGGCGCGTCTGTCTGTATAGGAAGCGGGGGCGCGTCTGTCTCTGTGTAATAGGAAGCGGGGCACGTCTGCCTCTGTGTATAGGAAGCGGGGGCGCGTCTGTCTGTACAGGAAGCGGGGCACGTCTGCCTCTGTGTATAGGAAGCGGAGGCGCGTCTGTCTGTATAGGAAGCGGGGGCACGTCTGTCTCTGTGTATAAGAAGCGGGGGTGCGTCTGTCTGTATAGGAAGCGGGGGCGCGTCTGTCTGTATAGGAAGCGGGGGCACGTCTGTCTCTGTGTATAGGAAGCGGGGCCGCGTCTGTCTGTATAGGAAGTGCGGGCGTGTCTGTCTGTATAGGAAGCGGGTCACGTCTGCCTCTGTGTACAGGTTGCGGGGGCACGTCTGCCTCTGTGTACAGGAAGTGGGGGCGCGTCTGTATAGGAAGCGGGGGCGCGTCTGCCTCTGTGTATAGGAAGCGGGGGCGCGTCTGTCTGTATAGGAAGCGGGGCACGTCTGCCTCTGTGTAATAGGAAGCTGGGGCACGTCTGTCTGTATAGGAAGCGGGGGCGCGTCTGTCTGTATAGGATGCGTGGGAGCGTCTGCCTCTGTGTATAGGAAGCGGGGGCGCGTCTGTCTGTATAGGAAGCGGGGGGGCGTCTGCCTCTGTGTATAGGAAGCGGGGGCGCGTCTGTCTGCATAGGAAGCGGGTGCGCGTCTGCCTCTGTGTATAGGAAGCGGGGGCGCGTCTGTCTGTATAGGAAGCGGGGGCGCGTCTGTCTCTGTGTATCGGAAGCGGGGGCACGTCTGTCTCTGTATAGGAGGCGGGGGCGCTTGTGTCTGTATAGGAAGCGGGGCACGTCTGTCTGTATAGGAAGCGGGGCACGTCTGTCTCTGTGTAATAGGAAGCGGGGCACGTCTGCCTCTCTATAGGAAGCGGGGGCGCGTCTGTCTGTATAGGAAGCGGGGGGCATCTGTCTGTATAGGAATCAGGGGCGCGTCCGTCTGTATAGGAAGCGGGGGCGCGTCTTTCTGTATAGGAAGCGGGGGCGCATCTGTCTCTGTATAGGAAGCGGGGGCGCGTCTGCCTCTGTGTATAGGAAGCGGGGGCGCGTCTGCCTCTGTGTATAGGAAGCGGGGGCGCATCTGTCTGTATAGGAAGCGGGGGCGCATGTGTCTCTGTGTATAGGAAGCGAGGGCGCGTCTGTCTGTATAGGAAGCGGGGCACGTCTGCCTCTGTGTATAGGAAGCCGGGGCGCATCTGTCTCTGTGTATAGAAAGCGGGGGCGCGTCTGTCTGTATAAGAAGCGGGGCACGTCTGCCTCTGTGTATAGGAAGCGGGGGCGCGACTGTCTGTATCGGAAGCGGGGGCACGTCTGTCTCTATAGGAAGCGGGTGCGGGTCTGCCTCTGTGTATAGGAAGTGGGGGCGCGTCTGCCTCTGTGTAGAGGAAGCGGGGGCGCATCTGTCGGTATAGGAAGCGGGGGCGCATCTGTCTCTGTGTATAGGAAGCGGGGGCGCGTCTGTCTGTATAAGAAGCGGGGCACGTCTGCCTCTGTGTATAGGAAGCGGGGGCGCGTCTGTCTGTATAGGAAGCGGGGGCACGTCTGTCTCTGTGTATAGGAAGCGGGGGCGCGTCTGCCTCTGTGTAATATGAAGCGGGGCACGTCTGCCTCTGTATAGGAAGCGGGGGCGCGTCTGTCTGTATAGGAAGCGGGGGCGCGTCTATCTCTGTGTATCGGAAGCGGGGGCACGTCTGTCTCTGTATAGGAGGCGGGGGCGCTTGTGTCTGTATAGGAAGCGGGGCACGTCTGTCTGTATAGGAAGCGGGGCACGTCTGTCTCTGTGTAATAGGAAGCGGGGCACGTCTGCCTCTCTATAGGAAGCGGGGGCGCGTCTGTCTGTATAGGAAGCGGGGGGCGTCTGTCTGTATAGGAATCAGGGGCGCGTCCGTCTGTATAGGAAGCGGGGGCGCGTCTTTCTGTATAGGAAGCGGGGGCGCATCTGTCTCTGTATAGGAAGCGGGGGCGCGTCTGCCTCTGTGTATAGGAAGCGGGGGCGCGTCTGCCTCTGTGTATAGGAAGCGGGGGCGCATCTGTCTGTATAGGAAGCGGGGGCGCATCTGTCTCTGTGTATAGGAAGCGAGGGCGCGTCTGTCTGTATAGGAAGCGGGGCACGTCTGCCTCTGTGTATAGGAAGCCGGGGCGCATCTGTCTCTGTGTATAGAAAGCGGGGGCGCGTCTGTCTGTATAAGAAGCGGGGCACGTCTGCCTCTGTGTATAGGAAGCGGGGGCGCGACTGTCTGTATCGGAAGCGGGGGCACGTCTGTCTCTATAGGAAGCGGGTGCGGGTCTGCCTCTGTGTATAGGAAGTGGGGGCGCGTCTGCCTCTGTGTAGAGGAAGCGGGGGCGCATCTGTCGGTATAGGAAGCGGGGGCGCATCTGTCTCTGTGTATAGGAAGCGGGGGCGCGTCTGTCTGTATAAGAAGCGGGGCACGTCTGCCTCTGTGTATAGGAAGCGGGGGCGCGTCTGTCTGTATAGGAAGCGGGGGCACGTCTGTCTCTGTGTATAGGAAGCGGGGGCGCGTCTGCCTCTGTGTAATATGAAGCGGGGCACGTCTGCCTCTGTATAGGAAGCGGGGGCTCGTCTGCCTCTGTGTATAGGAAGCGGGGGCGCGTCTGTCTGTATAGGAAGAGGGGGCGCGTCTGTCTCTATAGGAAGCGGGGGCGCGTCTGTCTCTATAGGAAGCGGGGGCGCGTCTGCCTCTGTGTATAGGAAGCGGGGGCGCGTCTGTCTCTGTATAGGAAGCGGGGGCGCGTCTGTCTCTGTGTATAGGAAGCAGGGGCGCGTCTGCCTCTGTGTATAGGAAGCGGGGGCGCGTCTGCCTCTGTGTATAGGAAGCGGGGGCGCGTCTGTCTCTGTGTATAGGAAGCGGGGGCGCGTCTGCCTCTGTGTATTGGAAGCGGGGGCTCGTCTGTCTCTGTGTATAGGAAGCGGGGGCGCGTCTGTCTCTTTGTATAGGAAGCGGGGGCGCGTCTGTCCCTGTGTATAGGAAGCGGGGGCGCGTCTGTCTCTGTATAGGAAGCGGGGGCGCGTCTGTCTCTATAGGAAGCGGGGGCGCGTCTATCTCTGTATAGGAAGCAGGGGCGCGTCTGTCTCTGTGTATAGGAAGCGGGGGCGCGTCTGTCTCTGTGTATAGGAAGCGGGGGCGCGTCTGTCTCTGTGTATAGGAAGCGGGGACGCGTCTGCCTCTGTGTATAGGAAGCGGGGGCACGTCTGCCTCTGTGCATAGGAAGCGGGGGCGCGTCTGTCTCTATAGAAAGCGGAGGCGCGTCTGTCTCTATAGGAAGCGGGGGCGCGTCTGCCGCTGTGTATAGGAAGCGGGGGCGCGTCTGCCTCTGTGTATAGGAAGCGAGGGCGCATCTGCCTCTGAGTATAGGAAGCGGGGGCACGTCTGCCTCTGTGTATAGGAAGCGGGGGCGCGTCTGTCTGTATAGGAAGCGGGGGCGCGTCTGCCTCTGTGTATAGGAAGCGGGACACGTCTGCCTCTGTGTATAGGAAGCGGGGGCGCGTCTGTCTCTATAAGAAGCGGGGGCGCGTCTGCCGCTGTGTATAGGAAGCGGGGGCGCGTCTTCCTCTGTGTATAGGAAGCGGGGGCGTGTCTGTATAGGAAGCGGGGGCACGTCTGTCTGTATAGGAAGCGGGGCACGTCTGTCTCTGTGTAATAGGAAGCGGGGCACGTCTGTCTCTGTATAGGAAGCGGGGGCACGTCTGTCTGTATAGGAAGCGGGGCACGTCTGTCTCTGTGTAATAGGAAGCGGGGCACGTCTGTCTCTGTATAGGAAGCGGGGGCGCGTCTGTCTGTATAGGAAGCGGGGGCGCGTCTGTCTGCTAAGGAAGCTGGGGCGCGTCTGTCTGTATAGGAAGCGGGGGAGCGTCTGCCTCTGTGTATAGGAAGCGGGGGCGCGTCTGTCTCTATAGGAAGCGGGGGCGCGTCTGCCGCTGTGTATAGGAAGCGGGGTCGCGTCTGCCGCTGTGTATTGGAAGCGGGGGTGCGTCTGCCGCTGTGTATAGGAAGCGAGAGCGCGTCTGCCGCTCTGTATAGGAAGCGGGGGCGCGTCTGCCTCTGTGCATAGGAAGTGGGGGCGTGTCTGTCTCTATAGGAAGCCGGGGCGCGTCTGCCTCTGTGTATAGGAAGCGGGGGCGCGTCTGTCTCTATAGGAAGCGGGGGCACGTCTGCCGCTGTGTATAGGAAGCGGGGGCGCGTCTGCCTCTGTGTATAGGAAGCGGGGGCGTGTCTGTCTGTATAGGAAGCGGGGGCACGTCTGTCTGTATAGGAAGCGGGGCACGTCTGTCTCTGTGTAATAGGAAGCGGGGCACGTCTGTCTCTGTATAGGAAGCGGGGGCGCGTCTGTCTGTATAGGAAGCGGGGGCGCGTCTGTCTGTATAGGAAGCGGGGGCGCGTCTTTCTGTATAGGAAGCGGGCGCGCATCTGTCTCTGTATAGGAAGCGGGGGCGCGTCTGCCTCTGTGTATAGGAAGCGGGGGCGCGTCTGCCTCTGTGTATAGGAAGCGGGTGCGCATCTGTCTGTATAGGAAGCGGGGGCGCATCTGTCTCTGTGTATAGGAAGCGAGGGCGCGTCTGTCTGTATAGGAAGCGGGGCACGTCTGCCTCTGTGTATATGAAGCGGGGGCGCGTCTGTCTGTATAGGAAGCGGGGGCACGTCTCTCTCTGTGTAATAGGAAGCCGGGCACGTCTGCCTCTGCGTATAGGAAGCGGGGGCGCATCTGTCTGTATAGGAAGCGGGGGCACGTCTGCCTCTGTGTAATATGAAGCGGGGCTCGTCTGCCTCTGTGTATAGGAAGCGGGGGCGCGTCTGTCTGTATAGGAAGCGGGGGCGCGTCTGTCTCTATAGGAAGCGGGGGCGCGTCTGTCTCTGTGCATAGGAAGCGGGGGTGCTTCTGTCTGTATAGGAAGGGGGGCACGTCTGCCTCTGTGTATAGGAAGCGGGGGCGCGTCTGTCTGTATAGGAAGCGGGGGCGCGTCTGTCTGTATTGGAAGCGGGGGCACGTCTGTCTCTGTGTATAGGAAGCGGGGGCGCGTCTGTCTCTGTGTAATAGGAAGCGGGGGCGCGTCTGTATAGGAAGCGGGGGCACGTCTGTCTGTATAGGAAGCGGGGCACGTCTGTCTCTGTGTAATAGGAAGCGGGGCACGTCTGCCTCTGTATAGGAAGCGGGGGCGCTTCTGTCTGTATAGGAAGCGGGGGCGCGTCTGTCTGTATAGGAAGCGGGGGCGCGTCTTTCTGTATAGGAAGCGGGGGCGCATCTGTCTCTGTATAGGAAGCGGGGGTGCGTCTGCCTCTGTGTATAGGAAGCGGGGGCGCGTCTGTCTGTATAGGAAGCGGGGGCACGTCTGTCTCTGTGTATAGGAAGCGGGGGCGCGTCTGTCTGTATAGGAAGCGGGAGAGCGTCTGTCTGTATAGGAAGCGGGGCACGTCTGTCTCTGTGTATAGGAAGCGGGGGCGCGTCTGTCTGTATAGGAAGCGGGGGCGCGTCTGTCTGTATAGGAAGCGGGGCACGTCTGTCTCTGTGTAATAGGAAGCGGGGCACGTCTGCCTCTCTATAGGAAGCGGGGGCGCGTCTGCCTCTGTGTATAGGAAGCGGGGGCGCGTCTGTCTCTATAGGAAGCCGGGGCGCGTCTGTCTCTATAGGAAGCGGGGGCGCGTCTGCCTCTGTGTATAGGAAGCGGGGGCGCGTCTGTCTCTGTATAGGAAGCGGGGGCGCGTCTGTCTCTGTGTATAGGAAGCGGGGGCGCGTCTGCCTCTGTGTATAGGAAGCGGGGGCGCGTCTGCCTCTGTGTATAGGAAGCGGGGGCGCGTCTGTCTCTGTGTATAGGAAGCGGGGGCGCGTCTGTCTCTGTGTATAGGAAGCGGGGGCGCGTCTGCCTCTGTGTATTGGAAGCGGGGGCTCGTCTGTCTCTGTGTATAGGAAGCGGGGGCGCGTCTGTCTCTTTGTATAGGAAGCGGGGGCGCGTCTGTCCCTGTGTATAGGAAGCGGGGGCGCGTCTGTCTCTGTATAGGAAGCGGGGGCGCGTCTGTCTCTATAGGAAGCGGGGGCGCGTCTATCTCTGTATAGGAAGCAGGGGCGCGTCTGTCTCTGTGTATAGGAAGCGGGGGCGCGTCTGTCTCTGTGTATAGGAAGCGGGGGCGCGTCTGTCTCTGTGTATAGGAAGCGGGGACGCGTCTGCCTCTGTGTATAGGAAGCGGGGGCACGTCTGCCTCTGTGCATAGGAAGCGGGGGCGCGTCTGTCTCTATAGAAAGCGGAGGCGCGTCTGTCTCTATAGGAAGCGGGGGCGCGTCTGCCGCTGTGTATAGGAAGCGGGGGCGCGTCTGCCTCTGTGTATAGGAAGCGAGGGCGCATCTGCCTCTGAGTATAGGAAGCGGGGGCACGTCTGCCTCTGTGTATAGGAAGCGGGGGCGCGTCTGTCTGTATAGGAAGCGGGGGCGCGTCTGCCTCTGTGTATAGGAAGCGGGACACGTCTGCCTCTGTGTATAGGAAGCGGGGGCGCGTCTGTCTCTATAAGAAGCGGGGGCGCGTCTGCCGCTGTGTATAGGAAGCGGTGGCGCGTCTTCCTCTGTGTATAGGAAGCGGGGGCGTGTCTGTATAGGAAGCGGGGGCACGTCTGTCTGTATAGGAAGCGGGGCACGTCTGTCTCTGTGTAATAGGAAGCGGGGCACGTCTGTCTCTGTATAGGAAGCGGGGGCGCGTCTGTCTGTATAGGAAGCGGGGGCGCGTCTGTCTGCTAAGGAAGCTGGGGCGCGTCTGTCTGTATAGGAAGCGGGGGCGCGTCTGCCTCTGTGTATAGGAAGCGGGGGCGCGCCTGTCTCTATAGGAAGCGGGGGCGCGTCTGCCGCTGAGTATAGGAAGCGGGGTCGCGTCTGTCGCTGTGTATTGGAAGCGGGGGTGCGTCTGCCGCTGTGTATAGGAAGCGAGAGCGCGTCTGCCGCTCTGTATAGGAAGCGGGGGCGCGTCTGCCTCTGTGCATAGGAAGCGGGGGCGCGTCTGTCTCTATAGGAAGCCGGGGCGCGTCTGCCTCTGTGTATAGGAAGCGGGGGCGCGTCTGTCTCTATAGGAAGCGGGGGCACGTCTGCCGCTGTGTATAGGAAGCGGGGGCGCGTCTGCCTCTGTGTATAGGAAGCGGGGGCGTGTCTGTCTGTATAGGAAGCGGGGGCACGTCTGTCTGTATAGGAAGCGGGGCACGTCTGTCTCTGTGTAATAGGAAGCGGGGCACGTCTGTCTCTGTATAGGAAGCGGAGGCGCGTCTGTCTGTATAGGAAGCGGGGGCGCGTCTGTCTGTATAGGAAGCGGGGGCGCGTCTGCCTCTGTGTATAGGAAGCGGGGGCGCATCTGTCTGTATAGGAAGCGGGGGCTCATCTGTCTCTGTGTATTGGAAGCGGGGGCGCGTCTGTCTGTATAGGAAGCGGGGGCAGGTTTGTCTGTATAGGAAGCGGGGCACGTCTGTCTCTGTGTAATAGGAAGCGGGGCACGTCTGTCTCTGTGTAATAGGAAGCGGGGCACGTCTGTCTCTGTGTAATAGGAAGCGGGGCACGTCTGCCTCTGTGTATAGGAAGCGGGGACACGTCTGTATCTATAGGAAGCGGGGGCGCGTCTGCCTCTGTGTATAGGAAGCGGGGGCGCGTCTGCCTCTGTGTATCGGAAGCGGGGGCGCATCTGTCTGTATAGGAAGCGGGGGCGCATCTGCCTCTGTGTATAGGAAGCGGGGGCGCGTCTGTCTGTATAGGAAGCGGGGGCACGTCTGTCTCTATTGGAAGCGTGGGCGCGTCTGCCTCTGTGTATAGGAAGCGAGGGCGCATCTGCCTCTGAGGATAGGAAGCGGGGGCACGTCTGCCTCTGTGTATAGGAAGCGGGGGCGCGTCTGTCTGTATAGGAAGCGGGGGCGCGTCTGCCTCTGTGTATAGGAAGCGGGACACGTCTGCCTCTGTGTATAGGAAGCGGGGGCGCGTCTGTCTCTATAAGAAGCGGGGGCGCGTCTGCCGCTGTGCATAGGAAGCGGGGGCGCGTCTGCCTCTGTGTATCGGAAGCGGGGGCGCATCTGTCTGTATAGGAAGCGGGGGCGCATCTGCCTCTGTGTATAGGAAGCGGGGGCGCGTCTGTCTGTATAGGAAGCGGGGCACGTCTGTCTCTATTGGAAGCGGGGGCGCGTCTGCCTCTGTGTATAGGAAGCGGGGGCGCGTCTGTCTGTATAGGAAGCGGGGCACGTCTGTCTCTATTGGAAGCGGGGGCGCGTCTGCCTCTGTGTATAGGAAGCGGGGGCGCGTCTGTCTGTATAGGAAGCGGGGGCGCGTCTGCCTCTGTGTATAGGAAGCGGGACACGTCTGCCTCTGTGTATAGGAAGCGGGGGCGCGTCTGTCTCTATAAGAAGCGGGGGCGCGTCTGCCGCTGTGTATAGGAAGCGGTGGCGCGTCTTCCTCTGTGTATAGGAAGCGGGGGCGTGTCTGTATAGGAAGCGGGGGCACGTCTGTCTGTATAGGAAGCGGGGCACGTCTGTCTCTGTGTAATAGGAAGCGGGGCACGTCTGTCTCTGTATAGGAAGCGGGGGCGCGTCTGTCTGTATAGGAAGCGGGGGCGCGTCTGTCTGCTAAGGAAGCTGGGGCGCGTCTGTCTGTATAGGAAGCGGGGGCGCGTCTGCCTCTGTGTATAGGAAGCGGGGGCGCGCCTGTCTCTATAGGAAGCGGGGGCGCGTCTGCCGCTGAGTATAGGAAGCGGGGTCGCGTCTGTCGCTGTGTATTGGAAGCGGGGGTGCGTCTGCCGCTGTGTATAGGAAGCGAGAGCGCGTCTGCCGCTCTGTATAGGAAGCGGGGGCGCGTCTGCCTCTGTGCATAGGAAGCGGGGGCGCGTCTGTCTCTATAGGAAGCCGGGGCGCGTCTGCCTCTGTGTATAGGAAGCGGGGGCGCGTCTGTCTCTATAGGAAGCGGGGGCACGTCTGCCGCTGTGTATAGGAAGCGGGGGCGCGTCTGCCTCTGTGTATAGGAAGCGGGGGCGTGTCTGTCTGTATAGGAAGCGGGGGCACGTCTGTCTGTATAGGAAGCGGGGCACGTCTGTCTCTGTGTAATAGGAAGCGGGGCACGTCTGTCTCTGTATAGGAAGCGGAGGCGCGTCTGTCTGTATAGGAAGCGGGGGCGCGTCTGTCTGTATAGGAAGCGGGGGCGCGTCTGCCTCTGTGTATAGGAAGCGGGGGCGCATCTGTCTGTATAGGAAGCGGGGGCTCATCTGTCTCTGTGTATTGGAAGCGGGGGCGCGTCTGTCTGTATAGGAAGCGGGGGCAGGTTTGTCTGTATAGGAAGCGGGGCACGTCTGTCTCTGTGTAATAGGAAGCGGGGCACGTCTGTCTCTGTGTAATAGGAAGCGGGGCACGTCTGTCTCTGTGTAATAGGAAGCGGGGCACGTCTGCCTCTGTGTATAGGAAGCGGGGACACGTCTGTATCTATAGGAAGCGGGGGCGCGTCTGCCTCTGTGTATAGGAAGCGGGGGCGCGTCTGCCTCTGTGTATCGGAAGCGGGGGCGCATCTGTCTGTATAGGAAGCGGGGGCGCATCTGCCTCTGTGTATAGGAAGCGGGGGCGCGTCTGTCTGTATAGGAAGCGGGGGCACGTCTGTCTCTATTGGAAGCGTGGGCGCGTCTGCCTCTGTGTATAGGAAGCGAGGGCGCATCTGCCTCTGAGGATAGGAAGCGGGGGCACGTCTGCCTCTGTGTATAGGAAGCGGGGGCGCGTCTGTCTGTATAGGAAGCGGGGGCGCGTCTGCCTCTGTGTATAGGAAGCGGGACACGTCTGCCTCTGTGTATAGGAAGCGGGGGCGCGTCTGTCTCTATAAGAAGCGGGGGCGCGTCTGCCGCTGTGCATAGGAAGCGGGGGCGCGTCTGCCTCTGTGTATCGGAAGCGGGGGCGCATCTGTCTGTATAGGAAGCGGGGGCGCATCTGCCTCTGTGTATAGGAAGCGGGGGCGCGTCTGTCTGTATAGGAAGCGGGGCACGTCTGTCTCTATTGGAAGCGGGGGCGCGTCTGCCTCTGTGTATAGGAAGCGGGGGCGCGTCTGTCTGTATAGGAAGCGGGGCACGTCTGTCTCTATTGGAAGCGGGGGCACGTCTGCCTCTGTGTATAGGAAGCGGGGGCGCGTCTGTCTGTATAGGAAGCGGGGGCGCGTCTGCCTCTGTGTATAGGAAGCGGGACACGTCTGCCTCTGTGTATAGGAAGCGGGGGCGCGTCTGTCTCTATAAGAAGCAGGGGCGCGTCTGCCGCTGTGCATAGGAAGCGGGGGCGCGTCTTCCTCTGTGTATAGGAAGCGGGGGCGTGTCTGTATAGGAAGCGGGGGCACGTCTGTCTGTATAGGAAGTGGGGCACGTCTGTCTCTGTGTAATAGGAAGCGGGGCACGTCTGTCTCTGTATAGGAAGCGGGGGCGCGTCTGTCTGTATAGGAAGCGGGGGCGCGTCTGTCTGCTAAGGAAGCTGGGGCGCGTCTGTCTGCTAAGGAAGCTGGGGCGCGTCTGCCTCTGTGTATAGGAAGCGGGGGCGCGTCTGTCTCTATAGGAAGCGGGGGCGCGTCTGCCGCTGTGTATAGGAAGCGGGGGCGCGTCTGCCGCTGTGTATTGGAAGCGGGGGTGCGTCTGCCGCTGTGTATAGGAAGCGAGGGCGCGTCTGCCGCTCTGTATAGGAAGCGGGGGCGCGTCTGCCTCTGTGCATAGGAAGCGGGGGCGCGTCTGTCTCTATAGGAAGCCGGGGCGCGTCTGCCTCTGTGTATAGGAAGCGGGGGCGCGTCTGTCTCTATAGGAAGCGGGGGCACGTCTGCCGCTGTGTATAGGAAGCGGGGGCGCGTCTGCCTCTGTGTATAGGAAGCGGGGGCGTGTCTGTCTGTATAGGAAGCGGGGGCACGTCTGTCTGTATAGGAAGCGGGGCACGTCTGTCTCTGTGTAATAGGAAGCGGGGCACGTCTGTTTCTGTATAGGAAGCGGGGGCGCGTCTGTCTGTATAGGAAGCGGGGGCGCGTCTGTCTGTATAGGAAGCGGGGGCGCGTCTGCCTCTGTGTATAGGAAGCGGGGGCGCATCTGTCTGTATAGGAAGCGGGGGCTCATCTGTCTCTGTGTATTGGAAGCGGGGGCGCGTCTGTCTGTATAGGAAGCGGGGGCAGGTTTGTCTGTATAGGAAGCGGGGCACGTCTGTCTCTGTGTAATAGGAAGCGGGGCACGTCTGTCTCTGTGTAATAGGAAGCGGGGCACGTCTGTCTCTGTGTAATAGGAAGCGGGGCACGTCTGCCTCTGTGTATAGGAAGCGGGGACACGTCTGTATCTATAGGAAGCGGGGGCGCGTCTGCCTCTGTGTATAGGAAGCGGGGGCGCGTCTGCCTCTGTGTATCGGAAGCGGGGGCGCATCTGTCTGTACAGGAAGCGGGGGCGCATCTGCCTCTGTGTATAGGAAGCGGGGGCGCGTCTGTCTGTATAGGAAGCGGGGGCACGTCTGTCTCTATTGGAAGCGGGGGCGCGTCTGCCTCTGTGTATAGGAAGCGGGGGCGCGTCTGCCTCTGTGTATCGGAAGCGGGGGCGCATCTGTCTGTATAGGAAGCGGGGGCGCATCTGTCTCTGTGTATAGGAAGCGGGGGCGCGTCTGTCTGTATAAGAAGCGGGGCACGTCTGCCTCTGTGTATAGGAAGCGCGGGCGCGTCTGTCTGTATAGGAAGCGGGGGCACGTCTGTCTCTGTGTAATAGGAAGCGGGGCACGTCTGCCTCTGTGTATAGGAAGCGGGGGCGCGTCTGTCTGTATAGGAAGCGGGGGCGCGTCTGCCTCTGTGTAATAGGAAGCGGGGCACGTCTGCCTCTGTATAGGAAGCGGGTGCTCGTCTGCCTCTGTGTATAGGAAGCGGGGGCGCGTCTGTTTGTATAGGAAGCGGGGGCGCGTCTGTCTCTATAGGAAGCGGGGGCGCGTCTGTCTCTGTGTATAGGAAGCGGGGGCGCGTCTGCCTCTGTGTATAGGAAGCGAGGGCGCGTCTGTCTCTGTGTATAGGAAGCGGGAGCGCGTCTGTCTCTGTATAGGAAGCGGGGGCGCGTCTGTCTCTGTGTATAGGAAGCGGGGGCGCGTCTGTCTGTATAGGAAGCGGGGGCGCATCTGTCTCTGTGTATAGGAAGCGGGGGAGCGTCTGTCTGTATAAGAAGCGGGGCACGTCTGCCTCTGTGTATAGGAAGCGGGGGCACGTCTGTCTGTATAGGAAGCGGGGGCACGTCTGTCTCTATAGGAAGCGGGGGCGCGTCTGCCTCTGTGTATAGGAAGCGGGGGCGCGTCTGCCTCTGTGTATAGGAAGCGGGGGCGCATCTGTCGGTATAGGAAGCGGCGGCGCATCTGTCTCTGTGTATAGGAAGCGGGGGCGCGTCTGTCTGTATAAGAAGCGGGGGCGCGTCTGCCTCTGTGTATAGGAAGCGGGGGCGCGTCTGCCTCTGTATATAGGAAGCGGGGGCGCGTCTGTCTCTGTGTATAGGAAGCGGGGGCGCGTCTGTCTCTCTGTATTGGAAGCGGGGGCTCGTCTGTCTCTGTGTATAGGAAGCGGGGGCGCGTCTGTCTGTATAGGAAGCGGGGGCGCGTCTGTCCCTGTGTATAGGAAGCGGGGGCGCGTCTGTCTCTGTGTATAGTAAGCGGGGGCGCGTCTGTCTGTATAGGAAGCGGGGGCGCGTCTGTCCCTGTGTATAGGAAGCGGGGGCGCGTCTGTCTCTGTATAGGAAGCGGGGGCGCGTCTGTCTCTATAGGAAGCGGGGGCGCGTCTGTCTCTGTGTATAGGAAGCGGGGGCGCGTCTGTCTCTGTGTATAGGAAGCGGGGGCGCGTCTGTCTCTGTGTATAGGAAGCGGGGACGCGTCTGCCTCTGTGTATAGGAAGCGGGGGCACGTCTGCCTCTGTGCATAGGAAGCGGGGGCGCGTCTGTCTCTATAGAAAGCGGAGGCGCGTCTTTCTCTATAGGAAGCGGGGGCGCGTCTGCCGCTGTGTATAGGAAGCGGGGGCGCGTCTGCCTCTGTGTATAGGAAGCGAGGGCGCATCTGCCTCTGTGTATAGGAAGCGGGGGCGCGACTGTCTGTATAGGAAGCGGGGGCGCGTCTGCCTCTGTGTATAGGAAGCGGGGGCGCGTCTGTCTCTATAGGAAGCGGGGGCGCGTCTGCCTCTGTGTATAGGAAGCGGGACACGTCTGCCTCTGTGTATAGGAAGCGGGGGCGCGTCTGTCTCTATAAGAAGCGGGGGCGCGTCTGCCGCTGTGTATAGGAAGCGAGGGCGCGTCTGCCTCTGTGTATAGGAAGCGGGGGCGTGTCTGTCTGTATAGGAAGCGGGGGCACGTCTGTCTGTATAGGAAGCGGGGCACGTCTGTCTCTGTGTAATAGGAAGCGGGGCACGTCTGTCTCTGTATAGGAAGCGGGGGCGCGTCTGTCTGTATAGAAAGCGAGGGCGCTTCTGTCTGTATAGGAAGCGGGGGCGCGTCTGCCTCTGTGTATAGGAAGCGGGGGCGCGTCTGTCTCTATAGGAAGCGGGGGCGCGTCTGCCGCTGTGTATAGGAAGCGGGGGCGCGTCTGCCGCTGTGTATTGGAAGCGAGGGCGCGTCTGCCGCTCTGTATAGGAAGCGGGGGCGCGTCTGCCTCTGTGCATAGGGAGCGGGGGCGCGTCTGTCTCTATAGGAAGCCGGGGCGCGTCTGCCGCTGTGTATAGGAAGCCGGGGCGCGTCTGCCTCTGTGTATAGGAAGCGGGACAAGTCTGCCTCTGTGTATAGGAAGCGGGGGCACGTCTGTCTCTATAGGAAGCGGGGGCACGTCTGCCGCTGTGTGTAGGAAGCGGGGGCGTGTCTGTCCGTATAGGAAGCGGGGGCACGTCTGTCTGTATAGGAAGCGGGGCACGTCTGTCTCTGTGTAATAGGAAGTGGGGCACGTCTGTCTCTGTATAGGAAGCGGGGACGCGTCTGTCTGTATAGGAAGCGGGGGCACGTCTGTCTCTGTGTAATAGGAAGCGGGGCACGTCTGTCTCTGTGTAATAGGAAGCGGGGCACGTCTGTCTCAGTGTAATAGGAAGCGGGGCACGTCTGTCTCTGTGTAATAGGAAGCGGGGCACGTCTGCCTCTGTGTATAGGAAGCGGGGACACGTCTGTCTGTATAGGAAGCGGGGCACGTCTGTATCTGTGTAATAGGAAGCGGGGCACGTCTGCCTCTGTGTATAGGAAGCGGGGGCGCGTCTGTCTGTATAGGAAGCGGGGGCACGTCTGTCTCTGTGTATAGGAAGAGGGGGCGCGTCTGTCTGTATAGGAAGCGGGGGCACGTCTGTCTCTGTATAGGAAGCGGGGGCGCGTCTCTCTGTATAGGAAGCGGGGGCGCGTCTGTCTACATAGTAAGCGGGGGCGCGTCTGTCTAGGAAGCGGGGGCGCGTCTGTCTGTATAGGAAGCGGGGGCACGTCTGTCTCTGTGTATAGGAAGCGGGGGCGCGTCTGTCTGTATAGGAAGCGGGGGCACGTCTGTCTCTGTATAGGAAGCGGGGGCCCGTCTGTCTGTAGGAAGCGGGGGCGCGTCTTTCTGTATAGGAAGCGGGGGAGCGTCTGTCTGTATAGGAAGAGGGGGCACGTCTGTCTCTGTGTAATAGGAAGCGGGGCACGTCTGCCTCTGTATAGGAAGCGGGGGCGCGCCTGTCTGTATAGGAAGCGGGGGCACGTCTGTCTGTATAGGAAGCGGGGCACGTCTGTCTTTGTGTAATAGGAAGCGGGGCACGTCTGCCTCTGTATAGGGAGCGGGGGCGCGTCTGTCTGTATAGGAAGCGGGGGCGCATCTGTCTGTATAGGAAGCGGGGGCGCGTCTGTCTGTATAGGAAGCGGGGGCGCGTCTGCCTCTGTGTATAGGAAGCGGGGGCGCATCTGTCTGTATAGGAAGCAGGGGCGCACCTGTCTCTGTGTATAGGAAGCGGGGGCGCGTCTGTCTGTATTGGAAGCGGGGGCGAGTCTGTCTGTATAGGAAGCGGGGGCACGTCTGTCTGTAAAGGAAGTGGGGCACGTCTGCCTCTGTGTATAGGAAGCGGGGGCGCTTCTGTCTCTATAGGAAGCGGGGGCGCGTCTGCCTCTGTGTATAGGAAGCGAGGGCGCGTCTGCCTCTGTATAGGAAGCGGGGGCACGTCTGTCTGTATAGGAAGCGGGGGCGCGTCTGTATAGGAAGCGGGGGCTCGTCTGTCTCTATAGGAAGCCGGGGCGCGTCTGTCTGTATAGGAAGCGGGGGCGCGTCTGTCTCTGTGTATAGGAAGCGGGGGAGCGTCTGTCTCTGTGTATAGGAAGCGGGGGCGCGTCTGTCTGTATAGGAAGCGGGGAACGTCTGCCTCTGTGTATTGGATGCGGGGGCACGTCTGCCTCTGTGTATAGGAAGCGGGGGCACGTCCTCCTCTGTGTATAGGAAGCGGGGGCGCGTCTGCCTCTGTGTATAGGAAGCGGGGGTGCGTCTGTCTGTATAGGATGCGGGGGCACGTCTGCCTCTGTGTATAGGAAGCGGGGGCGCGTCTGTCTGTATAGGAAGCGGGGGCGCGTCTGCCTCTGTGTATAGGAAGCGGGGGCGCGTCTGTCTGTATAGGAATCGGGGCACGTCTGCCTCTGTGTAATAGGAAGCGGGGGCTCGTCTGTCTGTATAGGAAGCGGGGGCGCGTCTGTCTGTATAGGAAGCGGGGGCGCGTCTGCCTCTGTGTATAGGAAGCGGGGGCGCGTCTGTCTGTATAGGAAGCGGGGGCGCGTCTGCCTCTGTGTATAGGAAGCGGGGGCGCGTCTGTCTGTATAGGAAGCGGGGGGGCGTCTGCCTCTGTGTATTGGAAGCGGGGGCGCGTGTGTCTCTATAGGAAGCGGGGGTGCGTCTTTCTCTGTATAGGAGGCGGGGGCGCGTGTGTCTGTATAGGAAGCGAGGCACGTCTGCCTCTGTGTATAGGAAGCGGGGGCGCGTCTGTCTGTATAGGAAGCTGGGGCACGTCTGTCTGTATAGGAAGCGGGGCACGTCTGTCTCTGTGTAATAGGAAGCGGGGCACGTCTGTCTCTGTGTAATAGGAAGCGGGGCACGTCTGCCTCTGTGCACAGGAAACGAGGGCACGTCTGTCTGTATAGGAAGCGAGGCACGTCTGTCTCTGTGTAATAGGAAGCGGGGCACGTCTGCCTCTGTGTATAGGAAGCTTGGCACTTCTGCCTCTGTGTATAGGAAGCGGGGGCGCGTCTGTCTGTATAGGAAGCGGGGGCGCGTCTGTCTGTATAGGAAGCGGGGGCACGTCTGTCTCTGTTTAATAGGAAGCGGGGCACGTCTACCTCTGTATAGGAAGCGGGGGCGCGTCTGTCTGTATAGGAAGCAGGGGCACGTCTGTCTGTATAGGAAGCGGGGGCGCGTCTGTCTGTATAGGAAACGGTGGAGCGTCTGTCTGTATAGGAAGCGGGGGCGCGTCTGTCTGTATAGGAAGCGGGGGCGCATCTGTCTCTGTGTATAGGAAGGGGGGGCGCTTCTGCCTCTGTGTAATAGGAAGCGGGGCACGTCTGCCTCTGTGTATAGGAAGCGGGGGAGCGTCTGTCTGTATAGGAAGCGGGGGCACATCTGTCTCTGTGTATAGGAAGGGGGGGCGCTTCTGCCTCTGTGTAATAGGAAGCGGGGCACGTCTGCCTCTGTATAGGAAGCTGGGGCGCGTCTGTCTCTATAGGAAGCGGGGGCGCGTCTGTCTCTGTGCATAGGAAGCGGGTGCGCGTCTGCCTCTGTGTATAGGAAGCGGGGGCGCGTCTGTCTCTGTATAGGAAGCGGGGACGCGTCTGTCTCTGTATAGGAAGCGGGGGCGCGTCTGTCTCTGTATAGGAAGCGGGGGCGCGTCTGTCTCTATAGGAAGCGGGGGCGCGTCTGTCTCTGTATAGGAAGCGGGGGCGCGTCTGTCTCTGTATAGGAAGAGGGGGCGCGTCTGTCTCTGTGTATAGGAAGCGGGGGTGCGTCTGCCTATGTGTATAGGAAGCGGGGGCGCGTCTGCCGCTGTGTATAGGAACCGGGGGTGCGTCTGCCTCTGTGTATAGGAACCGGGGGTGCATCTGTCTGTATAGGAAGCTGGGGCGCATCTGTCTCTGTGTATAGGAAGCGGGGGTGCGTCTGTCTGTATAGGAAGCGGGGCACGTCTGCCTCTGTGTATAGGAAGCGGTGGCGCGTCTGTCTGTATAGGAAGCGGTGCACGTCTGTCTCCGTGTAATAGGAAGCGGGGCACGTCTGCCTCTGTGTGTAGGAAGCGGGGGCGCGTCTGTCTGTATAGGAAGCGGGGGCACATCTGTCTCTGTGTATAGGAAGCGGGGGCACGTCTGCCTCTGTGTATAGGAAGCGGAGGCTCGTCTGTCTGTATAGGAAGCGGGGGCACATCTGTCTCTGTGTATAGGAAGGGGGGGCGCATCTGCCTCTGTGTAATAGGAAGCGGGGCACGTCTGCCTCTGTATAGGAGGCTGGGGCGCGTCTGTCTCTATAGGAAGCGGGGGCGCGTCTGTCTCTGTGTATAGGAAGCGGGTGCGCGTCTGCCTCTGTGTATAGGAAGCGGGGGCGCGTCTGTCTCTGTATAGGAAGCGGGGGCGCGTCTGTCTATGTATAGGAAGCGGGGACGCATCTGTATCTGTATAGGAAGCGGGGGCGCGTCTGTCTCTGTGTATAGGAAGCGGGGGTGCATCTGCCTATGTGTATAGGAAGTGGGGGCGCGTCTGCCGCTGTGTACAGGAAGCGGGGGCGCGTCTGCCGCTGTGTATAGGAAGCGGGGGCGAGTCTGCCTCTGTGTATAGGAACCGGGGGCGCATCTGTCTGTATAGGAAGCGGGGGCACGTCTGTGTCTATAGGAAGCGGGGGCACGTCTGCCTCTGTGTATAGGAAGCGGGGGCACGTCTGTCTCTGTGTAATAGGAAGCGGGGCACGTCTGCCTCTGTGTATAGGAAGCGGGGGCACGTCTGTCTCTGTGTATAGTAAGCGGGGGCACGTCTGTCTGTATAGGAAGCGGGGCACGTCTGTCTCTGTGTAATAGGAAGTGGGGCACGTCTGCCTCTGTGTATAGGAAGCGGGGGCGCGTCAGTCTGTATAGGAAGCGGGGGCACGTCTATCTCTGTGTATAGGAAGCGGGGGCGCGTCTGCCTCTGTGTAATAGGAAGCGGGGCACATCTGCCTCTGTATAGGAAGCGGGGGCGCGTCTGTCTCTGTATAGGAAGCGGGGGCGCGTCTGTCTCTGTGTATAGGAAGCGGGGGCGCGTCTGTCTCTATAGGAAGCGGGGGCGCGTCTGCCTCTGTGTATATGAAACGGGGGCGCGTCTGTCTCTATAGGAAGCGGGGGCGCGTCTGTCTCTGTGTATAGGAAGCGGGGGCGCGTCTGTCTCTGTGTATAGGAAGCGGGGGCGCGTCTGTCTCTTTAGGAAGCGGGGGCGCGTCTGTCTCTGTGTATAGGAAGCGGGGGCGCGTCTGTCTCTATAGGAAGCGGGGGAGAGTCTGTCTCTGTGTTTAGGAAGCGGGGGCGCGTCTGCCTCTGTGTATAGGAAGCGGGGGCGCGTCTGTCTCTGTATAGGAAGCGGGGGCCCGTCTGTCTCTGTATAGGAACCGGGGGCGTGTCTGTCTCTGTATAGGAAGCGGGGGCGCGTCTGCCTATGTGTATAGGAAGTTGGGGCACGTCTGCCGCTGTGTATAGGAAGCGGGGGCTCGTCTGCCGCTGTGTATAGGAAGCGGGGGCGCGTCTGCCTCTGTGTATAGGAAGCGGGGCACGTCTGCCTCTGTGTATAGGAAGCGGGGGCGCGTCTGTCTGTATAGGATGCCGGGGCGCGTCTGACTCTGTGTATAGGAAGCGGGGGCACGTCTGTCTGTATAGGAAGCGGGGCACGTCTGCCTCTGTGTATAGGAAGCGGGAGCGCGTCTGTCTGTATAGGAAGCACGTACGCGTCTGTCTGTATAGGAAGCGGGGCTCGTCTGCCTCTATGTAATAGGAAGCGGGGGCGCCTCTGTCTGTATAGGAAGCGGGGGCGCGTCTGTCTGTATAGGAAGCGGGGGCGTGTCTGCCTCTGTGTATAGCAAGCGGGGGCGCATCTGTATAGGAAGCGGGGGCGTGTCTGCCTGTGTGTATAGGAAGCGGTGGCGCGTCTGTCTGTATAGGAAGCGAGGGCGCGTCTGCCTCTGTGTATAGGAAGGGGGGGCGCGTCTGTCTGTATAGGAAGCGGGGGCGCGTCTGCCTCTGTGTATAGAAAGCGGGGGTGCGTCTGTCTTTGTGTATAGGAAGCGGGGGCGCGTCTGTCTGTATAGGAAGCGGCGGCACGTCTGTCTCTGTGTAATAGGAAGCCGGGCACGTCTGCCTCTGTGTATAGGAAGCGGGGGCTCGTCTGTCTGTATAGGAAGCGGGGGCACGTCTGTCTCTGTGTATAGGAAGCGGGGGCACGTCTGCCTCTGTGTAATAGGAACCTGGGCACGTCTGCCTCTGTATAGGAAGCGGGGGCGCGTCTGTCTGTATAGGAAGCGGGGGCACGTCTGTCTCTGTGTATAGGAAGCGGGGGCACGTCTGCCTCTGTGTAATAGGAAGCGGGGCACGTCTGCCTCTGTATAGGAAGCGGGGGCGCGTCTGCCTCTGTGTATAGGAAGCGGGGGCGCGTCTGTCTGTATAGGAAGCGGAGGCGCGTCTGTCTCTATAGGAAGCGGGGACGCGTCTGTCTCTGTGTATAGGAAGCGGGGGCGCGTCTGCCTCTGTGTATAGGAAGCGGAGGCGCGTCTGTCTGCATAGGAAGCGGGGCACGTCTGCCTCTGTGTATAGGAAGCGGGGGCGCGTCTGTCTGTATAGGAAGCGGGGGCACGTCTGTCTCTGTGTATAGGAAGCGGGGGCGCGTCTGTCTGTATAGGAAGCGGGGGCGCGTCTGTCTGTATAGGAAGCGGGGGCACGTCTGTCTCTGTGTATAGGAAGCGGGGGCGCATCTGTCTGTATAGGAAGCGGGGGCGCGTCTGTCTCTGTGTAATAGGAAGCGGGGGCACGTCTGTCTGTATAGGAAGCGGGGGCACGTCTGTCTGTATAGGAAGCGGGGCACGTCTGTCTCTGTGTAATAGGAAGCGGGGCACGTCTGCCTCTGTATAGGAAGCGGGGGCGCGTCTGTCTGTATAGGAAGCGGGGGCGCGTCTTTCTGTATAGGAAGCTTGGGCGCGTCTTTCTGTATAGGAAGCAGGGGCGCATCTGTCTCTGTATAGGAAGCGGGGGCGCGTCTGCCTCTGTGTATAGGAAGCGGGGGCGTGTCTGCCTCTGTGTATAGGAAGCGGGGGCGCATCTGTCTGTATAGGAAGCGGGGGCGCATCTGTCTGTATAGGAAGCGGGGGCGCGTCTGTCTGTATAGGAAGCGGGGGCACGTCTGTCTCTGTGTACAGGAAGCGGGGGCGCGTCTGTCTGTATAGGAAGCGGGGGCACGTCTTTCTCGGTATAGGAAGCGGGGGCGCGTCTGTCTGTAGGAAGCGGGGGCGCGTCTTTCTGTATAGGAAGCGGGGGAGCGTCTGTCTGTATAGGAAGACGGGGCACGTCTGTCTCTGTGTAATAGGAAGCGGGGCACTTCTGCCTCTGTATAGGAAGCGGGGGCGCGCCTGTCTGTATAGGAAGCGGGGGCACGTCTGTCTGTATAGGAAGCGGGGCACGTCTGTCTCTGTGTAATAGGAAGCGGGGCACGTCTGCCTCTGTATAGGAAGCGGGGGCGCGTCTGTCTGTATAGGAAGCGGGGGCGCGTCTGTCTGTATAGGAAGCGGGGGCGCGTCTGCCTCTGTATAGGAAGCTGGGGCGCGTCTGTCTCTATAGGAAGCGGGGGCGCGTCTGTCTCTGTGTATAGGAAGCGGGTGCGCGTCTGCCTCTGTGTATAGGAAGCGGGGGCGCGTCTGTCTCTGTGTATAGGAAGCGGGGGCGCGTCTGTCTCTGTATAGGAAGCGGGGGCGCGTCTGTCTCTGTATAGGAAGCAGGGGCGCATCTGTCTCTATAGGAAGCGGGGGCGCGTCTGTCTCTGTATAGGAATCGGGGGCGCGTCTGTCTCTGTGTATAGGAAGCGGGGGTGCGTCTGCCTATGTGTATAGGAAGTGGGGGTGCGTCTGCCGCTGTGTATAGGAAGCAGGGGCGCGTCTGCCGCTGTGTATAGGAAGCGGGGGCGCGTCTGCCTCTGTGTATAGGACCGGGGGCGCATCTGTCTGTATAGGAAGCGGGGGCACATCTGTCTCTGTGTATAGGAAGCGGGGGCACGTCTGTCTCTATAGGAAGCGGGGGAGCGTCTGTCTCTGTGCATAGGAAGCGGGGGCGCATCTGTCTCTATAGGAAGCGGGGGCGCGTCTGTCTCTGTGTATAGGAAGCCGGGGCGCGTCTGTCTCTATAGGAAGCGGGGGAGAGTCTGTCTCTGTGTATAGGAAGCGGGGGCACGTCTGCCTCTGTATAGGAAGCGGGGGCGCGTCTGTCTCTGTATAGGAAGCTGGGGCGCGTCTGTCTCTGTATAGGAAGTGGGGGCGCGTCTGTCTCTATAGGAAGCGGGGGCGCGTCTGTCTCTGTATAGGAAGCGGGGGCGCGTCTGTCTCTGTGTATAGGAAGCGGGGGCGCGTCTGCCTATGTGTATAGGAAGTGGGGGCGCGTCTGTCTCTGTGTATAGGAAGCGGGGGCGCGTCTGTCTCTTTAGGAAGCGGGGGCGCGTCTGTCTCTGTGTATAGGAAGCGGGGGCGCGTCTGTCTCTATAGGAAGCGGGGGAGAGTCTGTCTCTGTGTTTAGGAAGCGGGGGCGCGTCTGCCTCTGTGTATAGGAAGCGGGGGCGCGTCTGTCTCTGTATAGGAAGCGGGGGCCCGTCTGTCTCTGTATAGGAACCGGGGGCGTGTCTGTCTCTGTATAGGAAGCGGGGGCGCGTCTGCCTATGTGTATAGGAAGTTGGGGCACGTCTGCCGCTGTGTATAGGAAGCGGGGGCACGTCTGCCTCTGTGTATAGGAAGCGGGGGCGCGTCTGTCTGTATAGGATGCCGGGGAGCGTCTGACTCTGTGTATAGGAAGCGGGGGCACGTCTGTCTGTATAGGAAGCGGGGCACGTCTGCCTCTGTGTATAGGAAGCGGGAGCGCGTCTGTCTGTATAGGAAGCACGTACGCGTCTGTCTGTATAGGAAGCGGGGCTCGTCTGCCTCTATGTAATAGGAAGCGGGGGCGCCTCTGTCTGTATAGGAAGCGGGGGCGCGTCTGTCTGTATAGGAAGCGGGGGCGTGTCTGCCTCTGTGTATAGCAAGCGGGGGCGCATCTGTATAGGAAGCGGGGGCGTGTCTGCCTCTGTGTATAGGAAGCGGTGGCGCGTCTGTCTGTATAGGAAGCGAGGGCGCGTCTGCCTCTGTGTATAGGAAGGGGGGGCGCGTCTGTCTGTATAGGAAGCGGGGGCGCGTCTGCCTCTGTGTATAGAAAGCGGGGGTGCGTCTGTCTTTGTGTATAGGAAGCGGGGGCGCGTCTGTCTGTATAGGAAGCGGCGGCACGTCTGTCTCTGTGTAATAGGAAGCCGGGCACGTCTGCCTCTGTGTATAGGAAGCGGGGGCTCGTCTGTCTGTATAGGAAGCGGGGGCACGTCTGTCTCTGTGTATAGGAAGCGGGGGCACGTCTGCCTCTGTGTAATAGGAACCTGGGCACGTCTGCCTCTGTATAGGAAGCGGGGGCGCGTCTGTCTGTATAGGAAGCGGGGGCACGTCTGTCTCTGTGTATAGGAAGCGGGGGCACTTCTGCCTCTGTGTAATAGGAAGCGGGGCACGTCTGCCTCTGTATAGGAAGCGGGGGCGCGTCTGCCTCTGTGTATAGGAAGCGGGGGCGCGTCTGTCTGTATAGGAAGCGGAGGCGCGTCTGTCTCTATAGGAAGCGGGGACGCGTCTGTCTCTGTGTATAGGAAGCGGGGGCGCGTCTGCCTCTGTGTATAGGAAGCGGAGGCGCGTCTGTCTGCATAGGAAGCGGGGCACGTCTGCCTCTGTGTATAGGAAGCGGGGGCGCGTCTGTCTGTATAGGAAGCGGGGGCACGTCTGTCTCTGTGTATAGGAAGCGGGGGCGCGTCTGTCTGTATAGGAAGCGGGGGCGCGTCTGTCTGTATAGGAAGCGGGGGCACGTCTGTCTCTGTGTATAGGAAGCGGGGGCGCATCTGTCTGTATAGGAAGCGGGGGCGCGTCTGTCTCTGTGTAATAGGAAGCGGGGGCACGTCTGTCTGTATAGGAAGCGGGGGCACGTCTGTCTGTATAGGAAGCGGGGCACGTCTGTCTCTGTGTAATAGGAAGCGGGGCACGTCTGCCTCTGTATAGGAAGCGGGGGCGCGTCTGTCTGTATAGGAAGCGGGGGCGCGTCTTTCTGTATAGGAAGCTTGGGCGCGTCTTTCTGTATAGGAAGCAGGGGCGCATCTGTCTCTGTATAGGAAGCGGGGGCGCGTCTGCCTCTGTGTATAGGAAGCGGGGGCGTGTCTGCCTCTGTGTATAGGAAGCGGGGGCGCATCTGTCTGTATAGGAAGCGGGGGCGCATCTGTCTGTATAGGAAGCGGGGGCGCGTCTGTCTGTATAGGAAGCGGGGGCACGTCTGTCTCTGTGTACAGGAAGCGGGGGCGCGTCTGTCTGTATAGGAAGCGGGGGCACGTCTGTCTCGGTATAGGAAGCGGGGACGCGTCTGTCTGTAGGAAGCGGGGGCGCGTCTTTCTGTATAGGAAGCGGGGGAGCGTCTGTCTGTATAGGAAGACGGGGCACGTCTGTCTCTGTGTAATAGGAAGCGGGGCACTTCTGCCTCTGTATAAGAAGCGGGGGCGCGCCTGTCTGTATAGGAAGCGGGGGCGCGCCTGTCTGTATAGGAAGCGGGGGCACGTCTGTCTGTATAGGAAGCGGGGCACGTCTGTCTCTGTGTAATAGGAAGCGGGGCACGTCTGCCTCTGTATAGGAAGCGGGGGCGCGTCTGTCTGTATAGGAAGCGGGGGCGCGTCTGTCTGTATAGGAAGCGGGGGCGCGTCTGCCTCTGTATAGGAAGCTGGGGCGCGTCTGTCTCTATAGGAAGCGGGGGCGCGTCTGTCTCTGTGTATAGGAAGCGGGTGCGCGTCTGCCTCTGTGTATAGGAAGCGGGGGCGCGTCTGTCTCTGTGTATAGGAAGCGGGGGCGCGTCTGTCTCTGTATAGGAAGCGGGGGCGCGTCTGTCTCTGTATAGGAAGCAGGGGCGCATCTGTCTCTATAGGAAGCGGGGGCGCGTCTGTCTCTGTATAGGAATCGGGGGCGCGTCTGTCTCTGTGTATAGGAAGCGGGGGTGCGTCTGCCTATGTGTATAGGAAGTGGGGGTGCGTCTGCCGCTGTGTATAGGAAGCAGGGGCGCGTCTGCCGCTGTGTATAGGAAGCGGGGGCGCGTCTGCCTCTGTGTATAGGACCGGGGGCGCATCTGTCTGTATAGGAAGCGGGGGCACATCTGTCTCTGTGTATAGGAAGCGGGGGCACGTCTGTCTCTATAGGAAGCGGGGGAGCGTCTGTCTCTGTGCATAGGAAGCGGGGGCGCATCTGTCTCTATAGGAAGCGGGGGCGCGTCTGTCTCTGTGTATAGGAAGCCGGGGCGCGTCTGTCTCTATAGGAAGCGGGGGAGAGTCTGTCTCTGTGTATAGGAAGCGGGGGCACGTCTGCCTCTGTATAGGAAGCGGGGGCGCGTCTGTCTCTGTATAGGAAGCTGGGGCGCGTCTGTCTCTGTATAGGAAGTGGGGGCGCGTCTGTCTCTATAGGAAGCGGGGGCGCGTCTGTCTCTGTATAGGAAGCGGGGGCGCGTCTGTCTCTGTGTATAGGAAGCGGGGGCGCGTCTGCCTATGTGTATAGGAAGTGGGGGCGCGTCTGCCGCTGTGTATAGGAAGCGGGGGCGCGTCTGCCGCTGTGTATAGGAAGCGGGGGCGCGTCTGCCGCTGTGTGTATGAAGCGGGGGCGCGTCTGCTTCTGTGTATAGGAAGCGGGGCACGTCTGCCTCTGTGCATAGGAAGCGGGGGCGCGTCTGTCTGTATAGGAAGCGGGGGCGCGTCTGTCTGTATAGGAAGCCGGGGCGCGTCTGACTCTGTGTATACGAAGCGGGGGCGCGTCTGTCTGTATAGGAATCGGGGCACGTCTGCCTCTGTGTATAGGAAGCGGGAGCGCGTCTGTCTGTATAGGAAGCAGGTACGCGTCTGTCTGTATAGGAAGCGGGGCTCGTCTGCCTCTGTGTAATAGGAAGCGGGGGCGCCTCTGTCTGTATAGGAAGCGGGGGCGCGTCTGCCTCTGTGTATAGGAAGCGGGGGCGCGTCTGTCTGTATAGGAAGCGGGGGCGCGTCTGCCTCTGTGTATAGGAAGCGGGGGCGCGTCTGCCTCTGTGTATAGAAAGCGGGTGCGCGTCTGTCTCTGTGTATAGGAGGCGGGGGCTCGTCTGTCTGTATAGGAATCAGGGGCACGTCTGTCTCTGTGTAATAGGAAGCCGGGCACGTCTGCCTCTGTGTATAGGAAGCGGGGGCTCGTCTGTCTGTATAGGAAGCGGGGGCACATCTGTCTCTGTGTATAGGAAGCGGGGGCACGTCTGCCTCTGTGTAATAGGAAGCGGGGCACGTCTGCCTCTGTATAGGAAGCGGGGGCGCGTCTGCCTCTGTGTATAGGAAGCGGGGGCGCATCTGTCTGTATAGGAAGCGGGGGCGCGTCTGTCTCTATAGGAAGCGGGGACGCGTCTGTCTCTGTGTATAGGAAGCGGGGGCGCGTCTGCCTCTGTGTATAGGAAGCGAAGGCGCGTCTGTCTGCGTAGGAAGCGGGGCACGTCTGCCTCTGTGTATAGGAAGCGGGGGCGCGTCTGTCTGTATAGGAAGCGGGGGCACGTCTGTCTCTGTGTATAGGAAGCGGGGGCGCGTCTGTCTGTATAGGAAGCGGGGGCGCGTCTGTCTGTATAGGAAGCGGGGGCACGTCTGTCTCTGTGTATAGGAAGCGGGGGCGCATCTGTCTGTATAGGAAGCGGGGGAGCGTCTGTCTCTGTGTAATAGGAAGCGGGGGCGCGTCTGCCTCTGTGTAATAGGAAGCGGGGCACGTCTGCCTCTGTATAGGAAGCGGGGGCGCGTCTGCCTCTGTGTATAGGAAGCGGGGGCGCGTCTGTCTGTATAGGAAGCGGGGGCGCGTCTGTCTCTATAGGAAGCGGGGGCGCGTCTGTCTCTGTGTATAGGAAGCGGGGGCTCGTCTTCCTCTGTGTATAGGAAGCGGGGGCGCGTCTGTCTCTGTGTATAGGAAGCGGGGGCGCGTCTGTCTCTGTATAGGAAGCGGGGGCGAGTCTGTCTCTGTGTATAGGAAGCGGGGGCGCGTCTGCCTCTGTGTATAGGAAGCTGGGGCGCGTCTGCCTCTGTGTATAGGAAGGGGGGGCTCGTCTGTCTCTGTGTATAGGAAGCGGGGGCGCGTCTGTCTCTGTGTATAGGAAGCGGGGGCGCGTCTGCCTCTGTGTATAGGAAGTGGGGCGCGTCTGTCTCTGTGTATTGGAAGCGGGGGCGCGTCTGTCTCTGTGTATCGGAAGCGGGGGCGCGTCTGTCTCTGTGTATAGGAAGTGGGGGCGCATCTGCCTCTGTGTATAGGAAGCGAGGGCGCATCTGCCTCTGTGTATAGGAAGCGGGGGCGCGTCTGTCTGCATAGGAAGCGGGGGCGCGTCTGCCTCTGTGTATAGGAAGCGGGGGCGCGTCTGTCTCTATAGGAAGCGGGGGCGCATCTGCCGCTGTGTATAGGAAGCGGGGGCGCGTCTGCCGCTGTGTATAGGAAGCGGGGGCGCGTCTGCCGCTGTGTATAGGAAGCGGGGGCGCGTCTGCCGCCCTGTATAGGAAGCGGGGGCGCGTATGCCTCTGTGCATAGGAAGCGGGGGCGCGTCTGTCTCTATAGGAAGCGGGGGCGCGTCTGCCGCTGTGTATAGGAAGCCGGGGCGCGTCTGCCTCTGTGTATAGGAAGCGGGACACGTCTGCCTCTGTGTATAGGAAGCGGGGGCGCGTCTGTCTCTATAGGAAGCGGGGGCGCATCTGCCGCTGTGTATAGGAAGCGGGGGCGCGTCTGCCTCTGTGTATAGGAAGCGGGGGCGTGTCTGTTTGTATAGGAAGCGGGGGCACGTCTGTCTGTATAGGAAGCGGGGCACGTCTGTCTCTGTGTAATAGGAAGCGGGGCACGTCTGTCTCTGTATAGGAAGCGGGGGCGCGTCTGTCTGTATAGGAAGCGGGGGCGAGTCTGTATAGGAAGCGGGGGCGCGTCTGCCTCTGTGTATAGGAAGCGGGGGCGCATCTGTCTGTATAGGAAGCGGGGGCATGTCTGTCTCTGTGTAATAGGAAGCGGGGCACTTCTGCCTCTGTATAGGAAAGGGGGGGCGCGCCTGTCTGTATAGGAAGCGGCGGCACGTCTGTCTGTATAGGAAGCGGGGCACGTCTGTCTCTGTGTAATAGGAAGCGGGGCACGTCTGCCTCTGTATAGGAAGCGGGGGCGCGTCTGTCTGTATAGAAAGCGGGGGCGCGTCTGTCTCTGTATAGGAAGCAGGGGCGCGTCTGTCTCTATCGGAAGCGGGGCGCGTCTGTCTCTGTATAGGAAGCGGGGGCGCGTCTGTCTCTGTGTATAGGAAGCGGGGGTGCGTCTGCCTATGTGTATAGGAAGTGGGGGTGCGTCTGCCGCTGTGTATAGGAAGCGGGGGCGCGTCTGCCGCTGTGTATAGGAAGCGGGGGCGCGTCTGCCTCTGTGTATAGGAACCGGGGGCGCATCTGTCTGTATAGGAAGCGGGGGCGCATCTGTCTCTGTGTATAGGAAGCGGGGGCGCGTCTGTCTGTATAGGAAGCGGGGCACGTCTGCCTCTGTGTATAGGAAGCGGGGGCGCGTCTGTCTGTATAGGAAGCGGGGCACGTCTGTCTCTGAGTAATAGGAAGCGGGGCACGTCTGCCTCTGTGTATAGGAAGCGGGGGCGCGTCTGTTTGTGTAGGAAGCGGGGGCACGTCTGTCTCTGTGTATAGGAAGCGGGGGCGCGTCTGCCTCTGTGTAATAGGAAGCGGGGCACATCTGCCTCTGTATAGGAAGCGGAGGCGCGTCTGTCTCTGTATAGGAAACGGGGGCGCGTCTGTCTCTGTGTATAGGAAGCGGGGGCGCGTCTGTCTCTATAGGAAGCGGGGGGCGCGTCTGTCTTTGTGTATAGGAAGCGGGGGCGCGTCTGTCTCTATAGGAAGCGGGGGAGCGTCTGTCTCTGTGTATAGGAAGCGGGGGCGCGTCTGTCTCTATAGGAAGCGGGGGCGCGTCTGTCTCTGTGTATAGGAAGCGGGGGCACGTCTGTCTCTATAGGAAGCGGGGGCTCGTCTGACTCTATAGGAAGCGGGGGAGCGTCTGTCTCTGTGTATAGGAAGCGGGGGCGCGTCTGCCTCTGTGTATAGGAAGCGGGGGCGCGTCTGTCTCTGTATAGGAAGCGGGGGCGCGTCTGTCTCTGTATAGAAAGCGGGGGCGCGTCTGTCTCTGTATAGGAAGCGGGGGCGCGTCTGTCTCTATAGGAAGCGGGGGCGCATCTGTCTCTGTATAGGAAGCGGGGGCGCGTCTGTCTCTGTGTATAGGAAGCAGGGGCGTGTCTGCCTATGTGTATAGGAAGTGGGGGCGCGTCTGCCGCTGTGTATAGGAAGCGGGGGCGCGTCTGCCGCTGTGTATAGGAAGCGGGGGCGCGTCTGCCTCTGTGTATAGGAAGCGGGGCACGTCTGCTTCTGTGTATAGGAAACGGGGCACGTCTGCCTCTGTGTATAGGAAGCGGGGGCGCGTCTGTCTGTATAGGAAGCGGGGGCGCGTCTGTCTGTATAGGAAGCCGGGGCGCGTCTGACTCTGTGTATAGGAAGCGGGGGCGCGTCTGTCTGTATAGGAAGTGGGGCACATCTGCCTCTGTGTATAGGAAGCGGGGGCGCGTCTGTCTGTATAGGAAGCGGGGGCGCGTCTGTCTCTGTGTAATAGGAAGCGGGGGCACGTCTGTCTCTGTGCAATAGGAAGCGGGGGGGCGCGTCTGCCTCTGTGTATAGGAAGCGGGGGCGCGTCTGTCTGTATAGGAAGCGGGGGCACGTCTGTCTCTGTGTAATAGGAAGCGAAGGTGCGTCTGTCTCTGTGTTATAGAAAGCGGGGGCGCGTCTGCCTCTGTGTATAGGAAGCGGGAGCGCGTCTGCCTCTGTCTATAGGAAGCGGGGGCACGTCTGCCGCTGTGTATAGGATGCTGGGGCGCGTCTGTCTCTGTATAGGAAGCGGGTGCGCGTCTGCCTCTGTGTATAGGAAGCCAGGGCGCGTCTGTATAGGAAGCGGGGGCACGTCTGTCTCTGTGTAATAGGAAGCGGGGGCGCGTCTGTCTCTGTGTATAGGAAGCGGGGGCGCGTCTGTCTCTATAGGAAGCGGGGGCGCGTCTGTCTCTTTGTAATAGGAAGCGGGGGCGCGTCTGTCTCTGTACAGGAAGCGGGGGCGCGTCTGTCTCTGTGTATAGGAAACGGGGGCGCATCTGTCTCTATAGGAAGCGGGGGAGCGTCTGTCTCTGTAATAGGAAGCGGGGGCGTGTCTGTCTCTGTATAGGAAGCGGGGGCGCGTCTGTCTGTATAGGAAGCGGGGGCACGTCTGTCTCTGTGTAATAGGAAGCGGGGGCGCGTCTGTCTGTGTAATAGGAAGCGAGGACGCGTCTGTCTCTAGGAAGCGGGGGCGCGTCTGTCTCTGTGTATAGGAAGCGGGGAGCGCGTCTGTCTCTATTGGAAGCGGGTGCGCGTCTGCCTCTGTGTATAGGAAGCGGGGGCGCGTCTGTCTCTATAGGAAGCGGGGGCGCGTCTGCCGCTGTGTATAGGAAGCGGGGGCGCGTCTGCCTCTGTGTATAGGAAGCGGGGGCGCATCTGCCTCTGTGTATAGGAAGCGGGGGCGCGTCTGCCTCTGTGTATAGGAAGCGAGGGCGCGTCTGCCTCTGTATGATGAAGGTCCAGAAAGCAGGGCGCTACATGCGTTCTGAGCTCTCGGGCCGCGGGTGACCTCTTGTCTGGCAGGCTGTAGGACACACCTGCCCACCACCCTAACCAACTATGAATATTACTTCCCTACCATCTGGACAAGCTGTAGGACACACCTGCCCACCACCCTAACCAACTGTGAATATTACTTCCCTTTCATCTGGACAGGCTGTAGGACACACCTGCCCACCACCCTAACCAACTGTGAATATTACTTCCCTACCATCTGGACAGGCTGTAGGACACACCTGACCACCACCCTAACCAACTGTGAATATTACTTCCCTACCATCCGGACAGGCTGTGGGATACACTTTCCCACCACTCTGACCGACTAGGACCCCTGCTTTCTGATCAACCTGACCGACTCTGGGTACAGTTTTCCCACCCCTCTGACAGGTTATGGGTACCTCTTTCCCATCCTCCTGACAGACGGTGAGACACACATTTCCCTCACCCTGTCCGGTTGTAAGACTTACCTTCCCACCCCCCAGTCTAGCTGGAGAGAAGACCTTCCCTGCCCTCTGTGTTACCTTAGGAGCAATGCTTATTATGGGGCAGCTACCACTGGCCATGTCACGTTCCGTCGTTACTCTGGTCAGCTGCACGGGACCACCTTCCTTATGATCCCCGTACTTTTCCCCATCCTTTCCCATTACCTCAGGAGCAATGCTAATTATGGGGCAGCTACCACCGGCCATGTCACCGTCCATCATGACACTGGTCAGCTGCACGGGACCACCTGCTTCATAATCCCTGTGCCTGCTCCCATTGCAGTTAGCACTTATGGTGGCTCCTTTTGGGGGGATCCTCAGCAACAGTACCCCACAGCGTGATGTGGCTGAGTTCTCCTTTACCACAACACACATTTTTATGCATCACATTGACACTATTGACAGTGACATCCTATGACATATCAGATCTGGGAGGGTTGTCAGGAATGTATGGGGCAACCAACCGTCCCAGATCAGTTCCCAATAGCACATTTGTGGGGAGATTCTCCGAAACCCCCACATCCCATACCCCAGTTCAGGAAAGCTCGGGCCATCGATATGGCATGACGAACACCCCCAAACCTGGTGACAGTCAGGGTCGTCCCAGGAATGAGTTCCTACGGTAACACTACTCAGGGCGGATGAGGGTACGTTCTGTGTCGGTGTCCTAAGCGCACTAGTAACCAGTTGCAAATTGTCAGGGGGCCTCTCAACTGCCCCACCCACAAAAAGAATGGCTGCAGTAGGTCCTGGAGCCTCAAGTGTGGGGTCCATCTTCTGCCTCTCCAGGCAAACAAGGCTGATGTGACCCTTTCGGTCACAGGTATAGCACCTCTGGGAGGCAAATGCAGGCCAGGTGCTGGAAGATAGATCATTGGGGTGGTTGTCGGCTTACCCACTTTCCTGCTGGCGAAGGCTGACCTCCGCACCTGAGGTGTATGGTTTGTCTCATAGGTATCTGTGTGGCCTTGGCTGCCTCCTTTGGCTCCCGGTCCAGCACAAACTGTCGCACTTCCATGGCGAAAAGATGAAGAAACTGGTCCTTCACCATCATATCCTTTAAGTGCTCGAAGGCGGTGTCTAACAGTCCTTGAACCCGCTGCTCAACTTGGTTCTGCGCCCCTTCACCACATCACTATAGCTGTCATGTGGTCCATGGAGGGCTCTGAACTTTTTGCGGTATACCTCTGGAGTCAGCAGGTACTTTATCAGGGCCTGCTTAATTGCCTCGTAGTCTCCATCTTACTCTCGAGGGAGAGAAGCAAACACCTCCAGAGCTTTTTCCTTGAAGCCCTTAGGTTAAATATTGGGCCCGCTTGTCCTCAGGCAGCTGATACTGTCTACAGGCTTTTTCAAACCCCCGCAGAAATATGTCCAAGTTCCTGTCCTTATCCATCACAGGAAAATGCACGGGACAGGGTTTAACCCTCGCTTCAGGTGGCCAACTGATCGAGCAGGTCATCGATGCGCGGCATTGGGTATGCATCGGTGACCGTGACAGTGTTGAGGTCCCTGTAGTCCACGTAGAACCGGGTTGTCCGGTCTTCTTTGGGACGGGGAACACAGGCCAGGCCCAAGCGCTGCTGGATGGTTGGATGACCCCCAAGCTTCAGCATCTCATCAATCTTCTGGTGCATTTGCTGCTGTACCTCCAGGGAGATCCGATATGCTGAACGCCGGATTGGGGGGTGATCCCCGGTGTCCACGTGATGGACGGCCGACTCTGTCCTTCCAGGCTTGTTGAACAAATCCCGGAAGGGGTGTATGGGTTGCCCACAGCTGGGACTGTCGGTCTGACAACAGCTGGTTGCAAACCTCCACGTCTTCGATGGTCCCACCAGCCTTAGCCTGGGCAAGCATGTCCGGGAGGGTCTCTGCCTCTCCCTCCTCTGGCAGGTTGCATACGAGGAGGGCGCAGACCTCCCGCTCATTATGTGCCTTCATCATTTTTATGTAGAAGGCCTTCCATCTTCTCCGGGCGTGGTCCAGGATGACCACGTAAGTTACAGCGTTGAGCTGCTGGTGCATGAGGTACAGGCCGTCCCAGGCCTACTGAAGCTTGTCCTGGGGTACAGGGACCAGTACCCACAATTTTGACCCACTGGGTAGGTCTTCTCCCAAGCATTCTGGTCGCACCATCACTTCTGGTTGGCCTGGGCTCGCGTAATATTATCATGCACCAGCTGTGCCAAGGCCTGCATTTTGTCATGGAAACGCACGACATATTCGATGACCGACACTCCAGGGGTGGCTAAGTCCCTTTCCCAGACCTCTTTCGCCAGAGCCAGGGGCCCCTGCGCACGTCAGCTGTACAGGAGCTCAAAGGGGGAGAACCCCGTTGAGGTCTGCGGAACCTCCCAGCAGGCAAATAGCAGGTGTGGGACGTACCACTCCCAGTCGTGCTAATGGGAGTCAACTGACATCTTAAGCGACTGCTTCAGGGTGCCATTGAACCGTTCGCACAGGCCGTTGGTCTGTGGGTGGTACAGGCTTGTCACCATACGATGCACCCGTATATGCTTACAGAGGGACTCCATAAGGGGCGACATGCACTGGGTCCCCCAGTCGGTGAGCATTTCCTGGGGAAAAGCCACTCGGGAGAAAATCTCCAGTAAGGCGGTGGCCATCTTGTCGGCCTGAATGAACGGCAAGGCTACCGCTTCCGGGTACCGGGTGGCATAGTCTACTACCGTCAGTATGAAGCATTTCCTGGAGCTGCTGCGACTGGCCATCAGGCCAACCCAATCCACAGCCATACTCTTGAAAGGCTCTTCAATAATGAGCAGAGTTACCGGAGGGGCTTTGTGGCACCCACCCTCTGACACAGGTGTCGCCCAAACGGCAGTAGGCAGTCGTCTCGGCCCCCATGCTTGGTCAGTAGAAATGCTGGATTAGCTGGCCTTGGTCTTATTGATCCCTAGATGTCTGGCCAACAGAATCTCATGCGCCATCTGCAACAACTCCGCCCTGAATGGATAGGGTACCACTGTCAGTCCCTGGGCCACACCTTCGGTGAACCTCGGTGGATCGTTATCCAGTACAGCAGTCTTTGGTTCCAGACCACTCACTCAAGGTCTGAGTCCAAGAGAGGCTGTGCCGCCTGCTCCTTAAGAGCTTTCAAGCTGTCGTCAGTCTCCAATGCCGCCTGAAACCCCTGACTGGACGTGGCCAAAATAGACTAGACTGCCACGTCTTCTGTCAGTTCCCCAGGACCTTTCTTCTGGCCTCCGTCTGACCCGGCAGCCAACTGGTCAAAAGGGAAAAAGACGCTGGGCCCCTGAGGCCCCGGCGCCACCATTGCGCATGTCAGCTGCCACGGCCACTGCGACCGCGGGTAGCGCCCCCGCTTCTCCTCGGCTTCTGACCAAGTCCCTGGACCAGACAGACTAACTTGGCTCTTTGACATCCCAGTTGTGGATGAACCCTGCAATGTGGCCTTACCTGGGAGCCCTACCCTCCATGGCATTCTCCCCCTCCACAGCTGTTTGCCTCGTCGGTCACCTCTGTGACACCCTCACAGGACAAACTGTTCCAGCCTGCCAGCTAGCCACACACTAAGGCCTTATCACAGCCGACTTGATTGATTCCCTCCCCCCTGAGGGGAGAGGGACACAGTACATCACCCACTTCCACATCCCCATCAGTAGGCATGTTAAGTACATTGACCTCAACAGGGGTTGACAGGATGTTGTCTTGAGGGTCAGGCCTTGGGGGTTCAGTGGCCACATAGTGGGACACTAGCTGCCCCAAGTCTCTCCCAAGCATAACACTTGCGGGAATATTCAGGGTTACCGCATCTCCCGCACTCTCCTCCCGATGCCCCAGTCCAAATATACCTTGGCGATAGGCAGCGCCGGCTCGACGCCTCCAATCTCAGAGACGGCGAGAGTTTTTCCAGGTACCAAATCCTGTGGCGACACCAGCTCAGGCCGCACAAGAGTCATCTCAGCGCCGGTGTCTCACAGTCCCATGGCCCTGGCCTGGCCTATGGTGACGGTCTGAAGGTTGTCAAGGGACCTCCCAAAACCCCCACTCAAACACAAAACAGTGGACGGTTTCTGGGATGGGGACAGGCCCTTCTTGCACTTGGGAAACATGACCTTGGAGTGTCATGGCTGCCTGCAATAGATGACACAGTCAGTGTTCCACTGCCGGCATGGAGAGGAAAGCATGGGTAGGTGCCCCATTGGGCTTCGGGGCAGGGACAGCAGGCACCACGTTAGTCTTACTCACTCTCTAGCCGGCAAGTTTCTTGGCCTACGGAGTCCTGTTGTTGGAGTACTCGTCAGCAAGTGTCGCTGTTGCAGAGGCCACCTTTGGTTTCCGGTCACGGAGGAACCAATGGAGGTCCTCCAGGCAGTTCCACAAAAAATGGTCAGTCACGATTAGCTCCTTCAGCTGCTAGACGGTGGTGAGCTCTAGTCCCATGGTCCATTGATCAATTGCCCTCAGTAGGGCCCGCATGTGATCAGCTCAGCTGTATGCAGGACCCCGTTATATACTCCGGAGCGTCTTCCTGTACGTCTCAAGGGTCAAGTTATACTGCCGAACCAGAGACTGCTTGATGTCCTCATAGCTCAGGGTGGTCTCACTGGGCAGGTACCCAAAGATTTCCATGGCCTTCCCCTTGGGGCGAGGGGTTAAGAACCGGACCCACTGGTCCTCAAGCAGATGGTACTGATGGCTTTTGAAAAAAACTGCCATCAAGAAAATGTCTAAGTCCCCTCCTTTGTCCAGCAGGGGGAAGTCCTCCGCCCGTAGCTTCGGGACTCGAATCTCAGGGGACTCGCAACTGGCTGGGGTCTGCGGCTGGAGTTGGAGCTGAAGCATTTTTTTGCTGGTGCTCTCGCTCCCGTTGACATTCTGCTGCTGCCTCGGGACGTTATGCAAGCTGTCCTGGCCAGTCTCAAGGCCACCTACGAGACCCTCAGAGCAGCAGCAGGAGGTCATCCGAGCCTGCCTGGCTAGGGGGATGGGCAGGTGGTGAGTGGCTCACTAAGGGAAGGACCAGAGGCAACTGGCTCCTTAGGGAGCCTGGGCTGGACTCCCCCCTCACCTTCAGCGACATAGTCTTCCACCTCCTCCCCACCGTCTGTAGCATTTGCCATCTCCCAGGTTCTACCCCTGATGCCACTGGCCATCCTTGCACTCTATGGTCACTGACAGAGCGGTAACCTGATGCACCCACACACCTTACAGTATTTGCACTTGGACTGTCTGGTGGTGAGCTGATCTTAAGACCCCAGCAGCAAAAGTCTTTAGTGTCTGTGAGTATGCATGATGATGGGGGGGTCACTACAACATTCAAATGAAGCTGCAACAATTCAATTCTTCATTGAGTCCATTAAGGGTAAAAGATTTTAATCGAAAAATCAATAGACATTCTTTTTTCAACAATAGTTCGTTGCGATCACCTTTCCGAGTGTTTTGTCTGACAACTTCCAAGACACAGAATATGATGGCTCTGAGTTGTTTTGATGGTAATCTCTCACGTCTCGCTATCGGAGTGTCTCCCTTGTATCTAACATAAAATATGGAAACCTGGCACTCACAAGTATTATTTTATAACTTTAATAGTAGTCAAAAAGGGAATTGAGTATTACAATGTAGACGTTTCGGCCCCAAGGACTTTCATCAGTATACTCTGACTACTTGAGTAAGGAGAAAATTAGAGATAAAGAAAAAACGCTGTGTCCCACAGGAAAGAAGTTCCCGTTTGAGGAAGAAAGCTTCAGCCTATACACAGCATCGCAACGCGGTGCTAAACAAGCTTTTTATCCCTTTTGTTATGCCTTTTTTTTAGCAGACCTGGGTGGTGACTTTCTCATTTCAATAGGCTATTTGTAGCAGTTGGTTTTCGATACGTTCGGGCGACTAGGTCTGTTTCTCCTCGATACGTTCGGGCAACTAGGTCTGTTTCTCCTCGATACGTTCGGGCGACTAGGTCTGTTTCTCCTCGATACTTTCAGGCGAGGACGCAGCAGGCTGGGGAGTTCAGGAGACACTCAGGATCCGGCCCTCACCTCCTGCCCTGGCCCCTGCTGACCTCTCAATCTCCTGTCTGGTGAGGACGCAGCAGGCTGGTGAATTCAGGAGACACTCAGGATCCGGCCCTCACCTCCTGTCCTGGCCCCTGCTGACCTCTCAGTCTCCTGTCTGGTGAGGACGCAGCAGGCTGGGAAGTTCAGGAGACACTCAGGATCCGGCCCTCACCTCCTGCCCTGGCCCCTGCTGACCTCTCAATCTCCTCTCCGGTGAGGACGCAGCAGGCTGGGAAGTTCAGGAGACACTCAGGATCCGGCCCTCACCTCCTGCCCTGGCCCCTGCTGACCTCTCAGTCTCCTGTCTGGTGAGGACGCAGCAGGCTGGTGAATTCAGGAGACACTCAGGATCCGGCCCTCACCTCCTGTCCTGGCCCCTGCTGACCTCTCAGTCTCCTGTCTGGTGAGGACGCAGCAGGCTGGGAAGTTCAGGAGACACTCAGGATCCAGGCCCTCACCTCCTGCCCTGGCCCCTGCTGACCTCTCAGTCTCCTGTCCAGTGAGGACGCAGCAGGCTGGGAAGTTCAGGAGACACTCAGGATCCGGCCCTCACCTCCTGTCCTGGCCCCTGCTGACCTCTCAGTCTCCTGTCTGGTGATGACACAGCAGGCTGGGAAGTTCAGGAGACACTCAGGATCCGGCCCTCACCTCCTGTCCTGGCCCCTGATGACCTCTCAGTCTCCTCTCCGGTGAGTACGCAGCAGGCTGGTGAGTTCAGGAGACACTCAGGATCCAGGCCCTCACCTCCTGTCCTGGCCCCTGCTGACCTCTCAGTCTCCTGTCTGGTGAGGACGCAGCAGGCTGGGAAGTTCAGGAGACACTCAGGATCCGGCCCTCACCTCCTGTCCTGGCCCCTGCTGACCTCTCAGTCTCCTCTCTGGTGAGTACGCAGCAGGCTGGTGAGTTCAGGAGACACTCAGGATCCAGGCCCTCACCTCCTGTCTTGGCCCCTGCTGACCTCTCAGTCTCCTCTCCGGTGAGTACGCAGCAAGCTGGTGAGTTCAGGAGACACTCAGGGTCCGGCCCTCACCTCCTGCCCTGGCCCCTGGTGACCTCTCAGTCTCCTCTCCGGTGAGGACACAGCAGGCTGGGGAGTTCAGGAGACACTCAGGATCCGGCCTTCACCTCCTGCCCTGGCCCCTGCTGACCTCTCAGTCTCCTGTCCGGTGAGGACACAGCAGGCTGGGAAGTTCAGGAGACACTCAGGATCCGGCCCTCACCTCCTGCCCTGGCCCCTGCTGACCTCTCAGTCTCCTGTCCGGTGAGGACGCAGCATGGTGGTGAGTTCAGGAGACACTCAGGATCCGGCCCTCACCTCCTGCCCTGGCCCCTGCTGACCTCTCAATCTCCTCTCCCGTGAGGACGCAGCAGGCTGGGAAGTTCAGGAGACACTCAGGATCCAGGCCCTCACCTCCTGTCCTGGCCCCTGCTGACCTCTCAGTCTCCTGTCTGGTGAGGATGCAGCAGGCTGGTGAATTCAGGAGACACTCAGGATCCGGCCCTCACCTCCTGTCCTGGCCCCTGCTGACCTCTCAGTCTCCTGTCCGGTGAGGACGCAGCAGGCTGGTGAGTTCAGGAGACACTCAGGATCCTGCCCTCACCTCCTGTCCTGGCCCCTGCTGACCTCTCAGTCTCCTGTCCGGTGAGGACGCAGCAGGGTGGTCAGTTCAGGAGACACTCAGGATCCGGCCCTCACCTCCTGCCCTGGCCCCTGCTGACCTCTCAGTCTCCTGTCCGGTGAGGACACAGCAGGCTGGTGAGTTCAGGAGACACTCAGGATCCGGCCCTCACCTCCTGTCCTGGCCCCTGCTGACCTCTCAATCTCCTCTCTGGTGAGGACGCAGCAGGCTGGGAAGTTCAGGAGACACTCAGGATCCAGGCCCTCACCTCCTGTCCTGGCCCCTGGTGACCTCTCAGTCTCCTGTCTGGTGAGGACGCAGCAGGCTGGGGAGTTCAGGAGACACTCAGGATCCGGCCCTCACCTCCTGTCCTGGCCCCTGCTGACCTCTCAGTCTCCTGTCTGGTGAGGACGCAGCAGGCTAGGGAGTTCAGGAGACACTCAGGATACGGCCCTCACCTCCTGTCCTGGTCCCTGCTGACCTCTCAGTCTCCTCTCCGGTGAGGACGCAGCAGGCTGGGAAGTTCAGGAGACACTCAGGATCCGGCCCTCACCTCCTGCCCTGGCCCCTGCTGACCTCTCAGTCTCCTGTCTGGTGAGGACGAGCAGGCTGGGAAGTTCAGGAGGCACTCAGGATCCGGCCCTCACCTCCTGTCCTGGCCCCTGCTGACCTCTCAGTCTCCTCTCCGGTGAGGACGCAGCAGCCTGGGTAGTTCAGGAGACACTCAGGATCCGGCCCTCACCTCCTGCCCTGGCCCCTGCTGACCTCTCAGTCTCCTGTCTGGTGAGGACTCAGCAGGCTGGGGAGTTCAGGAGACACTCAGGATCCGGCCCTCACCTCCTGTCCTGGCCCATGATGACCTCTCAGTCTCCTCTCCGGTGAGGACACAGCAGGCTGGTGAGTTCAGGAGACACTCAGGATCCGGCCCTCACCTCCTGTCCTGGCCCCTGCTGACCTCTCAGTCTTCTGTCTGGTGAGGACGCAGCAGGCTGGGGAGTTCAGGAGACACTCAGGATCCGGCCCTCACCTCCTGTCCTGGTCCCTGCTGACCTCTCATTCTCCTCTCCGGTGAGGACACAGCAGGCTGGTGAGTTCACGAGACACTCAGGATCCGGCCCTCACCTCCTGTCCTGGCCCCTGCTGACCTCTCAGTCTCCTGTCTGGTGAGGACGCAGCAGGCTGGGGAGTTCAGGAGACACTCAGGATCCGGCCCTCACCTACTGCCCTGGCCCCTGCTGACCTCTCAGTCTCCTCTCCGGTGAGGACGCAGCAGCCTGGGGAGTTCAGGAGACACTCAGGATCCGGCCCTCACCTCCTGTCCTGGCCCCTGCTGACCTCTCAGTCTCCTGTCTGGTGAGGATGCAGCAGGCTGGGAAGTTCAGGAGACACTCAGGATCCGGCCCTCATCTCCTGTCCTGGACCCTGCTGACCTCTCAGTCTCCTGTCTGGTGAGGACGCAGCAGGCTGGGAAGTTCAGGAGACACTCAGGATCCGGCCCTCACCTCCTGCCCTGGCCCCTGCTGACCTCTCAGTTTCCTGTCTCGTGAGGACGCAGCAGGCTGGGAAGTTCAGGAGACACTCAGGATCCGGCCCTCATCTCCTGTCCTGGCCCCTGCTGACCTCTCAGTCTCCTGTCCGGTGAGGACGCAGCAGGCTGGGAAGTTCAGGAGACACTCAGGATCCACGCCCTCACCTCCTGCCCTGGCCCCTGCTGACCTCTCAGTCTCCTGTCCGGTGATGACACAGCAGGCTGGGAAGTTCAGGAGACACTCAGGATCCGGCCCTCACCTCCTGTCCTGGCCCCTGATGACCTCTCAGTCTCCTCTCCGGTGAGTACGCAGCAGGCTGGTGAGTTCAGGAGACACTCAGGATCCAGGCCCTCACCTCCTGTCCTGGCCCCTGGTGACCTCTCAGTCTCCTGTCTGGTGAGGACGCAGCAGGCTGGGAAGTTCAGGAGACACTCAGGATCCATGCCCTCACCTCCTGCCCTGGCCCCTGCTGACCTCTCAGTCTCCTGTCCGGTGATGACACAGCAGGCTGGGAAGTTCAGGAGACACTCAGGATCCGGCCCTCACCTCCTGTCCTGGCCCCTGATGACCTCTCAGTCTCCTCTCCGGTGAGTACGCAGCAGGCTGGTGAGTTCAGGAGACACTCAGGATCCATGCCCTTACCTCCTGTCCTGGCCCCTGCTGACCTCTCAGTCTCCTGTCTGGTGAGGACGCAGCAGGCTGGGAAGTTCAGGAGACACTCAGGATCCTGCCCTCACCTCCTGTCCTGGCCCCTGCTGACCTCTCAGTCTCCTCTCTGGTGAGTACGCAGCAGGCTGGTGAGTTCAGGAGACACTCAGGATCCAGACCCTCACCTCCTGTCCTGGCCCCTGCTGACCTCTCAGTCTCCTCTCCGGTGAGTACGCAGCAAGCTGGTGAGTTCAGGAGACACTCAGGGTCCGGCCCTCACCTCCTGCCCTGGCCCCTGGTGACCTCTCAGTCTCCTCTCCGGTGAGGACACAGCAGGCTGGGGAGTTCAGGAGACACTCAGGATCCGGCCTTCACCTCCTGCCCTGGCCCCTGCTGACCTCTCAGTCTCCTGTCCGGTGAGGACACAGCAGGCTGGGGAGTTCAGGAGACACTCAGGATCCGGCCCTCACCTCCTGCCCTGGCCCCTGCTGACCTCTCAGTCTCCTCTCCGGTGAGTACGCAGCAAGCTGGTGAGTTCAGGAGACACTCAGGATCCGGCCCTTACCTCCTGCCCTGGCCCCTGCTGACCTCTCAGTCTCCTCTCCGGTGATGACACAGCAGGCTGGGAAGTTCAGGAGACACTCAGGATCCAGGCCCTCACCTCTTGTCCTGGCCCCTGCTGACCTCTCAGTCTCCTCTCCGGTGAGTACGCAGCAGGCTGGAGAGTTCAGGAGACACTCAGGATCCAGGCCCTCACCTCCTGTCCTGGCCCCTGCTGACCTCTCAGTCTCCTCTCCGGTGAGTACGCAGCAAGCTGGTGAGTTCAGGAGACACTCAGGATCCCGCCCTCACCTCCTGCCCTGGCCCCTGCTGACCTCTCAGTCTCCTCTCCGGTGAGTACGTAGCAAGCTGGTGAGTTCAGGAGACACTCAGGATCCGGCCCTTACCTCCTGCCCTGGCCCCTGTTGACCTCTCAGTCTCCTCTCCAGTGAGGACGCAGCAGCCTGGGGAGTTCAAGAGACACTCAGGATCCGGCCTTCAGCTCCTGTCCTGGCCCCTGCTGACCTCTCAGTCTCCTCTCCGGTGAGGACGCAGCAGGCTGGGGAGTTCAGGAGACACTCAGGATCCGACCCTCACTGTCAGGCAAAATGTATTTTTTTCCTAGTTTTAAAAATGTTGAAAGGGCAGCCAGAGATGTCTTCAATCTCCGCCCCCTGTTCGTTTGGAAGAGACCTCCATAGTAACTACTCTTGCCCCCCCTCAAACAAGGAATTTTTATAACCGCCATAAAACGTCAGCAAGCATACTGGTATACCCTGGATTTTCCCTCCAATCCTATTGTTTAACTGTACAAACTTTTAATGTCGAGTTTAATAATGCACATGACTGTCGCAAACACAGGGACCACATTTTTGGAATGCTCACCTTTTTCCAATTATAATAGTATATCTTGCATAACTGAGAAACCACCGGAAACCCGGGAAATGGGTTCTGAGCGTCATAGAGATATCATATTTGATATCCATCTTCATGAATATTGGTGACGGCAAACATGATGTCTCCATCTTGGATGTGGGACACCCCCATACCAAGATATGAAATCTGAAGGATTTTTATGTCTTATGCAGCTGGGTGGGTTCATAAAATTGAGCCCCGGTGTGCGGTAAACAACATGGGTGTCTCTTAGTGTTTTGGCCCCTTACTAAAAACCAGAACGGCCATTTTACTTCATTCTTACCCAGGGACGTCAGACGCATGCACTCCTCGCTGCGTGGAGGAATCACACCTAATTTCCGGGGAGCCGTCCCCCCACAGAATCTGAGACCATCACCTCGTGGCGCAGGTTTTGCTATTACTTATCCCTTTTATTTTAATAACTGTTTTATGCATATATGTAAATTGTCTCTTTTATTATATCTTGTATATCTTTTGTAAACACTGCCCACTTTTGGGAGTAAATCATTATTATTTACCAGCTTCGTTCTTCTTGTCCTATGCCGAGCAAACACGTTCCTCACCGGCTAATTCACGTTACCTAACGGGTACCCAATCCACCTGTTAAGCGATCGGTGGTGGCAGTATACCAGTATTTATGTGATATTGTGGTTTGAGGGTGGCTGGACGGAGGTATATATACGTTCCTGGAAGGAACTGGTGGTATATATACGTCCTGTCACATCACGTGCCACAATAGTTGACATAAATTAGAGCAGCTGCGCCCCTGCTTATCCTCGGTCAATACCGTGTTTGACCAGCAGGATAAGGGGGCGCCAGAGGGCTGCAAGGTCTGACCAAGTGTTATCGTGACACTCACCTCCTGCCCTGGCCCCTGCTGACCTCTCAGTCTCCTCTCCGGTGAGGACACAGCAGGCTGGTGAGTTCAGGAGACACTCAGGATCCGGCCCTCACCTCCTGCCCTGGCCCCTGCTGACCTCTCAGTCTCCTCTCCGGTGAGGACACAGCAGGCTGGTGAGTTCAGGAGACACTCAGGATCCGGCCCTCACCTCCTGCCCTGGCCCCTGCTGATCTCTCAGTCTCCTGTCCGGTGAGGACGCAGCAGTCTGGCACGCTGATGAGTTAGGAGACATGCTCACACAGCGTGCTGCAGTGTGGGCGTGTCGGCAATACAGGGATGGCTGGGCTGGCTGCACTTCTACATAATTAAAGTGCTGGCTGCTGTCTTCTAGGCAGCAGCCGGGCGGCCCAAAACCTCTGCTGGGGGACCGGCCTGGGGGGCATCTGCCCCTCTGCCCCCTGGCCCAGCCCACCCCTGCTTCTGGAGAAGGTCGTAGGTCACCGGTGGGTTTGCGGCGGAGGCCACCTGTGCAGCTGCCACCCTAGCAGGGTTGTCTCTTGGTTGGTAAGCTGCAGAGTTTGCAGTCTGGTCGGGCAGGTGGTTGCCTTTAGCTGTATTTGAGTCCTCCTTTGCATGGCCTTTAACTTTCACCATGGCAACTTTCTCGGGTAAAGGTAGGTGCTCCATCAGGCGTTGGATGGATTTATCATTCTTGATAGGCTTACTTGCCGCTGTGAGGAAAGAACCAGCTCTCCATATAGGTCCATAGTCATGAAAGCATAGCGGCTGTTTGTATAAATCATGGCAGTCTGGTCTTTAGCATGTCTGCAGGCTTCTTTAAGGGCACGGAGTTCAGCTTCCTGGGTGGACATGTATGGGGGCACCTGCTCTGCTTTTATGGTTTGATGAATGGAAACAGCAGCATATCCAGTGTAGAACTGGCCATCCACGCCATACCGCGATCCATCCAAAAAGTGCTCATGGTCTGGGTTATGTAGTGGGACATCAGTAACATGACTGAACCCACCATGGGACATTACAGTGGTGACCAAAAGTATTGGCACCCCTGCAATTCTGTCAGATAATACTCAGTTTCTTCCTGAAAATGATTGCAATCACAAATTCTTTGGTCTTATTCTCTTCATTTAATTTGTCTTCAATGAAAAAACACAAAAAGAATTGTCCTAAAGCCAAATTGGATATAATTCCATACCAAACCTAAAAAAGGGGGTGGACAAAAGTATTGGCACTGTTTGAAAAATCATGTGATGCTTCTGTAATTGGTGTAATTAACAGCACCTGTAACTTACCTGTGGCACCTAACAGGTGTTGGCAATAACTAAATCACACTTGCAGCCAGTTAACATGGATTAAAGTTGACTCAACCTCTGTCCTGTGTCCTTGTGTACCACATTGAGCATGGAGAAAAGAAAGAAGACCAAAGAACTGTCTGAGGACTTGAGAAACCAAATTGTGAGGAAGCATGAGCAATCTCAAGGCTACAAGTCCATCTCCAAAGACCTGAATGTTCCTGTGTCTTCCGTGTGCAGTGTCATCAAGAAGTGTAAAGCCCATGGCACTGTGGCTAACCTCCCTAGATGTGGACGGAAAAGAAAAACTGACGAGATATTTCAACGTAAGATTGTGCGGATGGTGGATAAAGAACTTCGACTAACATCCAAACAAGTTCAAGCTGCCCTGCAGTCCGAGGGTACAACAGTGTCAACCCGTACTATCCGTCAACGTCTGAATGAAAAGGGACTGTATGGTAGGATACCCAGGAAGACCCCACTTCTTACCCCGAGACATAAAAAAGCCAGGCTGGAGTTTGCCAAAACTTACCTGAGAAAGCCTAAAAAGTTTTGGAAGAATGTTCTCTGGTCAGATGAGACAAAAGTAGAGCTTTTTGGGAAAAAGCATCAACATAGAGTGTACAGGAAAAAAAAAAGAGGCATTCAAAGAAAAGAACACGGTCCCTACAGTCAAACATCGCGGAGGTTCCCTGATGTTTTGGGGTTGCTTTGCTGCCTCTGGCACTGGACTGCTTGACCGTGTGCATGGCATTATGAAGTCTGAAGACTACCAACAAATTTTGCAGCATAATGTAGGGCCCAGTGTGAGAAAGCTGGGTCTCCCTCAGAGGTCATGGGTCTTCCAGCAGGACAATGACCCAAAACACACTTCCAAAAGCACTATAAAATGGTTTGAGAGAAAGCACTGGAGACTTCTAAGGTGGCCAGCAATGAGTCCAGACCTAAATCCCATAGAACACCTGTGGAGAGATCTCAAAATGGCAGTTTGGAGAAGGCACCCTTCAAATATCAGGGACCTGGAGCAGTTTGCCAAAGAAGAATGGTCTACAATTCCAGCAGAGCATTGTAAGAAACTCATTGATGGTTACCGGAAGCGGTTGTTCGCAGTTATTTTGGCTAAAGGTTGTGCAACCAAGTATTAGGCTGAGGGTGCCAATACTTTTGTCCGGCCCATTTTTGGAGTTTTGTGTGAAATGATCCATGATTTGATTTTTGCTTCATTCTCTTTTGTGTTTTTTCCTTGCAAGCAAATTAAATGAAGATAATAAGACCAAAGAATTTGTGATTGCAATCATTTTCAGGAAGAAACTGAGTATTATCTGACAGAACTGCAGGGGTGCCAATACTTTTGGCCACCACTGTATTTGTACACAGTCATGTTCCTCTTGTGGCTTAACTAGCGGATCACCCACATTATCACTACCACCCCCTCTCCCCTCTCCAGAGGAACAAGGTGGCTGGATTCAGAGTAGTGCAACGTGAATGGTGAGGTTATCAAACATAAAGAGGGCACATTAAAGTCTGAGATGCCAAGCAGTACTGAGAAAGAATGGCCGTAGCATCATAGTGAGAGAAAGTTAAAGAAATCCCGGCAGACTGATACAGCAGAAATAGGATTCTTAGTGACAATCAGTGAATGTGAATAGCGGTACCAGAGCGCCAATAACAGGGCAAAAATATTAAAAGGACTGGTTTATTATTACACACAACACGTTTCGGTGGACACAGCCACCTTCATCAGGTGTGACAAGCAGCAAACAATTGATCCTTATATACATTTGACTAGGTATACAATTACTTCAAAGGGGCGGGGCCAGATACAGAGTAATACCTCTATATTAACCCCTTGAGTTCATATATGCTCAATAGAGTAAAAAGGATTGTTATAAAATAATGCCTAATGAAGCATATAGGGTTCTTATAAAAAGGATTCGCTGTATAAAAACTTGTGAATCCTATAATCATAATACTTAATAGGATATATTGTTATGTACCACCCTATATTTTATATTATATAAAAAAAAAATAATAATAATTTTTACATACAACATAAAACAATGTATAAATATAAAGTTATACAATTACAATCAGTTTCTATCATTATAATTAGGGAAATATAGTAGACGAAGAAAGGAAAGAGAAGTGAACAATTTATACACCTCCACCCCCCATGAGAAAGGCATCCAATGTGTAAAGAAACTATTGGAAAATTCACAGATACCGCCTGAAGTAAGCCTACTTTGCCTTGATCTTTTGAACTTGGTCTTAAAAAAGAATTTCTTCCTTTTCCAGGATACCTTTTATCTACAAAAACAGGGTACAGCAATGGGGTCAAATGTGGCCCCCCCATATGCAAATAGCTATATGTCCGTATTTGAGGAGGAGGTTGTGTATACACACCCACTCTTCCAGACCTACTCTACAGTCTGGAAGAGCTATATAGATAACATTTTTTGCATATGGAGGGGGCCCCTTGAAACTCTGTTGTCATTTTTCGAGTCTCTTAACACATCTTGGGAAGGCCTCCGATTTACCATTACCTTTAGCAAGGAATTCGTTAATTTCCTAGACACGACCATCAGCAAAGACGGATCAGGTCATCTCTCATCAGATCTTTATGTGAAACCCACTGATAGAAATGGCCTCTTACACTTTTCCAGCTTACATCCCAAGTCCATTTTCTCCTCGGTCCCCAAATCCCAATTTCATCGAGTCCAACGTATAGTCACCAACCCGACCACCCAAACCATGAGATTGAACGAGATGAGGAATAAATTTTTGGCCAGAGGATACCCTTCAGGTACCCTGGCCAAGGCATTAGAACCTACTACTCAATCTCGACTTACGTCTAACAACCGTATCCCCTTTATACATACGTACCATCCTATGACTTTCATATTACACAAAAAAATCAGACAACATTGGAATATACTCCGAACGGCTTATCCATCAGTCCTTGAATTTAAAGTACCTTTTTTACCCTGTTACAAAAGAGCTCCCAATATCCGCGACTGACTTGTACACGCAGACATCGGAACCACCAATACCAGACCTAGACAAAGATTTTTGGCGACCCCCAAAACGGGTACCTTTCCATGCCTTCAATGCTTTCAGTGCAACAATATCATCAGGGGCAACACTCTACACCACCCACAATCAGGGAAACAATACAAGATTAAGGACTTTTTCACTTGTAATTCATCCTACGTAATTTACGTAATCAAATGCCCCTGTGGCCTCATATATGTTGGCGAAACGACTCAAAGCATCAAAGACAGGATCTCAAAACACAAGTCGACCATACGCTGCAAAAATCTTCTTCTACCCATTCCAGCACACTTTATATCAGCGGGACATTCTGTCTCACAACTAAAGTTCCAGGTTATAGAACATGTTGCCCCTCCGAGACGCGGAGGGGACCGCATCCGCCTACTTAAATACAGAGACGCATATTGGATACACGAGCTACAATCCTTGTCTCCTAAAGGTCTAAACAAGGAATATGAACTGTGTTCATTCATCTGAGTACATCGGGTCATCCATGACCTCTCCTAGTCCATAGCACAATTGTTTTCCATATTTGGCTACGTAATAACTAGTTACATTAGTATTGCTAATTTTCCTTAGTTTGAATGCTTTTCAGATTTCATGTATCAGTGAACTTGATGATGTCAGTTTATAACTTGTTGTATTGTGCAATTTATTTACATCTATCTTTGTCCCCTTAGATTCCATCCTAATGGTGTTCCCATTCCTATCTCCCATCCTGATTGTACCCTCCTCCTTGTCCATCATCCTTCCTGCATATCAACCAGCATTACAGCGCTCCTGAACGGGGTGGAACGCACAATCATGCCAGTGGAACGCACCGCACGCGTCACTTCCGGTCACGTGACCGGCGAATGCCCAATAGGACCTGTTTATCGTCATTTAACGCGACTTCCTGCTTTAAGGTCCTTTACCGCACTCCTCACTACTCACTGCCACCAATGATTGGTTCTAGTCCGTTTCTGTACCGCCCCTTCCCCCATATAATCCTGTACCTCCACTCCCTATTACAGCCTGACCTGAACTAACGGTGGATGCCGTGTTCCTCTCCCCATACGGCTGTACTTGGACTTAGCATCCCACAGGTATTCTTCACCTCTTGCTCTACTCCATGAGCATTTGTGGCATCTGTCTCTCTACTCATAATTCCTTTTTTCCACAGTACTCTGTGCCATACCTGGCCACAGCCTCACTCCTCCCTACATAACATACTTGGTAGGTTCCCTCCTCTTATTTCATCCCATCCTTTCCTTTTGTCGTCCTAGTCCTCTTTCCTATCCTTTCCCCATGTTGCATACTCAGTATCATGTTTACATGACTTTTTGATATATTGTACTGTATATTCTGCATTTATACTTGTCCATGTGACACTTATTTTTTGCTTTCTTCACTTTTGTAGTACACCGATGAAGGTCCTTGTGACCGAAACGTCTGCTTGTTGTATTGCAATTAATTATTAAAATTCTTTCAAAAATAATAACTTTCATGTCGATTGAGTGCCAGGTTAGTTTACGTTTATACTACGGGCTTGCAACCCTACCTGAGCACCTCCACCACCCCAGGAGTGCGGTAATTTATTTATTCGTGCTCTAGTAAACCAACATCATTTAAACAACCTTGCTGTTCCTTCAATACTTTCAACCTTCATCAAATCTGCCACCCGGTGGACAACCAAACGGTGAACAAAACCTATGCATTTTCTGCAAAAATTTATTTTTTTTCTCCGAATTCAGCAGTAGTCCTACCATGCTCAATCTGTTCCTCACTGAACAGATTAATTACCCACCATCTGTTTAAAAACAGATATACAGTATTAGGCTGTGTGCCCACGATGCGTTATTAATGCGTTTCTGCAGCGTTTTTGCAGCTGCGGAAACGCATTAAAAACGCATGGTAGAAGGTCTGCCATGTTCCCCAATGATAATCCGCATGCTGTGCACATGCTGCGGCAATTTCCGCTGCGGATTATCATTGGGGAAAAAAACGCAGCACAACCAATTATTTTGCGGAAGTGCTGCGTCTTCGCCACCATTGACTTGCATTAGAACGCATGGATTATGCATCACTGTATATGTAGATGCGTAATCCAAGCGTTCTAATGTGCGGATGGTACCCGGGTGTAGATGAGAGGAGAGTCTCCTCCACACCCAGGTACCATTAAAAAAGAATAAAATAAAAAATAAATGTATATTTACCTTCCGGCGGCCCGCGCTGCGCTCCTCCGTGCTTCCCGGCACTTTGCAGTGGCTTGAAGGACCTGCGCTGACGTCAGAGTCATGTGACAGGTCACGCTACGCTGACGTCGGCAGGTCCTTCAGTGTACCACTGCTGGCAGCCGGGACGGAGAGAGCAGCGAGACAGCGCGAGCCATCGGAGGGAAAGTATAGATTATTTTTTGACATTCTTTCGGTCACACTATATATGCCGGTTGCCGTTTGCATGGTTTTATATAGTGTGACCAAGTTGTCAAGCACTTTCCAAGTGATGCTAAAATCACAACCTGCATGCGGAAATGCAAGTGAAGAACGCTTCACATCCGCATGTCCCTGGCAGGAAAACGCATGTACAATCCGCATGCGTTTTTTTCTGCCAGGGAGATGCAGAAACGCTCAGGAAAAAATCCAGAACATTTCTGCATCGTGGGCACATAGCCTTAGAGAGACAAACCAGTGGGGACTCGTTACCACACGCACATTGGCTTTACTTCTCTGTCACTCCTTGCCTGACTACAATCAGACAAAAAACATCAGCCCCTACGTCTAGGAACCGGAACCATAATGGGTTTCCTTAGCAATACATGAAACTGCTGCCGACAATCACCAACATCTGCTTCATCAGGTGCAATCAACTAATCACTACAATCCAACCCCACGTACAGATGACCAGTGAAATCCACACTCCCCATACAACATACAGCACAGAAACTCAACACAGTACACAAGGTCTCATCAGGGTTCTTTGTCTAACAATAATGGACGCACTTACTATGAACAGATCGAATGACCTGCGAATACTCACCCAACGCACACTGCAGCCCGCCAAAGCAGAGGGATAAATTCAGGTAGTGTAAGAATAAAGCTTCTCACCAATTGCTGCAGCTGTCCCGAGTTATCCGTCTGTCCGAGGTCCAGCAAATTGGTTGGGTCAGCAGTCTTTTGCATTAGCAGGTCCCTGTTCGTTGTGCCAGGTTTTGTCGTCGCCACATAATGTGGGACGTTCTGAGACGTTGTGCCTGTTCCAAATTAAAATGTAAAATCTAAGTACATGTACAAAGAGAGAGAACCGCACTGCCACTTTCAGTATCAGAACAGAACTCCTTTATTACACGCTCTGGTCCAGGTTTATGCAGGTTATTAGTATTCATACTTTAAAACAATATAATTGTCTCAGCTGATCTCTACACATGTGCTGGCATTAGCATACATACATCTCATTGACTAAGTTAACACTGTTATACTACCACCTAGAGGCCCCATCACACTTAGTGACGCTGCAACGATCCCGACAACGATGTGACCTGTCAGGGATCGTTGCTGCATCGCTATGTGGTCGCTGGTGAGCTGTCAAACAGGCAGGCTCACCAACGATCAGGGGAGCAGCGACATCGTGGAAAGAATCTTTCCACGATGTCCTGCTCCTGGTTACCAGTCTGCTGCTGAAGCAGGAGCAGGCTGGTAACCATGGTAAACATCGGGTTACTAGGGGCACACGCGCATCTAGTAACCCGTTGTTTAGCATGGTTACCACTCTGCTACAGTGAGCGGGAGGTTACTGCTCACTTTAGCAGGCTGGTAACCATGATAAACATCGGGTTACTAGGGGCACACGCGCACCTAGTAACCCAATGTTTACCATGGTTACCACTCTGCTACAGTGAGCGGGAGGTTACCGCTCACTTTAGCAGGCTCGTAACCATGATAAACAACGGGTTACTAGGTGCGAGTGTGCCCCTAGTAACCCGATGTTTACCATAGTTACCAGCCTGATCGCTGCTCCCGCTGGTCACACACAGCGATGTGTGCTGACCAGCGGGAGGGCAACGACCAAAAAATGGTCCAGGACACTTTGCAGCGATCAGCGACCTCACAGCAGGGGCCTGATCGCTGCAAAGTGTCACACATAGCGACATCGCTGGTGAGGTCACTGTTGCGTCACCAAAACCGTGACTCAGCAGCGATCTCGCTATGTGAGACGGGGGCTTTAGTTTTCCCCGTTATCTCTAGTCTCTAGACAAAGATATTCCTAAGCCCCCCCTACATAGACTCCATTCTGTGAGCAAGGAAATGCAAGTACAGAGATCAATATGGAGTCAGGATAGGAGAGGCCTCCATCCCGTGTAACATAGGAGAGGCCTCGGTCCTGTGTAATATAGGAGAGGCCTCCGTCACGTGTAATGTAGGAGAGGCCTCGGTCCCGTGTAATATAGGAGAGGCCTCCATCCCGTGTAATATAGGAGAGGCCTCCATCCCGTGAAACATAGGAGAGGCCTCGGTCCCGTGTAATATAGGAGAGGCCTCAGTCCCGCGTAATAATCTAGTTGCCGCCTTTGAACTGACTAACTTCTGAATATCCTTTTTAAAATGTGGAGCCCAAAACTGGATCCCATATTCCAGATGTGGCCTCACCAGTGATTTATAAAGGGGTAACAATACGTTGGAATCGCGGGATTTTATTTCTCTTTTTATACACCCTAAAATCTTGTTTGCTTTTGCGGCCCCCCGCTCCCGGTACAGATCCCTGCTGTCTCCCCTGCTCCCAGTACAGATCCCTGTGGTTCCACCCCCCCGCTCCAGGTACAGATCCCTGTGGTCCCCCCCCCCCGCTCCCGGTACAGATCCCTGCGGTCCCCCCAGCTCCCGGTATAGATCCCTGCGGTCCCCCCCGCTCCGGGTGCAGATCCCTGCGGTCCCCCCCCCCCGCTCCCGGTACAGATCCCTGCGGTCCCCGCCGCGACAGGTACAGATCCCCGCGGTCCCCCCTGCGCCCGGTACAGATCCGCGCGGTCCCCCCTGCGCCCGGTACAGATCCGCGCGGTCCCTCCCCCTGCGCCCGGTACAGATCTGCGCGGTCCCCCCCTACGCCCGGTACAGATCCGCGCGGTCCCCATTGCGCCCAGTACAGATCCCTGCGGTCCCCACCGCTCCCAGTACAGATCCCTGCGGTCTCCACTGCTCCCAGTACAGATCCCTGCGGTCCCCACCGCTCCCAGTACAGATCCCTGCGGTCCCCACTGCGCCTGGTACAGATCCCTGCTGTCCCCACTGCTCCCGGTACAGATCCCTGCGGTCCCCACTGCGCCTGGTACAGATCCCTGCTGTCCCCACTGCTCCCAGTACAGATCCCTGCGGTCCCCACCGCGCCCAGCACAGATCCCTGCGGTCCCCACCGCTCCCAGTACAGATCCCTGCGGTCCCCACCGCTCCCAGTACAGATCCCTGCGGTCCCCACTGCGCCCGGTACAGATCCCTGCTGTCCCCACTGCTCCCAGTACAGATCCCTGCGGTCCCCACTGCTCCCGGTACAGATCCCTGCGGCCCCCACTGCTCCCAGTACAGATCCCTGCGGTCCCTCCTGCGCCCGGTACAGATCCCTGCTGTCCCCACGGCTCCCAGTACAGATCCCTGCGGTCCCCACTGCGCCCGGTACAGATCCCTGCTGTCCCCACGGCTCCCAGTACAGATCCCTGCGGTCCCCACTGCGCCCAGTACAGATCCCTGCGGTCCCCACCGCTCCCAGTACAGATCCCTGCGGTCCCCACTGCTCCCAGTACAGATCCCTGCGGTCCCCACCGCTCCCAGTACAGATCCCTGCGGTCCCCACCGCTCCCAGTACAGATCCCTGCGGTCCCCACTGCTCCCAGTACAGATCCCTGTGGTCCCCACTGCTCCCAGTACAGATCCCTGCGGTCCCCACCGCTCCCAGTACAGATCCCTGCGGTCCCCACTGCTCCCAGTACAGATCCCTGTGGTCCCCACTGCGCCCGGTACAGATCCCTGCGGTCCCCACTGCTCCCAGTACAGATCCCTGCGGTCCTCACCGCTCCCAGTACAGATCCCTGCGGTCCCCACTGCGCCCGGTACAGATCCCTGCTGTCCCCACCGCTCCCAGTACAGATCCCTGTGGTCCCCACCGCTCCCAGTACAGATCCCTGCGGTCCTCACCGCTCCCAGTACAGATTCGAGCGGTCCCCACTGCGCCCGGTACAGATCCCTGTGGTCCCCACCGCTCCCAGTACAGATCCCTGTGGTCCCCACCGCTCCCAGTACAGATCCCTGTGGTCCCCACTGCTCCCAGTACAGATCCCTGCGGCCCCCACTGCGCCCGGTACAGATCCCTGCGGTCCCCACTGCTCCCAGTACAGATCCCTGCGGTCCCCACTGCTCCCAGTACAGATCCCTGTGGTCCCCACCGCTCCCAGTACAGATCCGAGCGGTCCCCACTGCGCTCGGTACAGGTCCACGCGGTCCCCACTGCTGACTATGTCCCATTTAGAGAACGTACCATTTATGACGACTCTTTGTTTCCTATCATTTAGTCAGTTCCTCACCCATCTGCCTACAGTTCCCCCGGTCCCGGCTCCTGGAGCTTCAGTATAAGGCTGTTATGTGGTTCAGGATCAGAGTCCAGATAAATCTCATCAGCCGCATCCACCATCCAGATCTGCTCTCACCTCCTCATAGACCCAACATGTTGTCAGACACGACCGATCCTTCATGAATCCGTGCTGATTATCATTTATTGTATTATTCTCTGTGATATAACTCTGCAGGTCATCTCTTATGGTGCCCTCATATATGTCACACACTACTGATGTCAGACTTACCGGACGGTAATTACCTGGATCCACCTTCTTACCTTTCTTACATATCGGTACCACATCAGCCTCCTCCAATCCTGTGGCACAACCCGTTACCAGAGAGTCTAAGAATATGAGATACAGCGGTCTGTCAATTACTGAGTTCAGCTCCCTCAGTATCCGTGGATGAATACCATCCGGTCTGGGGGATTTGTCAATGTTTAATTTGCTCAGACGCAGGCGTACTTCTTTTTGTGTTAAACTAGTTACTAGCTATTGAACCCGTTCTACGCCCGGGTGGCGAGCATTTTTATTGGTATATGGTCTCCCATGCAGGTATGTGCCGCCCCCCTCCTTGTATTTGTGCAGCCCCCATCCTGTCCCCACCATCCAATCCTGGTATGCGTGGCACCCCTCACCCCCAATCCTGGTATGCGTGGCACCCCTCACCCCCAATCCTGGTATGCGTGGCACCCCTCATCCCCCAATCCTGGTATGCGTGGCACCCCTCATCCTTATCCTGGTGTGTATGGTATCCCTCATCCTGGTATGCATGGCACCCCATCCCTCACCCCCAATCCCGGTATGCGTGGCACCCCTCATCCTTATCCTGGTGTGTATGGTATCCCTCATCCTGGTATGCATGGCACCCCATCCCTCATTCCCAATCCCGGTATGCGTGGCACCCCTCATCCCCAATTCTGGTATGCGTGGCACCCCTCATCCCCAATCCCGGTATGCGTGGCACCCCTCACCCCCAATCCCGGTATGCGTGGCACTCCTCACCCCCAATCCCGGTATGCGTGACACCCCTCACCCCCATCCTGTTATGCTTGGCACCCCTCATCCCTATCCTGGGGTGTATTGTATCCCCCATCCCGGTATGCGTGGCACTCCATCCCTCATCCCCAATTCCGGCATGCGTGGCACCCCTCATCCCCAATCCCGGCATGCGTGGCACCCCTCACCCCCCAATCCCGGCATGCGTGGCACCCCTCACCCCCCAATCCTGGTATGCGTGGTACCCCTCACTCCCAATCCCGGTATGCGTGGTATCCCTCCCCCCACAATCCTGTTATGTGTGGTACCCCTCACCCCCAATCCCGGTATGTGTGGTACCCCTCACCCCAATCCTGGTATGCGTGGTACCCCTCCCCCCACAATCCTGTTATGTGTGGTACCCCTCACCCCCAATCCCGGTATGTGTGGTACCCCTCACCCCAATCCTGGTATGTGTGGTACCCCTCACCCCAATCCTGGTATGTGTGGCCCCCTCATCCCTTTCACACTGTACACACATACAAAAAAAATAAACAGTTATACTCACCTTTCTTCCCTGTGCTCCAGCGCTGCTGCGTCCTGTTCTGCCGGAGGCCGGGGGATGAGAGCGGCGCCGGAGCACCGCGTTGTCCGGCGCCATTTTGCTGAAGACAAACTGTAAATGTGTATTCAGTAAAATGGCGCCGGATAGAACAATGCGCACGCGCCGGTCCGAAGCCTTCACTCCCTCCGCCCCCGGTCTCCAGCGAAGAGAGGCGCCACGACAACGCTCCTCCCGGTCAGGTAAGTAAGTATGGAGCCGGAGATCGCGGTATGCGTTCAGTGTCTACGTATACCACGCGATCTCCGGCGCCATACACCTCCTCTTACCTGTAACGGCTGGATGCCTGCTTCTGTCTGGAGCCGGACTGTGCGTCACGCATGCGCAGTCTATAGAGGCTTCAGACAGAGGGACGCATCCCTGGTTATATTATAGATATCAGGTGGTGAACTTTGATTTTTGAAAATCCCTGGAACAGACGGTTCATTGATGAACATGGATGGAAAGTGCGTTTAATATCTCAGCCATTTCTTTGTCCGCTATAAATTATTTTGTTATCGTCTTTTAAGGGGCTGATACCATCTGTTTTTGTTTTTTTTTGGCATTGATGTATGTATAAAATTTTGGGGATTTATTTTAAATGTCGCTGGCGATTTGTTGCTCTGTAGATAACTTTGCAGCTTGATTTCTTTTTTACATTTCTTATTTAGATCTTTATACTCCTGAAATGCGTCAGCAGAGGCTTCCTCCCCCACCATTCTCTACGGGGGGCCGTCGGGCAGTGCGGGTGCAGACGGACAGAGGTGGGGGTTGGCGCAGGGAGGGCCCAGTGTGGGCTCCCAGGCTCACAGGCCCCATAGCAGTGTTGTGGCCTGCCGCCATTGGTGGTACACCAGTGATCAAGAGACAACCCTGCCGAGGTGTGAGCTGCACAGGTGGCCTCCCCCCGCAGACCCACCTGTGACTTACGACCTTATCCAGAACCAGAAGCTACAACAGGCTGGTGTTGAAGAATTCACCAGATGGCAAGAGAAGGGACCTGTGCAGTCACCAGAAAGACTGTGGGGGACAAAGTTTGCCTTCCCCGGGTTCTGTATCCCATGATGGCTGAAGTCATCCACGGCAATACTCACCAATCTAAAACTGCCATGACAAACCTTGTCCACCGCTATTGGTTTGCTCCTGGGTTCAGTGTCATGGCAGCCAAACACATTCAAGCCTGTCTGACCTGTGCGCTCAACAACATGGGACGCACCACCAAGACGTCTAGTAGACACACACCGAGGCACCTGTGCCCGGTCCAGCGTCTTCAGATAGACTTAATTAAACTTTCCAAGATGCAAACCTACGAGTATGTACTTGTGTGTGTCAACCTCTTCTCAGGATGGCCAGACGCGTACCCCGTGTGTAAAGCCGCCGCCAAGACTACCGCAAAGAAACTAATCGCAGAAGCCGTCTGGAGATACGGGGTGCCTGAGACCACAGAGTGACAGAGGTACCCACTTTACTGGAGAAGTACTGCAGGAAATAATGTCCACCCTGGGAGTGGAACAGGCCTTTCATACTGCCTATCATCCACAAAGTAATGGTAGAGATTGAATGGGACCCTGAAACTGAAAATCCAGAAAGCCATGGCTGAAACGGGCAGACCATGGACAGAATACTTGCCCCTTGCACTCTTCTCAGTCAGGTATACTCCCAACAAAAAGACAGTCCTCAGCCCATATGAGGTGTTATTTGGGTCAGCCCCTAGGCTAGGGTTGTATTTTCCACTGTGGCTCCAGATGCAACATGATAGGCTATCTTCTTATGTTATTGCACTTACAAAATGCTTGTCTAACATGTACTCTCGAGTTTACTCTTCTCTTCCAGATCCAGATTCTGTGGAAGGAAGCCAGAGACTGGTTGGTGGTCAAAATACACGTCAGGAGAGCTCTAGAGCCACGATTTGATGGACCCTTCCAAGTTCTGTTGATGCCTGAGACTGCCGTAAAGCTCAAGGGAAAGCCCAACTGGATCCATGCCTCGCACTCTAGGAAGACAGCGGAGCCCAACAAAGCCACCGAACAATGTGGACGCACACCCTGTGCCTTATCCTTTTTGCCTTGATAAATGGGGGCTCAAGGGCTATGTCCCAAGAGAGAAAGAATGGGGAGCTAGTTACCACTTTCAAGTTTAATACCTCAGACCCTGTAGACAGGTATAAGTTTCACTTGTGTAACATGGCTTCCTGCCCTAGGGTGGAGAGGGAAAGTGGGGACACATATACTTTTGGGTGAGTCTATAGATGTGTCACCACTGCCAATACTGGCTATGGGTCTGAGAAAAGACAAGACAGCAAGGGTAAATGTTATCTTTCCAGATTGTGACTCCAAGTACAGACGAGCTACACCAATGTGCAACGTAAAACCAGAGACACAAGCGTGACACCAGCATTCCTACTTCTTTCGACCCTCATATGTACATTGACGCTATTGGAGTCCCAAGAGTACCAGCTTCTTCTATTAGGGGAGGAGAAGGTATCTGGAGGAGTCTATAGGTGGGCACTGCGGCTGGAACAGCCCCCCACTGCCACAAGAGAAGGGAATTGTGAGAGCAGGAGTTATACTTTATCTATCCTGGCTCCATCTTGGTTTCTTTGTGCATGCATCTCTTTCTTTTTGGCATGGAGTCTATGTAAAGACATTCCAAACAAAGAAACAAAAGTGTTCATTTTAGCCAACTAGAGCTGAGCCAATCACATTGTTACAATGCAGGACTATTAATGACCTATATAAAGTGATGAAATGATGTAATAAAGGAGTTCTCTTCTGACAATAAGTGTCAGAGCGGTTCTCTCTCTTTGTACATGTACTTAGATTTTACGATTTAATTTGGAGCAGACGTCCCAGTACGTGGCGATGACAATGTGTGCCCAGCAGCCGCGATAAGCCGATTCTCGTTGTTGGGAACCTATCTAGTATGAATGCTCACAGGCTGAAGCCTACAATGTATATGTGAAGGTACGATCCTGCTAGAAATAAAACTGCCTGAGGCTCAGGCCTCCTGCTAGATATAAAACTGCCTGAGGCTCAGGCCTCCTGCTAGAAATAAAACTGCCTGAGGCTCAGGCCTCCTGCTAGAAATAAAACTGCCTGAGGCTCAGGCCTCCTGCTAGAAATAAAACTGCCTGAGGCTCAGGCCTCCTGCTAGAAATAAAACTGCCTGAGGCTCAGGCCTCCTGCTAGAAATAAAACTGCCTGAGGCTCAGGCCTCCGCTTTACACGGACTCCACAGCCCTGCTTTTATTACCAATTGATAACTTTCAGCTGACGACTGTAAAATACCCGCTCTCCTGTTAAAATCTGGGTCTGATTCGGGTTTCAATGTGTTCTCAGTTCATTAGGTGTTTACTACGACCATCAAAATTGATCTTTTCCTCATCCAGAAGGATCCTCATAAATCTGAGGAAGAGATTGTCTCCCTCTGTCAGACGGCCAGTAATTGAGGGTTAATCAGTCTTAGTGATGGGGAGACATTAACCCCTTTCTGACATGGAGATTAATAGTACGCCCCACGTCAGATCCCCGTTTGGCTCAGCGCCGGAGCCCGCACCTTTCCGGGCACGAGAGCTGATCTATACAGCTGACATGTGCCCGCAACAGTAGCGGGTGGAATCGCGATCCACCTGCGGATGTTAGCCAGTTAAACGCCGCTGTCAATGTCTGACAGCGGCATTTAACTCGCGCTTCCGGGAAGCGAGTCATAGGTCCCGCCCATCGGCGACCCCCGTCGCATGATCGTGGCTCACCGTTGGGTTGGAATGACAACCCGGGGGTCTGCAGAAGACCCCTGTGGTTGTCATTGCCAGATTGCCATGAACTCATAGCTTGTGAGCAAATCTGCTACACACAGGCGATCTGATCATCACCGGTATGAAGCAGAGGCGATCAGGCAAGTGCTGCTTCTAGTCCATCCCATGGAGACTACTGAAGTAAGCAAAAAGTCTAAAAAAAATTGTTTCAAATATAAAAAAAATATAATAGAAAAGTTTATATCACCCCCCTTTCATCACATTCAAAATAAAACAATAATAAAAAAAATCAAACATACACATATTAGGTATCGCTGCGTTCTGAATCGCCCGATCTATCAATATAAAAAAAGAATTAATCCGATCGGTAAAGGGCGTAGTGAGAAACTATTCTAAACGCCAGAATTACGTTTTTTTTGGTTGCCACAACATTGCAATAAAATGCAATAACGGGCGATCAAAACATCGGATCTACCCCAAAATGGTATCAATAAAAACATCAGCTCGGCGCGCAAAAAATAAGCGCTCACCCGGCCCCGGATCATCTTGGAAAATGCCGCCATTTATTTTTTTTAAGCAAACTTCGTATTTTTTTTTCACCACTTAAATAAAAAAGAACCTGTACATGTTTGGTGTCTACGAACTCGTAATGTCCTGGAGAATAATAATGGCTGGTCAGTTTTAGCATTCAGTGAACGTGGTAAAAAAAACAACTGTGGAATTGCACTTTTTTTGCAATTTCACGGCACTTGGAATTTTTTCCCCGTTTTCCGGCACACGATATGGTAAAACCAGTGATGGCGTTTCTGTAGTTTTCTAAAGCTTTGATCTCACGCCAGGATATTCTCTTTATACCCCATGTAAATATCTTTGAATAAAGTTTTCACAGAAGTCATGTTTCTACCTCCTAGCGAATCCTCATCGGCGGAGAACCCTTGATTCGCGGCTTCTGACCGTGATTCTGTGTCAATGGGACCAGAAATGATTCCTTCCATACTACAAAGTATCAGAAATCGACTAACAACAATGGTGGGTGCTCGGAAAAAAAGAAATGAATTACCGGTGAACATAAACATCCCCTTAAACCTTTACCTTTTAAAAACCCGTACGCCAAGATATGGTGTCCACATGTATATACAGATATAATCCATATGTCCCTTCTCCTCAACTCTGCTCATCTCGCCAATTGGTCCCCAGATAGAGCGTGGTTGGTGCTCGTTCAGACGTAGTCTGTCCCTATATTGGCCCTAATTATTAATGGACCAAACACAATATTTATATCAGGGACACCACAAATAAAGACAAAATCACAGCCTGAATATTGGGCAAGAACAGAAGAATTCACAGAGCTTATCTCCCTAACAGCCCCTGGAGTTACCCTTCCTGACCGGGGCGGGGCAGAACCTAACAACATCTCCACCATCTTCCACAGGATACCAGGAATCAGCGAGTAGGAACTCTGTCCTGGTGGGACTTTCCAGAAGCAGAGGCCGAGATCTTGTATAAAAAGACCTTTATTATCTCAGGTGCAACAGTTTAAGAAAAACTTCAAATAAAAAAAACCAGCAAAATGAGCAATAAAAACGGCCCAAAAATATTAACAGCAAATCTACTATCAGTAACCAATATAAAAAAACAAATCTGTAAAAAAAACTTTATAAAATAAGAGCGGGTCCTGCGCTGAACGTAGTAAGGCAGACTTATAATCGGCCGAGGAATCCTTCATTACACAGGCACTTAGTGTGAGGTGCGGGTTACATGGAAGACGCGGTGCAGAAATACACTACAAAAAAAACAAAACAAGCAAAAAACAACGGACAAGCCAACCTCGGGGTACAACAGGGTCAAATCAGAAGATGGATGAATCCCAGGCTCCTCAGCGCTGACCATGAGCTTAGACTGGTGGTCCCACAACTTTGAGCTGGAGCCCGGACTGGTGGTCCCTCAACTTTGACCTGGAGCCCGGACTGGTGGTCCCTCAGCATTGACCATAAGCTTAGACTGGTAGTCCCTCAACTTTGAGCTGGAGCCCGGACTGGTGGTCCCTCAGCGCTGACTATGAGCTTGGACTGCTGGTCCCACAACTTTGAGCTGGAGCCCTGACTGGTGGTCCCTCAGCATTGACCATGAGCTTAGACTGGTGGTGACTCAGAATACGTGTTTTTGGCCTCCTAGAAAACTTTCAGTGGTGGGGGATTTACTTAAATCCAGGACTGATAGTCCCTTATTGTGCCACATCCCGGATGAATGGTCCATTACAAACATCCCACGCAAAAGGTCCTTCACTACTGACCAAGTCTGTGGGTCTCTGCTTGAGAGCCCAAAATATTTAAAGTGACCCTGTCAGATGATACATGCTGCCCGATCCATGTATCAGCCACTGGCTGTATGACATTAGCCTGGTATGTCTGACTGGACGCTGCGGCGTTTCAGAGAAAAATTTGCTTGAATAACAACCAAGGATTGAGTTAAGCTGGAGACTTGTCAGACAGGTGGGGTCCCCGACGGCTTCTCCACGCCTCAAATAACTAAAAATTTTCATGTGCATATGTATTCACCGCTTTTGCTATGAAGCCCCTAAAAATTTCTGGTGCAAGCAATTCCCTTCATAAGTCTCATCCTTAGTGACAGGACGCCCCCGTGTGCAATCTAATGTCACATGTCTGTCAGTATCTACACTTTACCTTTCTGAAAGGCCACAGAGGCTGCAACACCACTAACAAGAGGCACCACTAGCCAAACACCACCACGAAGACCAAGGAGATCTCCGAACAACACCATGAAGACCAAGGAGATCCGCAAACACCACCATGAAGACCAAGGAGATCCGCAAACACCACCATGAAGACCAAGGAGATCTCCAAACACCACCATGGAGACCAAGATCTCCAAACACCATCATGAAGACCAATGAGATCTCCAAAAACCACCATGAAGACCAAGGAGATCTCCAAACAAGTCAGGGACAAAATTGTTGAGAAGTACAAGTCAGGGTTGGGTTATAAAAAAAAAATCTCCCAATCTCTGATGATCCCCAGAGCACCATCAAATCATTATCATCAAATGGAAAGAACATGGTACTACAACAAACCTCCCAAGAGAGGGCGCCCACCAAAACCCTCAGCCAGGACAAGGAGGACATTAATCAGAAAGGCAGCACAGAGATAAAAGGTGATAGTGAACGAGCTGCAGAGTTCCCAAGCAGAGACTGGAGTATCTGTCCATATGACTACAATAAGCCATACACTCCATAGAGGTGGCCTTTATGGGAGAGTGGGCAGAAAAAAACCTTTATTACCCACAAAAATTGTAAGGCTCACTTTGAGTTTGCGAAGACATGTGGGAGACTCCACAAATGCATGGAGAAATGTGCTGTGGTCAGATGAGACCAAGAATGAACTTTTTGGCCACCATGTTTGGCACCAAACCAACACAACTCATGACCCCGAGAACACCATCCCCACAGTGAAACATAGCGGCAGCATCATGCTGTGGGGATGTTTTTCGGCAGCAGGGACAGGGAAAATGGTCCAGGTTGAGGGGAAGATGGATGGTGCGAAATACAGGGATATTTTTGAGCAAAACCGGTGTCAGTCGGTCAGTGATTTGAGACTGGGACGGAGGTTCACCTTTCAACAAGACAATGACCCACAGCATACTGCTAAAGCAACTCGAGTGGTTTAAGGGGAAATGTGTAAATGTTCTGGAGTGGTGGAGTCACAGCCCAGACCTTAATCCAATGGAGAATCTGTGGTCAGACGTGAAAATCGCTGTTCACCAGAGGAAACATCTAACCTGAAGGAGCTGGAGCAGTTTTGCCTTGACGAATGGGCAAAAATCCTAGTGGCCAGATGTGGAACCTCATAGAGACTTATCCAAAGTGACTTGCAGCTGTAATTGCAGCAAAATGAGGCTCCACAAAGTACTGACTTTAGGGGGGTGAATAGTTATGCACACTGAAGTTTTCAGTTATTTTGTCCTGTTTGTTGTTTGCTTCACAATAAAAATGTTCACAGTTGTCGGCAGGTTCTTTACATGAACTGATGCAAACCCTCAGAAAAACAGTGAAATTCCAGGTTGTGAGGTAGCAAAACACAAAAAATGCCAAGGGGGTGAATACTTTCGCAAGCCACTGTATATGCCATGTATCCAGGCCAGCAGGCAAGACGGCACCGGGGACCTCACCTGTCTGACTAGTCTCCGGCTCGGCCCCCAGCGGTTATTAAAGTATGTTTTTGTTTGAAACACTACAGCGTCTGAGCGTCAAATACACCGGTCTGAGATGGTACAGCCGGCGCCTGATGCCCACAGATCGGGAGCAAATATCAGCCGTCAGGTTCTCTTGAAGAAGTGTTTGCAGGACCCGCCGGTCTGGAGGCCTTCCACATCTCAAACAGAAAGAAAGTTTGGGCAAGACAAATTTTTAGCAGCCAATCCCTTAGTTCTCAGGAGAAATCAGCAGCCGCCAAAGAGGTCCCAAAAGCGGGAAACAAAGAGGTGCGGAGGAGTCTGCAGGAAAGGGGGACAAATGGATCTGGAGGAGGGACCAAAGGGGTCTGCCATTGGAGTAGTCTTCTCTCCACATTGACTACACAAGGAAACTTGGCTGAACACCTCGTGCGTGTCTAGGGGGTCAGCGGTAATAGATGTCCCATGCACAAGTACATAGCGATTATAAGAGGGACCCCACATCCCACCAGTCATATTAGTGTTTATCTGTCAGCACATCCCTCTGCTCTTCCCAATTGTTGTAGGCCGGATCACATGGGTAGATTGAGGCTACGTCCATCGCTGTCCTGTAACCTGATGGACCTGGCATCTACACAGGCTGCCGGTATGTGATACCACCCATAGGCACTTAATTCTGCAGTCTAATATGCAGCATGAGAACATGAAATACTGATAGTCAGCGCCCCCCGGAGCCTGTACAGACCTCCACTGGGGACAAGTTCTAGAGGTCACCATGGCACAAGGTCCACACGTCAGATTTGGCACCCGGTGCCCTAAGGTGGCTTCAGCTCGTACCGACACTTAAGATTAAACATTAATCTGTGAATAAATATGTTCCTAGAGACACGTAACATTAGTGACTGCTGTATGTACATGGAGGATGGGAGCGGAGGACGATGGCGGCCGTATTGTGCGAAGCCCCCTCCCCACTGAGGTCCATAATGTCAGCAGCAGACACAGCTGGGACGGCTGCAGTGTAGTGTCCGCCGCCGGTGCTCGCCCTCCCTGAGGCAGATTCTGTGCTTGTCCATGGCCACCGCTCTCCCAATGCAGCCTCACATCTTGCTGTCTGAGGGGGAGTCTCCCAGCGTGTTTGCGATGTCGCTGAATGAGGGGCGATCTTTGGGGCTGGAGGCCCAGCAGCGCTGCATCAGCTTGTAGTAACGTGAGGAGCAGTTCTCAGGAGCCGACGGCTTTAGGGATCCACCCTGTAAACCTGTCACAAAGACAATGGTGAACCAAAGAGGCAGATGGATGGACATCCTGACCCCAAATCCCAGATAGGGAGTCACCTACCAGCAAGCACCTCGTCATCTGCCATGTCCATGTAAGGCAACTCTCCCAAACTGAAGACCTCCCACATCAAGACCCCAAAAGACCAGACGTCAGATTTTGTGGAGAAGTCGTCATCCTGTACGGCTTCTGGAGGCATCCAGCGTAGTGGTACCCAGGCCTGGCGTAGGTGGTAATATTCACTGTAAGACAAGAAGCAAAGAAGACATCACTCACCCTAATAGATATCATCCTTTACTGGGGATCTTACATGGAGGAAAAGTGGCATTACTGGTGAGAGTGCAAGAGATCACCAGCACCCACTAAAGGAGGAGGAAAGTATCTACTGTAAGATCAGGAATCCACCATCCACAAAAAAAGGTGACCATCTACTATAAGAACAGAGACCTGCTACTCAGAGAAAAGAGGCGAGCATCTGTTGTAAGACCAGGGATACATCACACATGAGAAGAGGCAACCATCTACTGTAAGACCAGGGATCCAGCACCGACGCAAAGAGGTAACCATCTACTGTAAGACCAGGGATCCAGCACCGACGCAAAGAGGTAACCATCTACTGTAAGACCAGGGATCCACCACCAACGCAAAGCGGTAACCATCTACTGTAAGACCAGGGATCCACCACCAACGCAAAGAGGTAACCATCTACTGTAAGACCAGGGATCCACCACCAACGCAAAGAGGTAACCATCTACTGTAAGACCAGGGATCCACCACCGACGCAAAGAGGCAACCATCTACTGTAAGACCAGGGATCCAGCACCGACGCAAAGAGGTAACCATCTACTGTAAGACCAGGGATCCACCACCAACGCAAAGAGGTAACCATCTACTGTAAGACCAGGGATCCACCACCGACGCAAAGAGGTAACCATCTACTTTAAGACCAGGGATCCACCATCGACGCAAAGAGGCAACCATCTACTGTAAGACCAGGGATCCACCACCAACGCAAAGAGGTAACCATCTACTGTAAGACCAGGGATACATTACACATGAGAAGAGGCAACCATCTACTGTAAGACCAGGGATTCTCTGCCCACGAGAAGCGGCGACTGTCTACTGTAAGACCAGAGATTCTCTGCACACGAGAAGCGGCGACTGTCTACTGTAAGACCAGGGATCCTCTGCCAACGAGAAGCGGAGACTGTCTACTGTAAGACCAGGGATCCTCTGCACACGAGAAGCGGTGACTGTCTACTATAAGACCAGGGATCCTCTGCCCACGAGAAGAGGAGACTGTCTACTGTAAGACCAGGGATCCTCTGCCCACGAGAAGAGGAGACTGTCTACTGTAAGACCAGGGATTCTCTGCCCACGAGAAGAGGCGACTGTCTACTGTAAGACCAGGGATCCTCTGCACACGAGAAGCGGAGACTGTCTACTGTAAGACCAGGGATCCTCTGCCCAAGAGAAGCGGAGACTGTCTACTGTAAGACCAGGGATCCTCTGCACACGAGAAGCGGAGACTGTCTACTGTAAGACCAGGGATCCTCTGCACACGAGAAGCAGAGACTGTCTACTGTAAGACCAGGGATTCTCTGCCCACGAGAAGAGGCGACTATCTACTGTAAGACCAGGGATCCTCTGCACACGAGAAGCGGAGACTGTCTACTGTAAGACCAGGGATCCTCTGCCCAAGAGAAGCGGAGACTGTCTACTGTAAGACCAGGGATCCTCTGCCCACGAGAAGCGGCGACTGTCTACGATAAGACCAGGGATCCTCTGCCCACGAGAAGCGGCGACTGTCTACTATAAGACCAGGGATCCTCTGCCCACGAGAAGAGGAGACTGTCTACTGTAAGACCAGGGATCCTCTGCCCACGAGAAGAGGAGACTGTCTACTGTAAGACCAGGGATCCTCTGCCCACGAGAAGCGGTCTACTATAAGATCAGGGATCCTCTGCCCACGAGAAGCGGTCTACTATAAGATCAGAGATCCACCGCCCATTAGAAGTGTCCATGAACACAACTCCAATATACTGTATACAAATGGCGCCCCCCCCCTCTTCTGCCACTTGCATTTGTGTACAGGAGGACAGATGTCCCCTCGCCCGCAGTCACCTGTTATAGACATCTTTGTTCAGCCCCAGGGCAGACACCTTGATCACCCGCTGGGCGCTCACTAGACAGTTCCGTGCTGCCAGGTCCTTATGCACAAAGCGATGGTTGGAGAGATGCTCCATTCCCAGAGCCACCTGAGAGCACAGCGCCACCTAGAGGAGAGAAGATAATGGCAGGACAGCAATGGGAATTACAGCCACATACAGACCACGCCGTAGAAGCCACGGGGCCCATAGAACGATCACCACCCTCCATCACCCAGATGTCTGACCTTCTGTTTAGTGCTCAGAGGCTTCATCTTCTCATCTTTGCTCTTGGAGATTCTAAGGAATTGTTTCAGGTCGCCCTAAAGAAGAGAAGATGAGAGACGATGATTCCCCGGGGGCCCGTGTATGCTAATAAGCCATCAAATCCCAAATCCGCCTCTATCCCTTGAGAGTTAGGACTCACCAGGTCCACATACTCCAGGACCATGTAGTGTGGTTCGGCCTCGCGGCACTGACCGAGCAGTCGCACCACGTTATTGTGACTGAGCTTGGAGAACATGTCCAGCTCCCGCCTGAAGTCCATCTGTAGCTGCTCATCGCGTGTCTGCAAGGCCTTCACAACAACGACCGCATCTCTGGAGCCAGAGTCGATGCCCTCAGCCTTCGCCAAGAAAACTTCTCCAAATTCACCGCGCCCTACAGCAAAGAAGACGGGAGGCCGAGCTCAGTGACCGGGAAAGAGGCGAGAGCGGACGCGGGCAGGGGGCTGCTCTTACCCAGCGTGGTGATGGGGTGCAGGTTGGAGCGTGGGAAGTTGATCTTGTCTCCAGAACTCATCCTCTTGTTCCCCAGGGTGGTCAGTGGAAGCTCCTCCTGGATCTCTGCAGTCATTGGCCCGTTCTGTAGCGTAGCGCCCCCTAAGGAGAAGAAAACCCATCAGCACCATTCAGTGACGTCGCAGCTGCGGTCACGTCCCCGTGGCCCCCTCACCGTTCAGACACTCCATCTCTGGCTCCTCGCCCTCGTTCTTGCCCAATCTTTTTGCTTTCCGACGTTTCTTGCAGTAGAACATGAGCCCAAGGACGATGATGATGTACGCCACCGCCGCGCCCACCGACAGCCCGATCGTCTGGATCATCTTGTATGGAGTGCTGGTGTCAGGATCAGACCTAACCGGTTTATCTGGAACAAGATGTCAAGACAATCATGAGATGAAGGAACTATGGAGGATCTGGGATCTATTCCCAATATATACTCATTTATTTAAAGGATCTGGGATCCATTCTTGATAACTGATCTCTGCGGACACATTTTAAGGAGATTTGTTGAATCCTTTCTGCCTCCTTTCCTTGTACACAGAATGATGGCGCTCACGTCCAGCTTCCATTATCAGTGATTCCCGGGTTGCATTCAGTCACAGTCTCACCCGAGCCTCATAGCAATTCTAAGTCCTGGGTGGCTCCTCCCCATCGGTGGCTCCTCCCCATCTGTGGCTCCTCCCACTACACGACCATGTGAATTCTCGCCCTTCCCCGTCATGGACTCACCCACTACGTAGAGGAAGGTGTCGCGGTGCTGGATGTTGCAGATGTTTCCGGCGATGCAGGTGTACTTCCCCGAGTCTTCGCTGGACACCTGGTAGATCACCAGGGACCTGTTTGGCATCAGCTGGATCCTACGAAGGACGGAATGAGGAGTGAGAAGACGCCGCCATATGCAGCCCCTGCCAGTAACCGTGTCCATAGAGCGCACACCCCGGGGCGTACCGGTGATGGGATTTGGTGGCCTCCAGCATGCCGTCCCGTCCTCTCCACTGCACGTTTGGGGTGGGGTGTCCTGCCGCCTGGCAGTGCAGCGTGGCCGTGTGCCCCTGGTACACCGTCGTGTTCTCAGGCACCACCGTGAAGCTGATGTAGACTGGAGCAGAGGACAGGAGATTACACCCACCCCGTCATGGTGGCATCAGTGCCACTCACAGCCCCTGGCGGACGCACCCACCTGCCACCATCAGATGCACCGTCGCTCTGATCTGCCCCTGCTGGCTGTTGGAGGCCGCACAGGTGTAATTCCCGGCATCACTGCGGCTGACGCGCTGGAAGTGCAGGTGCCCGGACTGCGAGACCACGTGAGACGGAAGAGCACTCCCATCTGTCAGTGGAGAATGGGAGATAACAGTCCAATATCACCAGCAGCCACGGCCCGAGCCCTGCGCCCACACCACACATCCCAGCATGCACCACGGCCCGAGCCCTGCACCCACACCACATATCCCAGCATATACCATGTTGCGTGCACTCGTACACATGCAGGAGTGCAGAGCTTACGCTGTGGTGCATGCTGGGATATGTGGTGTGTGCACGTCGGGCTCACACTGTGGTGCATGCTGGGACTTGTACTGACCTGCCTTCAGCCACTGTATGGTGGGCTTCTCGCGGCCGGTGGCGGAGCAGTGCACCGTGGCCTCTCGGTCCAGTTCCATACACTGCTGGGGTTGGGGTGGAGGGGTGAACTTTAAATTCTCTGCAACACAAACAACATAATGTGAAGAACCTCTGGCATGATGGCAGTCAGCACGACATGGAGGAGCCCAGCGCTCGCTCACCCTGCACCAGGACCCGCGCCTGCGCCTCTATGCTGCCCGCCGGCGTGCTGCTCACACAGGTGTAGACCGTGCCGTCATAAACCTCCACATTCACAATCTTCAGAGTCCCATTCTGGAAGACCTCGTAACGAGAGTCCTGTGAAGATGGGGCCACGAAAGTAACCACTGACCAGTTCAGGGGACCCAGATAACCAGTGAGGGCCACAAACGAGATCCAGACACTCACCTCCCCGGAGATGGGGATTCCATTACGGTACCAGGAGACGCTCGGCTCCAAGGAAGCTCGGCTTAGACAGTGAAGAAATCCAGACCGACCCTCATCCATCCCTGTGTCCCGAGGCCTCTCCACCCACTGCGGAGACGCTAGAAGATGGGAGGGAGGGTGAGAGGTAGGTCAAAAAACAAGAAAGACAGCCAGGGACGGGAAGAGGTGACAAGAGAGAAAGCGAACGAGCGAGGGGCGGGAGGAGGCGACGAGAGCGAACGAGCGAGGGGCGGGAGGAGGCGACGAGAGCGAACGAGCGAGGGGCGGGAGGAGGCGACGAGAGCGAACGAGCGAGGGGCGGGAAGAGGCGACGAGAGCGAACGAGCGAGGGGCGGGAAGAGGCGACGAGAGCGAACGAGCGAGGGGCGGGAAGAGGCGACGAGAGAGAAAGCGAACGAGCGAGGGGCGGGAGGAGGCGACGAGAACGAGCGAGCGAGGGGCGGGAGGAGGCGACGAGAGCGAACGAGCGGGAGGAGGCGACGAGAGCGAACGAGCGGGAGGAGGCGACGAGAGCGAACGAGCGAGAGGAGGCGACGAGAGCGAACGAGCGAGAGGAGGCGACGAGAGCGAACGAGCGGGAGGAGGCGACGAGAGCGAACGAGCGAGGGGCGGGAGGAGGCGACGAGAGCGAACGAGCGAGGGGCGGGAGGAGGCGACGAGAGCGAACGAGCGAGGGGCGGGAGGAGGCGACGAGAGCGAACGAGCGAGGGGCGGGAGGAGGCGACGAGAGCGAACGAGCGAGGGGCGGGAGGAGGCGATGAGAACGAGCGAGCGAGGGGCGGGAGGAGGCGACGAGAACGAGCGAGCGAGGGGCGGGAGGAGGCGACGAGAACGAGCGAGCGAGGGGCGGGAGGAGGCGACGAGAACGAGCGAGCGAGGGGCGGGAGGAGGCGACGAGAACGAGCGAGCGAGGGGCGGGAGGAGGCGACGAGAGCGAGCGAGCGAGGGGCGGGAGGAGGCGACGAGAGCGAGCGAGCGAGGGGCGGGAGGAGGCGACGAGAGCGAGCGAGCGAGGGGCGGGAGGAGGCGACGAGAACGAGCGAGCGAGGGGCGGGAGGAGGCGACGAGAACGAGCGAGCGAGGGGCGGGAGGAGGCGACGAGAGCGAGCGAGCGGGAGGAGGCGACGAGAGCGAACGAGCGGAAGGAGGCGACGAGAGCGAACGAGCGAGGGGCGGGAGGAGGCGACGAGAGCGAACGAGCGAGGGGCGGGAGGAGGCGACGAGAGCGAACTAGCGAGGGGCGGGAGGAGGTGACGAGAGAGAGGTAGAAGAAGGGGGCGAGCATAGGGCAGGAAGAGTATGAGCGACATGAGGAGCAAGCGAGAGGCAAGAGGAGGGGGCGATAAGAGAGTATGAGTGAGCTGTGGGAAGAGAATATGAGCGAGAGGCGGAGGAGAGTGAGGCGGGAGGAAGGTGTGAGCGAGGGGGGCAAGCGAGAGGCAGAAGGAGTGGGCGAGCGAGGGGCAAGAGGACAGGGTGATGTGACTCATACTCGCCACGGTGACCTGTACGTCCTGTCGGCGCTTCCCCGCGGTGTTGGTGGCCTGGCAGCTGTATGTTCCTGCATCCATCTCAGTTATGGGACTGAAGACTAAATCGTTGGCATCCTGGTGTACCCGGCCCTGCGCTGGTATTCGCTGCCCGCTCCTCGTCCACCACACGGTGGGCAGCGGCTGGCCTCGTGGCCGATCACACGTGATCCGCTGTATAGTATCTGCGATCAGGACCCGCGGGTAGAACGGTGGCATCTCGTCTATCTCTGTGGAGAATGGTAGTGGTCAGGAAGACTGACAAGCGCCCATGGAGCTGACACTCACATCTTACCTGCCAAGCTAAGAGTGGCCTTGAGGACCACCTGCGTCCCCCTCAGTCCAGTGCCCACGCAGCGATAAGTCCCGTTATTGCGCTGCCTCACGGAGGTGATGAGCAAAGAGCCGTTCTGGAAAACTGTAATCCTGCAGGAAGGAGGCACAAAGCGTTCATCAGTAAGGATGGGAGACTGAGGCCCACCCCACCCGGCCTCCACCAGTGCAACGTGTCACTGGCCCACCCGGCCTCCACCAGTGCAACGTGTCACTGGCCCACCCGGCCTCCACCAGCGCAACGTGTCACTGGCCCACCCGGCCTCCACCAGCGCAACGTGTCACTGCCCCACCCGGCCTCCACCAGCGCAACGTGTCACTGCCCCACCCGGCCTCCACCAGCGCAACGTGTCACTGGCCCACCCGGCCTCCACCAGTGCAACGTGTCACTGCCCCACTCGGCCTCCACCAGCGCAACGTGTCACTGCCCCACTCGGCCTCCACCAGCGCAACGTGTCACTGCCCCACCCGGCCTCCACCAGTAGAACGTGTCACTGCCCCACCCAGCCTCCACCAGCGCAACGTGTCACTGCCCCACCCGTCCTCCACCAGTAGAACGTGTCCCTGCCCCCTCATCACCCGGCCTCCATCAGTGTAACGTGTCCCTGCCCCCTCATCACCCGGCCTCCATCAGTGTAACGTGTCCCTGCCCCCTCATCACCCGGCCTCCATCAGTGTAACGTGTCCCTGCCCCCTCATCACCCGGCCTCCATCAGTGTAACGTGTCCCTGCCCCCTCACCACCCGGCCTCCATCAGTGTAACGTGTCCCCAGCCCTCACCACCCGGCCTCCATCAGTGTAACGTGTCCCCAGCCCCCTCACCACCCGGCCTCCATCAGTGTAACGTGTCCCTGCCCCCTCACCACCCGGCCTCCATCAGTGTAACGTGTCCCCAGCCCTCACCACCCGGCCTCCATCAGTGTAACGTGTCCCCAGCCCCCTCACCACCCGGCCTCCATCAGTGTAACGTGTCCCCAGCCCCCTCACCACCCGGCCTCCATCAGTGTAACGTGTCCCTGCCCCCTCACCACCCGGCCTCCATCAGTGTAACGTGTCCCCAGCCCTCGCTCACCGGGACTTGTTGCTCAGTGGAGTGTCTCTGAAAAACCACTCAAGAGTTGGTGGTGGGACAGCGGAGAGTCGGCAGTGGAACATGGCGTCCTCGTTCTCCGTCACAATCTGATCCTCAGGCCCAAGCTCCACCTGCGGGAAACTCTCATCTACAGGAGCAAATAGCAGAGGACACCGTCTGACACCCCGTCACAGGACCCCCGTACTAAACGCAGGGCCCCCCATACTACACCCTTCACACACACAGGACCCCCCGTACTACACCCTTCACACACACAGGACCCCCGTACTACACCCTTCACACACACAGGACCCCCCGTACTACACCCTTCACACACACAGGACCCCCCGTACTACACCCTTCACACACACAGGACCCCCCGTACTACACCCTTCACACACACAGGACCCCCCGTACTACACCCTTCACACACACAGGACCCCCCGTACTACACCCTTCACACACACAGGACCCCCCGTACTACACCCTTCACACACACAGGACCCCCCGTACTACACCCTTCACACACACAGGACCCCCCGTACTACACCCTTCACACACACAGGACCCCCCGTACTACACCCTTCACACACACAGGACCCCCCGTACTACACCCTTCACACACACAGGACCCCCCGTACTACACCCTTCACACACACAGGACCCCCCGTACTACACCCTTCACACACACAGGACCCCCAGTACTACACCCTTCACACACACAGGACCCACAGTACTACACCCTTCACACACACAGGACCCCCATACTACACCCTTCACACACACAGGACCCCCGTACTACACCCTTCACACACACAGGACCCCCGTACTACACCCTTCACACACACAGGACCCCCGTACTACACCCTTCACACACACAGGACCCCCGTACTACACCCTTCACACACACAGGACCCCCCTACTACACCCTTCCCACACAGGACCCCCGTACTACACCCTTCACACACACAGGACCCCCATACTACACCCTTCCCACACAGGACCCCCATACTACACCCTTCCCACACAGGACCCCCATACTACACCCTTCCCACACAGGACCCCCATACTACACCCTTCACACACAGGACCCCCATACTACACCCTTCACACACAGGACCCCCATACTACACCCTTCACACACAGGACCCCCATTCTACACCAGTCGCACCGATGATGTTGAGGGTGAAGTTGCGGTTACTGCAGACGTCTCCCGCCGCGTTGTGTGCGCAGCAGTAATATTCGGCGCTGTCGTCGGGGCCTGCGCTAAGTATCGTCAGCGTCCGCTCCTTATTGTTGATGGTGTAGATTCGGCCATTGTCCGCCATCGAGGTTCCGTCTCTGAACCACTGACAGATGGGTCTAGAAAGAACCGTGAATGACAGACGGCACAGGAAGACGTGGTGCGGGACAAGTGACGTGAGCAGGATCTTACCTGGGGTGTCCGTCGATGTGGCAGCGCAGAATGACCGGGGACTGACTCTGGATGTCGCTAACGCTGCCAGGACTCTGCAGGGTCACTGGACCACTCTCTATCCCTGCAATGTGAACACATGAGCCCTCGCCTTCACCCCACAAGACTCTCCGCACCCACCGGCCACTTACACTTAATGTTGAAGGAGGCGTTGGCGCTGCGCCCCTCCTCGCCACTGTCCAGATCCCTCGCCACACACTGGAAGTTTCCTGCATCCAGTCTCCGGTCCACAGCGGTAATAGTCAGACTTCCCCCCTCGTGAAAGCGCCGCTCCGTGTCTTCCACAGGAAGGCCATTCTGCAGCCACTCGAAGTGCACCCTGGCGGCACCCTCCACCTCACAGCGCAGGAAAGCACTGCGGCCGTGCAAAGCATCCTGGGAAGATGGCTGCTTAATGAAAACAATGGCGCCACTGGTGCTGACAGCTGAGAAGACAAAAAGACAGATAACTGATAGCAAGAACCAACTAACCCCAGACAGTGGCCCCAGCCAAGAGGATGGGCCCCGGACGGAGCCCCTCAAAAGAGCAGCCCGCCACCAAATCACCCAAATACTACCAAGACGTCGGAACGAGTGCACCACCGCCAACAAAATATCACCGCTACTAATATCAGCACATAACGATGGCACATAAAACCAGCAGAATCACCACGAGGAACCGAAACTTGCCCCAATATGGCATCACAGAACCATAGACGTCATCACCAGCCCAACCAGAGAACGGGGACCCGGCAATGCCACACGGCACCACCGGGATAAGCCCTGCACCAGGGAACGAGGAGCCGCAACAGCAACACAGAAGGTGGTTAGGGGCCGATAAGCAGGTCCACGCTGTGCCCGATGTCACAAAAACAGGAACCATCACCACCAGCTCCACCAGAGCAAGGCCAGGTCATTAGCTCCCCATCTCATCTATTCGCTTTCCTCCTCCCTCTCTTCTCTCTCCTCCATCTCTTCTCTCTCTTCCTCCATCATCTCTTCTCTCTCCTCCTCCCTTCTCTTCTCTCTCCTCCATCTCTTCTCTCTCCTCCATCTCCCCTCTCTCCTCCATCTCCCCTCTCTTCTCTCTCCTCCTCCCTTCTCTTCTCCATCTCTTCTCTCTCCTCCTCCCTCTCTTCCTCCCCCCTCTCTCCTCCTCCCTCTCTTCTCTCTCCTCCTCCCTTCTCTTCTCCATCTCTTCTCTCTCTTCCTCCATCATCTCTTCTCTCTCCTCCTCCCTTCTCTTCTCTCTCCTCCTCCCTTCTCCATCTCTTCTCTCTCTTCCTCCATCATCTCTTCTCTCTCCTCCTCCCTTCTCCATCTCTTCTCTCTCTTCCTCCATCATCTCTTCTCTCTCCTCCTTCCTCTCTTCTCCCTCCTCCTTCCTCTCTTCTCCATCTCTTCTCTCTCTTCCTCCATCATCTCTTCTCTCTCCTCCTCCCTTCTCTTCTCTCTCCTCCTCCATCATCTCTTCTCTCTCCTCCTCCCTTCTCTTCTCTCTCCTCCTCCCTCTCTTCCTCCCTCTCTTCTCTCCTCTTCCTCCATCATCTCTTCTCTCTCCTCCTCCATTATGAGCCCCCCGTCCCCTCTTTCCCCGGGAGCTCCGTCTTTCCTTGCCTCCCTCGCGCCCGTCTCCCCGTCCCTCCCGGGTCTCACCGCTCAGCAGCAGGCACAGGGCGGCGCTCGGGCTCATGGCGGCTCCGTCCACACCTCAGCACATCTCGGCAGCGTCTCTGATGGCTCCCGGCCCGATTTCCTTCTCCCACAATCCCCTGCAGCTGCTAAAAGGGGCGTGTTCTTCCGCTGAGACGCTAAGGGACGTCATCAGGCAGCGCGCTCTCTGCCGACATAAACAGGAAGTGTCAGGCGACGGCCGCAGGGGATTCTGGGAGCTGAGGCTGTGACGGATCGGTACCTACGCTCCCCGGGCGGCTGACGGGATGACGGGACCGGTGCCGAGGCTGCTGAAGACGCGCCTCTCCTGGCGGCTCCTGTGTACAGCGGCTTTATTAGGCTGTAGTCACATGTTGCTTTTTTTTTTTGCAAAATTTCAACACGATGCTGAAGTTGGTTTCTTATTCGGGGCTGAAGTTGGTTTCTTATTCGGGGCTGAAGTTGGTTTCTTATTCGGGGCTGAAGTTGGTTTCTTATTCGGCAATTTCTTTTTTGCTGTTTTTTACAGGTTTAATTACAAAAAAATAGGTAAATAAATGAAAAAATATATTGCAGTGAGGTGCCCTGATGTGAAAACGCTTAAAAGAAGCTACAAATGTCATAAAACTGGCACAAAAATGGGCATCAAAGCGGGCACTGAAGGGCGTTACTGAAAGGGTTAAATGACTTTGGGCCACTAATCTCATACCAGTATTTCATACATAGTGATGGCCCAAATCAAATTCAGGTTGATCGAGCCTGGCCAAAAAAGGCTTCTGGGCATCAAAATGGGCATCAAAGCGGGCAAATAACCACTTTTTAGAGATTTTAATAAGTAACTGGTGCTTTTCAGGGGTTAAATTACTTTGGGACACTAATCTCACACCACCACTACATACATAGTGATGGCCCACACAATATTCAGGTTACTCCAGCCTGGCCCAAATGGGTTCTGGGCATTAAAATGGGCATCAAAGGGGGCAAATAGCCACTTTTCACAGATTTGAATAAGTAACTGGTGTTTTTCATTTTTTAAATGACTTTGGGCCACTGATCTTATGAGTGCTGCGTGCAGTATATAGCCAATATGAGCTGTGTGTGCTGTATACGGACAGCGAGAGCAGTGTATGGCCAACGGGAGTGCTATATGTGGTATATGGCCAATGTGAGTGCTGTGTGGCAGTATATGGTTAGCGTGAGTGCTGTGTGTGGTATGTTTGTAGTGTTGAGCCACCCCCGTAGTGTTCAGGTTCGGTTCGTCGAACACCGGGATGTTTGTGGAACTGTTCGTAGAACACCGTCGAACACCGTTAAAACCAATGGCAGGCAAACAAAAACACATAGAAAACACCTTCAAAGGTGTCCAAAAGCTGACAAACTGCTCAGAAAACACTCTCTTTAAAAAAGCTAGCCGGCAATTCATCAGCGGCGTACACCGATACCCGACAATTTATAACAGAAAGAATAGAGCATCACACATAGATTAGATAGATAGAAACATGTCAGTCACATATATAATAAGTACAGTGACAGTGTTGATTACTGTACTTGTCATTTAGTGTTAAAATAAAGGATTTATTAAGATAAAAATTGGCGTGGGGTTCCCCGTAATTTAAGTCTCTAGCGGAGGTTAAGCAGACGGCTGGGGCAGATGTTTGAAGCCTGGGAAGGGGGTAATACCCACGGAGCTTCCCAGGCTACTAATATCAGCACCCAGCTGAATACCTAGCCTTTACTAGCTATTAAAATGGGGGACCCCCAAAAAAATGACGTGGGGTCCCCCCTATTTTAATAGCTAGCAAAGGCTAGGCAGACAGCTGGGGGCTGATATTAATAGCCCAGGAAGGGTGACATGAATATTGGCCCCCTCCCAGGCTAGAAACACCAGCCGTCAGCCGCCCCAGAAATGGCGCATCCATAGGATGTGCCAATTCTGGCACTTAGCCTCGCTCTTCCCACTGCCCTGTAGCGGCAGCAGTGGGGTAATAGGGTTGGGGTTGATGTCAGCTTATAATGCCAGCTGACATCAAGCCCAGGTTAGTAATGGAGAGGCGTCTATAAGACACCCCCATTACTAACCCCATAGTCAAAGTTAAAAAAAACACAAACACCCAGAATAAAGTCCTTTAATTGAAATAAACACAATTCTTCATTGTTTTAAATTAAACCATACTTACCATCACGCCCATTCCAGCTGAAGCCAATGTCTTCTGCAATAAAGGTAAAATAATAAAGCAACCTCATCCTTACCTTTCCATGGTTTCCAGGACGGCTCCAGCTCTGCTACATTCACTTGACAGGCTGGATCGCAGCAGAACGCTGCCATCCAGCTTGCCACGCCACAGACACTGAGAAGCGCGGGCATTCTTGCGCTCCTTAGTGTCTGGCTGTGACGGCATAAAGATGAGCCGAGGTCATGTCCAATGAACTCAGCTCACCTCATGCACGTCACTGACAACATGGGAGAATTCTCCTGCTGAAGCGCTGAGCGCAGGAGAATTTTCCCACGCTGTCAGTGACATGCATGAGGTGAGCTCATGTCCAATGAACTCAGCTCACCTCATGCACGTCACTGACAGCGTGGGAGAATTGCCTGCGCTCTGCCGTGTCTATGAAGGATGGCATGCTGGATGGCAGCGCTCAGCTGCCATCCAGCCTGTAATCTCAATGCCATCCCAGCGTGGAAGAATTCTCCTGCTCAAGCGATGAGCGCAGGAGAATTTTGTCACGCTGTCAGTGACGTGCATGAGGTGAGCTGAGTTCATTGGACATGACCTCGGCTCATCTGGATGCCGTCACAGCGAGACACTGAGGAGCGCGAGCATGCCTGCGCTTCTCAGTGTCTGCAGGATGACAGGCTGGATGGCAGCTTTCGGCTGCGATCCAGCCTGTCATGTGAATGTAGCAGAGCTGAAGCTGTCATGGGAACCATGGAAAGGTAAGGATGAGGTTGCTTTATTATTTTTCTTTTATTGCAGGAGATCGTTGGCTTCAGCTGGAATGGGCGTGATGGTAAGTATGGTTTAATTTAGAACATTAAGAAATTGTGTGTTTATTTCAATTAAAGGACTTTATTCTGGGTGTTGTGTTTTTTTAAAATACTTTACTAGAAATTCATGGCTGTCGTGTCTAATATTGGCGTGACTCCATGAATTTCGGGCTTAGGGCCAGCTGATAATGCCAAGCTGGCCCTAACCCCTTATTACCCAGTGAGCCACCGCACCAGGGCCCTGGATGAGTTGGGTACAGCGCCAGAAGATGGCGCTTCTTTGAACGCGACATTTTCCGGGGCGGCTGCGGACTGCAATTTGCAGCGGGGGGGGGCAGAAAGCTTGGTCCTCCCTGCGCTGCGGATTCCAGCCCCCAGCTGCCTAGTTGTACCTGGCTGGACACAAAAATAGGGCGAAGCCCCACGTATTTTTTTTTTAAATTATTTCATGAAGTTCATGAAATAATTTAAAAAAAAAAGGGCTTCCCTGTATTTTTGTTTACAGCCAGGTACAAATAGGCATCTGGGGGTTGGGGGCAGCCCGTTCCTGCCTGCTGTACCTGGCTGGGCACAAAAATATGGCGAAGGCCACGTCAAATTTTTGGTGAAAAATTCAATACATTTTTAAAAAAAACACATTTAGGGACTGCATCTTTATTAACCCCTCCACGTAAAATTACGGGGAACCCCACGCCATTATTTTTTTAAATCCTTTATTTTAACACTAAATGACAAGTACAGTAATCAACACTATCACTGTACTTCTTATATATGTGACTGACATGTTTCTATGTATCTAATCTATGTGTGATGCTCTATTCTTTCAGTTATAAATTGTCGGGTACCGATGCTGAATTGCCGGCCGGCTTTTTTAAAGAGACGGTGCATGAAAACACTATTATTTTTTTTAATAAATCCTTTAACACTTAATGACAAGTACAGTAAGCAACACTGTCACTGTACTTCTTATATATGTGACTGACATGTTTCTATCTATCTAATCTATGTGTGATGCTCTATTCTTTCTGTTCTAAATTGTCGGGTACCGGTGTATGCCGATGCTGAATTGCCGGCGGGCTTTTCATGTTTCACTGTGAGCACTGTTCCCATCGATTTGGGCAACCACTGTAATGCCACAACCACTGTAATGCCACAACCACCATGGCTGTGGCATTACAGTGAGTGGCAGACAATCCCTGCATGATTGGTGCTCTAAATAGCGCCAGACATGCAGGACACGCTTTTGGTGCACGAACAGTTATCAAACATAACCTCGAACAGCCGAATTTTTTGCAAATCGTTCGCGTTCGTCGAACGGCTCGAACACCTCCCAAAACAGCTCGAATTTGAGATTGGCGAACAGTTCTAGTTGAACACTGCTCATCTCTAGTGTGGAGTAAGTGAGGAGTGGCAATGCCACTCATCATTTTTTACACCACTAAGGTAGAGTAAATTAAACCAAAAAAGTACAACAGTCCAAGGCTTAAGCAACATTTCTGGTGGAGCAGCAGTTGCAAGCTCTGCCTTAATCACTAATATGCACATGTTTTAAAGACATGAAGAATCTAGAGGAAGTTCAGAGAAGAGCGAACAGAATGGTGACCGGTCTGCTAACAATGTCCTATGAGGAACGGTTAGAGGATCTAGGAATGTTTAGCTGCAAAAGAGAAGACTAAGAGGAGACTTAATAGCTGTCTGCACATATCTGAAGAGCTGCCACTGTGTAGAGGGATCGTCCTTATTCTCATTCGCACATGGAAACACGAGAAGCAATGGGGATACAGATTAGATATTAGAAGACACTGTTTGATAGGGGGTGATCAATCAGTGGAACAGGCGGCCACGAGAGGTGGTGAGTAGTGTTGAGCGAGTATGCTGGTTGCTCGAGATTTACGAGCATACTCAGGCGAGTACCTCTTATCATCGGAGTGCTCGGTAGAGATGAGCGGTGTTCGAATCGAACTGTTCGCCAATTTCAAATTCGAGCTGTTTTGGGCAGTGTTCGAGCCGTTCGACGAACCCAAACGATTTGAAAAAAATCCGGCTGTTCGAGGTTATGTTCGATAACTGTTCGTGCACCAAAATCGTAACTGGATTTTTTCACAGTAATGCTGATAATCAATGTTAATACGCAGTTTGAGTGTACAGCGGGGCAGGGGATGGATCTCTGCAGGAATAATGAAGATCTCCATTTTTTTTTCTCTTTCCCGCATTTACAGTGGGGAGGTGCAGTCTGTCAGCCTATCAGCAGCGCACACACAGAGCGAAGTGCTTTTTTTCACACAAGCAAGGGCATGTGTCATTGGCTGTGTATGTCACATGTCCTTGCCCTATAAGACCCAGCCATTTTCCCCATCGCCACCATTTTCTCACTGCTGCAGCTGAGTGTTAGACGGCACTGCTGCTGCTGTTAGCGCTATATTGTGTAACTGAATTGCAAGCAAATTTTCTCTTAAATAGACAGAAAGGTTTAGGGAGTAGGGACTAGTTTGTAATTGCAGCCCTTTTGAGGGCTAGGTTACAGCAGTTCCTAGCACTTTGAGCAGGCAGGTCTGTGCTCTTAAATAGACAGATAGGTTGGGAGTAGTGACTAGTTGTAATTCCACCCCTTTTGAGGGCTAGGTTACATCAGTTCCTATCACTTTTTGCCAGGCAGGTCTGTTTTAGTGCTGTGCAAGTGTTTTTCACAGCATTTAGCTAAATCTAGCTAAGCAAATCCTTTTGGGCCTCTTGCAGTTTGTGTTAGTCAGTGGAGTAGCGTATCTGTGTTGCAAGCTACACCACCTGTGTTGCAAGCTACACCACCTGTGTATGTAATTGTAGCGCTGGCGTCCCTGCCCTCTGCTAGGCAGGGACGCTGCTCCCCTCACCGCTCTGCTCCGTGCCCGGCGTCCTCTCCCCGCTCTGCTGTCAGCGCGCGCTCCTTCCCGGCGTCCTCCTCCCGCTCTGCTCTCAGCGCGCGCTCCTTCCCGGCCCCTGTGCTTAGGGCGCGCGCGCGCGCTCCCCTCCTCTTAAAGGGGCCGCGCGCGCCGTCCTAAGGAGTCCCCGGCCAATGGCCGGAGGACTTCATCATATATAAGGCACCTCCTCCAAAATGGAGGTGCCCGAGCAATGTTGTTTGCACCTGTGTCTCACCTGTGCTTCAGCCCTCAGGTCCCGTTGCCAGTTTCCTGCCAGTTACCTGCCAGTTTCCTGCCAGTTACCTGCCTGATTCCTGCCTGAATACTTGTTACCTGTCTGCCAGTCTGAGGTCCGACGGTCTGCCTTACTACTCCTGTCAGTCTGTCTAAAGGACCAGCCTGCCCGCTCACCTGGGAGCGCACATCAGCTACCTGCCTACTTTCCTGAGGTCCGACGGTCTGCCTTACAACTCCGGTCAGTCTGTCTATGGACCAGCTTGCCCGCTCACCTGGGAGCGCTTCTCCGTTACCTGCCTGCTTGCCAGCCCGGAGGCTCCGTTGTCACGTGCTGTGACCATCAGCTACTTCAGACTCTTGTCCGCTCACCTGGGAGCGCTTCTCCGTTACCTGCCTGCTTGCCAGCCCGGAGGCTCCGTTGTCACGTGCTGTGACCATCAGCTACTTCAGACTCTTGTCCGCTCACCTGGGAGCGCTTCTCCGTTACCTGCCTGCTTGCCAGCCCGGAGGCTCCGTTGTCACGTGCTGTGACCATCAGCTACTTCAGAGACTCTTGCCCGCTCACCTGGGAGCGCTTCTCCGTTACCTGCCTGCTTGCCAGCCCGGAGGTTCCGCCGTCACGTGCCGTGACCACCTGTTATTCCAGAGACTCTCGCTTGCTCACCTGGGAGCACACATCTACCATCTGCCTGCTAGCCTACCCGGAGGCTCTGCCATCACAGGTCGTACCTACCCTTTACCCAGAGACTGCCCTGATCACTTGCCGTATCTCCCTGTCCGTTCATCCAGAGACTGCCGCCCGCTCCCTTACAAGGGCCGCCCCCTTGTATAGTAGCTCAGAGGTTCCGCCTCCCAGACCCGTTACAGTTTGCTCGGGCCATGGAACCCGGTGGCACCCAAGCTCCCTCGCTCTCGGACCTCTGTCTTGAACTGTCCCGTCAGAGGTCCCAACAGGAGTCCATCCTGGGTCACCTGCGGAATGTTAATACTCGCCTGAACACTCTGTCTGATCCACCAACAACCTCCGCCAGTGCCATATCTTGCAATCCGGCAGCTCCGCTGCCCACTAATACCATGGTATCCTACCCCGGACCCCGGCTTTCTGCACCTCCTCGCTTCGGAGGCGACTCCGTCCAGGCTCGGGGCTTCTTAAATCAGTGCACCCTGCATTTTGAACTTTTGTCCTACCAGTTTAACTCCGACCGGGCCAAAATTGCCTTCATCATGTCCCATCTCACCGGGGAGGCCCTGGCCTGGCTAAATCCTCTATGGGAGAGAGGAGACCCCCTGGTGTCCAACTTGCCTGCTTTTCTCACGGCTTTCCGGAAAGTCTTCGACGAACCCGGACGGAAGACCTCATCTGCATCATCGTTGCTACGCCTCCGTCAGGGGAGTCTCACCGTGGGCCAATATGCCATACGGTTCCGTACCCTTGCCTCGGAGCTGACCTGGGATAACGACGCTCTGGTTTCCGTCTTCTGGGAGGGTCTGTCCGGCCGTATTAAAGATGAACTTGCCGGTCGGGACACTCCTACCACTCTCGATGACTTAATAACTCTTGCCACCCGGATTGACCTACGGTTCCAGGAGCGTGCCAGAGAGGTCACCCGTGAGAGGAGGTTACCACGTCTAGCTCCTACTTTTCAGAAACCCGTCACTCCTTCTGTCTCTAACCAGGTACACCCTCCTGAGCCTATGCAGGTCGACCAGACCAAGATGGTCAAGACCCGACAGGACTTACGCCGTGCCGAGGGGACCTGCTTCTACTGTGGCAGTAAGGAGCACCAGATCCGTGCCTGCCCGGAAAGGTCGGGAAACGCCTGTGTCTAGGTTCGCTCAGAGAGGTCCACCTAGACAAGAATAAATCCTCTCCATCCCTGCTGTTGTCAGTTTCAATCGTCTACGGGGAGAACCGTTATTTCGAACTAGCCCAACTGGACTCTGGAGCAGCCGGGAATCTTATTTCACAGTCCCTGGTAGAGAAATACCGCATCCCCACCAAACCTCTGGCTGTACCCTTGTCTGTGGCTGCCGTGGATGGGGGGCTCTTACCACGCCCCATCCAACTCATCACCGAATCCATTACTCTGCAGGTGGGAATGCTGCATTCTGAGAGTATCTCCTTTCATGTTCTGCCTGGACTCTCTCACGCCCTCTTGCTAGGTCTGCCTTGGCTCCAGAGACATGCACCCGTGCTTGACTGGCAAACCGGAGAAGTCCTTCGCTGGGGACAAGACTGTCATAAGACCTGCCTGGTTCCCGTCCATCCCGTCCGTCCCTCTCCTACCCCAGCTAATCTACCTGGACTTCCAATTCCTTATTGGTCTTATGCTGATGTCTTTAATAAAAAGGAGGCAGAGACATTACCCCCTCATAGACCATACGACTGTCCCATCGACCTGTTACCCGGTACTACTCCTCCCCGTGGGCGTGTTTATCCTTTATCCGCTGCTGAGACCCGGTCGATGTCCGAATATATTGAGGAGAATCTGGCCAGGGGATTCATCCGGAAATCTACCTCCCCGGCGGGAGCAGGCTTCTTTTTTGTTAAAAAGAAGGACGGCTCTCTCCGTCCCTGTATAGACTATAGAGGCCTAAACCAGATCACGGTGAAGAATAAGTACCCCCTTCCGCTCATTCCAGAATTATTTGATCGTCTGAGGGGGGCTAGAATCTTCACCAAACTAGACCTCCGTGGGGCGTACAACCTGGTTCGTATCCGTCAAGGGGATGAATGGAAGACGGCATTCAACACCCGGGACGGCCACTATGAATACCTGGTAATGCCCTTTGGTCTCTGTAACGCTCCTGCCGTCTTTCAAGAGTTGGTCAATGACATCTTCCGGGACCTTCTCTACTCCTGCGTAGTGGTGTACCTGGACGACATCTTGGTCTTCTCTCCGGATCTCCAGACTCACCGGAGGGACGTTCGTCAGGTCCTGCTCAGGCTCAGGCAGAATCACCTCTTCGCTAAATACGAGAAGTGCCTCTTTGAGCAGACCTCGCTTCCGTTTTTGGGCTACATTATTTCTCAGACCGGCCTACGAATGGATCCAGAGAAACTGTCTGCCATCGAGAAATGGCCTCGACCGGAGGGGCTGAAGGCCATTCAGCGGTTCCTGGGCTTCGCCAACTACTACCGCCTCTTCATACCACACTTCTCTTCCCGGACTGCCCCAATTTCCGCGCTCACCCGTAAGGGTACTAATCCCAAAGAGTGGCCGCCCGAAGCAGAAGAAGCCTTTCTTTCCTTAAAACAGGCCTTCTCTTCCGCCCCGGTGCTGCATCGCCCGGACGGCAACAAGCAGTTCTTCCTGGAAGTGGACGCCTCCTCCTCTGGAGCTGGAGCGGTACTTACTCAAAAATCTTCTTCCGGGAGGATGGTAACTTGCGGCTTCTTCTCTAAACTCTTCTCCTCCTCAGAGCGCAATTATTCCATAGGAGATCGAGAGTTATTGGCCATCAAACTGGCATTGGAGGAGTGGCGTTACCTGCTTGAGGGGGCTCTTCACCCGGTAATAATTTACACTGACCACAAGAACTTGGCTTATCTCCAGCATGCCCAGAGACTTAACCCGCGCCAAGCCCGGTGGTCCTTGTTTTTTGCTCGTTTTGATTTTGTCCTTCATTTTCGCCCGGCTGACAAAAACGTCAAGGCGGACGCCTTGTCTCGATCCTTTCTGGTATCTGATCTCGAGGAAGATCCGAAACACATCATCGATCCCGCCAGAGTAATGCAGGTGGCTCCCGTGAGTCTAAATCGTCTTCCTCCCGGAAAGACGTTCGTATCAGTACCTGATCGGGAGAAGATCCTTCACTGGGGTCACTCGTCTAAACTGGCTGGCCACGCTGGTCAGAAGAAGACCCTCCAGCTTATTTCCCGGCACTACTGGTGGCCTACCCTGCACAAGGATGTAATAGACTTTGTTTCTGCCTGTGTGTCCTGCGCCCGCAACAAGGTTCCGAGACATCTGCCAGCCGGTCGCCTCCTTCCGCTCCCAGTACCTGCTGCCCCCTGGCAGCATATTGCAATGGACTTCATAACTGACCTCCCACTCTCTGCCGGTTGTACGGTCATTTGGGTGGTCGCTGACCGCTTCTCCAAGATGGCTCATTTCGTTCCCCTGCCAGGCCTCCCGTCTGCACCCGAGCTAGCTAGAGACTTTATTCGTCACATCTTCCGTTTTCATGGCCTGCCCCTCCACATCGTGTCGGATCGTGGGGTACAGTTCACCTCACGCTTCTGGAGAGCCACTTGTAAACTACTAGACGTCTCCCTGGACTTCTCTTCCGCTTACCACCCACAGTCCAATGGTCAAGTGGAGCGGATCAATCAGAACCTGACCAGTTACCTCCGGCACTTCGTTAATGCCCACCATTCTGACTGGGTGGATTTCCTACCATGGGCCGAGTTCTCTTACAATAATCACGAGAGCGAATCCTCCTCCAAATCCCCGTTTTTTGTAGTCTTTGGTCAGCATCCTCGGATTCCTTTTCCTGTCTCCACCTCGGTGGACAACCCGGCTGCGGAATCTCTCGTTAGCAAATTTTCCTCCATTTGGGAGAGTACCCGATCCGCACTCCTTCAGTCTTCCGAGCGTATGAAAAGACACGCTGACAAAAAACGTCTGGACCCTCCTCAATTCCGTCCTGGGGATAAAGTCTGGCTCTCGTCCAAATATGTCCGGCTCAAGATCCCTTCCTATAAGTTAGGGCCTCGGTTCATCGGCCCACTGGAGGTCATCAGTCAGATCAACCCGGTGGCCTATAAATTGAAACTCCCGGTCAACTTACGGATCCCTAACTCCTTCCATGTATCTCTCCTCAAACCTGTGGTACTTAACTCTTTTTCCAAGTCTACAGGTACGCCTCCTGCTCCGGTTTCTGCTGAGGACGAGTTTGAGGTAGAGAACATTCTTGCCACCAAAAGGGTAAGAGGAAAGACCTTTTTTCTGGTAGATTGGAAGGGGTTTGGTCCTGAGGAGAGAACGTGGGAGCCCCGGGAGAACATCCATGCCCCTCTCATCCTAGCTAAATTTCTGTCTGGCCTAAAAAAGGGGGGGCCTAAAGGGGGGGGTACTGTAGCGCTGGCGTCCCTGCCCTCTGCTAGGCAGGGACGCTGCTCCCCTCACCGCTCTGCTCCGTGCCCGGCGTCCTCTCCCCGCTCTGCTGTCAGCGCGCGCTCCTTCCCGGCGTCCTCCTCCCGCTCTGCTCTCAGCGCGCGCTCCTTCCCGGCCCCTGTGCTTAGGGCGTGCGCGCGCGCGCTCCCCTCCTCTTAAAGGGGCCGCGCGCGCCGTCCTAAGGAGTCCCCGGCCAATGGCCGGAGGACTTCATCATATATAAGGCACCTCCTCCAAAATGGAGGTGCCCGAGCAATGTTGTTTGCACCTGTGTCTCACCTGTGCTTCAGCCCTCAGGTCCCGTTGCCAGTTTCCTGCCAGTTACCTGCCAGTTTCCTGCCAGTTACCTGCCTGATTCCTGCCTGAATACTTGTTACCTGTCTGCCAGTCTGAGGTCCGACGGTCTGCCTTACTACTCCTGTCAGTCTGTCTAAAGGACCAGCCTGCCCGCTCACCTGGGAGCGCACATCAGCTACCTGCCTACTTTCCTGAGGTCCGACGGTCTGCCTTACAACTCCGGTCAGTCTGTCTATGGACCAGCTTGCCCGCTCACCTGGGAGCGCTTCTCCGTTACCTGCCTGCTTGCCAGCCCGGAGGCTCCGTTGTCACGTGCTGTGACCATCAGCTACTTCAGACTCTTGTCCGCTCACCTGGGAGCGCTTCTCCGTTACCTGCCTGCTTGCCAGCCCGGAGGCTCCGTTGTCACGTGCTGTGACCATCAGCTACTTCAGACTCTTGTCCGCTCACCTGGGAGCGCTTCTCCGTTACCTGCCTGCTTGCCAGCCCGGAGGCTCCGTTGTCACGTGCTGTGACCATCAGCTACTTCAGAGACTCTTGCCCGCTCACCTGGGAGCGCTTCTCCGTTACCTGCCTGCTTGCCAGCCCGGAGGTTCCGCCGTCACGTGCCGTGACCACCTGTTATTCCAGAGACTCTCGCTTGCTCACCTGGGAGCACACATCTACCATCTGCCTGCTAGCCTACCCGGAGGCTCTGCCATCACAGGTCGTACCTACCCTTTACCCAGAGACTGCCCTGATCACTTGCCGTATCTCCCTGTCCGTTCATCCAGAGACTGCCGCCCGCTCCCTTACAAGGGCCGCCCCCTTGTATAGTAGCTCAGAGGTTCCGCCTCCCAGACCCGTTACAGTAATACAAATTTTTTACTGCACCTAGCCAAGTAAAACCTTTTGGGCATAGTAGCAGTGTGTGGTACTCATTGTATTAGGCCATCTATACCAAGCTCCACCAGGTTTGAAATTAATAATAATTTTTAGCTGCATCTTGCCTGGAAAATAATTTTGGGCCTGTAGCAGTGTTTGGTACTCATTCTATTAGGCCATCTATACCAAGCTCCACCACCTGTGTATCTAATAAAATAGTTTTACTGCTTCTAACCCAGCCAATCCTTTTGGGCTAGTACCACAATTTGGCCACTCAGCTCTGCTCGGTTTCCATCCATTGTTTTTTGTGCAAACAACTCCAGAGTTGTCAATTAGTTAACCACCAAAATTAGTGGCAAAAGGCCTACTGCTGGTGGAAAGGGGAATAGGCATGTTGGGAAGGGAAATAAAGGTTGTGTCCGTGGGGTAGGTGTTAAAGCAACAGTAACATCTGCAGAAGAAAGACCATCTTCCAGCCAAACTAAGATGTCTACTTCTTTTAGTGGACAATGTTATACGATCCCTTTCTTATGGCCACGCCCATCGCTACAAATTCCAGGTGAGGCACAAAAACAGCAGGTGCTTCAACGGATATCAAGTGCTCCTTTAAGTGGGCTCTCCTCCACCTCAACTTCAACATCACAAATACTCCAGTCCTCAGAGGTGTCACCCCAATCACACTTGCTTCCTCACAGCTCCCAAATCTCTAGCTGCCCGTCTGAGTATGGGGTAACACAGATGGTTGAGTCTGCAGAGCTGTTTACTCATACTATAGCCTGGGAATCAGAGGTAGGCTCCAGAGCTTCTGTGAATCCAGACGAGGAAATGATCTGCACTGATGCCCAGAATCTTTATGAGTCGGATCCAGGACCAGATGAAGAAGGTTCTGAGCATAATGTAGACCCTCGTTCCCAAACTGTAACTCCTGTTGGTGGAGACAATGAGGAAGATGATGATGAGACTCAGATACCTGATTGGAGCGACAACTTGAGTTTTTTGTCAGGGCAGGAAGAGGTTGGCTCTGAGGACGACGGGTGTGAGAACACACAGGGTGATGATAACGAGGTTGCAGATCCCACTTACTGTCAACCCACAGTCAGCCAGTCGATGAGGTCAGCAGAGGAGGTGGAGGAGGATGCTAGTGATGACGAGGTCAGGTTGCGCCTTCTTGGACAGAGACGTAGTACTGGAAGCACGTCAACAACTGCATCCTCAAACACAACTCTGCCTCTGACCACAAGTCGTGGTGGCTCTTCAGGTCGCATGGGTTCTAAGCCTTGCATAGCCTGGGCATTTTTTCAGATCGATAAGGATGACCCAACTCATGTTATCTGTAACATTTGTCACCAAAAGCTAAGTAGAGGCCAAAAAATCCATAGTTTGAGTACTTCATGCATGAACCGTCACATGGATATGAAGCATAAGTTGCAGTGGGAAGCTCAGTGTGCTACAATGCGGCCTAGCGGGCCGGGCCAACCACCGTCTGCCCCATCTTGTGCATCCGCGGCCTCTTCATCCTCTGTGACTGGGGGAACAGCAGTCACACCTGTTTTGAGACGCAGACCTGCCACCTCTTTACCCCCAAGAGCCAGTGTGATTGGCAAGTCATCATTTCATTTGGAAGTGGAAACACCAGTTGGTGTTGAGCGCTCTCCGACATTGAGAGCACCACCTTTGGATCAAGGCAACCTAACTTTCCCGCCTGCATCTTCCTCACAGACCGTCAGTTTGCCGGGGACACCCTACTCAACCCTGTCTAAGTACAACAGCCAGCCCTCGGTCCCTCAGATGTGGACAAGTAAAAGACCATTTTCCCATAGCCATGAGAAAGCTAAGAGGTTGAATTTCACCATCTGCAAGCTCTTGGCTACAGAAATGCTGCCTTTCCGCCTGGTGGACACAGAGGATGCCCAGTCGGCACTACTTCTCAAAGAAAGGTGTGCCTGCGCTCCACCAGCATGTCACACAAAACATCACCGCTTCTTTGAGAAACTCTGTGTGTGACAGGGTGCATTTCAACACAGACACTTGGACGAGTAGGCATGGACAGGGGCGTTACATGTCGCTGACTGGGCACTGGGTAACTATGGTGACATCAGGACAAGGGGCTGCTGTCCAAGTCTTGCCATCCCCATGAGTTGTGCGTCAATCCTCTTTATCTCGAAGTTCCTCCTCTGCTTCTGCCTCCTCAACCTCCTCTCGGTCCTCCACCTGCACCCAAAGCCTGTCTGGTCATGCCACCTGCTTTCTAACTGCGCAGAAGGGATCCTGCACACCTCCTTACTATGCTGGCTGCAGGGCTCAACGTCATCAGGCGGTTTTTACTTTGAAATGTCTGGGAAATGTGAGTCACATTGCTGAGGAGTTATGGTCAGCTCTGGAGACCCAGTTTCATGAATGGTTGTCTCCACTGGACCTGCAACCAAGGAAGACCGTGTGCGACAATGCTGCAAACCTGGGTGCGGCTGTAACATACCTGGCGGCGTCCTTGCATAGTGGTCCATCTCCCACTGTGCAAGAGCGCACTTGATCTCCTGTCCAGAATGTCTCTCTGGCTTCCCTCCTTGCTGTCTGTTTGTCTGTTTTGGCTGCATAGGGCGACGCCCGCTGAACTTCCTGTTTCTTGTACCTGCTGCGGACACGCCCCTGTCGCACCTTCAGCCTATTGCTGTCCATCTTTGAGTATTTATACCACCTTCTTCCTCAAGATGGCGCCTGAGCATTGTTTCTTGTCAGTTGGCTTTTTGTCTCTGACATGCCAGGTCCTATCCTGTTTTCCTGCCTGTTTTCCAGTTCTGTGTCTGAACTGTGGTCTGTTCTTGTGAACACGCTTCTTGCCTGTTCTTTCGCCTTCTAGGGGCCGTATTCCTAGATCTGCCTGTCTGTGCCTTGCGGTATCTGTTCCCGTCTGAACAGAGTCCTGTTTGTGTCTCTGCCTTGCGGTATCTGTTCCCGTCTGTACAGAGTCCTGTTTGTGTTCCTGCCTTGCGGTATCTGTTCCCGTCTGAACAGAGTCCTGTTTGTGTTCCTGCCTTGCTGTCTCTGTTCCCGTTCCTCTGTTCCCTGTTGTCTGTGCCTCGTTTCTACTTTAACCTTGTCTCCCTTTTCCCTCTATGTCTGTTTTCTGCGTCTTTTTGCAGAGTCTGAACCCGCTCCTAAATTCCTTCTCGTCGTCTCTGTACCTCTGTTGTGAATTTAGTGTACGCTCGCTACTTCTATGTAAGTACTGTGCGTGCTTCTGGTTCTGCCTTTCCTTCTCCGTCTGTTCTTTGTGAACAGAGTCCTATCCCCTTGCCTTGTTTACCGCTCTGCGGTGTCCGCTCTGCTCCTGCTTAGCTTGCCGCTCTTGCGGTTTCTGCTCTGCTCCTGCCTTGTTTACCGCTCTGCGGTGTCTGCTCTGCTCCTGCTTAGCTTGCCGCTCTTGCGGTTTCTGCTCTGCTCCTGCCTTGTTTACCGCTCTGCAGTGTCCGCTCTGCTCCTGCTTAGCTTGCCGCTCTTGCGGTTTCTGCTCTGCTCCTGCCTTGTTTACCGCTCTGCGGTGTCCGCTCTGCCCCTGCTTAGCTTGCCGCTCTTGCGGTTTCTGCTCTGCTCCTGCCTTGTTTACCGCTCTGCGGTGTCCGCTCTGCTCCAGCTTAGCTTGCCGCTCTTGCGGTTTCTGCTCTGCTCCTGCCTTGTTTACCGCTCTGCTCCTGCCTTGCTTGCCGCTCCTGCGGTTTCTGCTCTGCTCTTATCTTGCTTACTGCTTCTGCGGTTTCCGCCCTGCCCTGCTTCTGCCCGCTGCTCCGGCAGTCCTGTCCTGCCCTGCTTGTGCTCGCTGCTCCTGCAGCCCTGTCCTGCTCTGTTCTTGCCCACCGCTTCGGGCGTTCCCTCTCTGCTGTGGTTGTCTACCGCATCTGCGGTTCTGTGACCCAGTCTGTACTGGGTCTTAACCTCTCTGTGCTCCAGCCCGTCCTTTCGGCCAGTACCTCCCTGCCTGCATACTCGCCTGTATCCACCCATCTGCATACCTGCCGTGTTTGCTTACATCCACCAGTCTGTGCCAGCCTAACCTGCCTGTTCCAGTAATCCCAGTGTGGGTCAACCCCCGTGTCCGGAGTTTGACCTGGAGTAGCACCTGGTCCCTCTGCCCGGTTTCTCCCTGGTGCACTGGCGTCGTATGCCGTCGTGCCATCTTGGTCGGATCGGCCAGATACTTAGTCACGCCCCTCCAGGCACTCTCCGGTTCATGGTCCAGTGGAACCACAACACCCGCACACGCCAGTCAGTCCGGGCGTGTGCATAACAGCGGCCCTTCGCCGGGGCAACGTCACACACGTGCATGGCTCACGTATTGAACCTGGTTGTCCAGCAATTTTTAGCCCACTATCCCGGACTAGATGCCCTTCTGCAGAGGGCACGGTCGCTGTGTGCTCACTTCCGCCGTTTGCATCCCGCAGCTCAGCGACTTGCATCTCTACAGAAGTCGTTGGGCCTGCCACTTCACCGGCTAAAATGCGATGTGCCTACCCGGTGGAATTCAACTCTGCACATGTTGCAGCGACTGTGGCAGCACCGATAAGCCCTGGTGCAAAACGTTCTGACGTATAGCCTGGGCCAACGAGATCCAGAGGTGGGGCAAATCACGCGGGAGGGTGGTCTCAGATCAGGGACCTATGCACCCTTCTGCACAGTTTTGAAATGGCGACGAAGATGTTTAGTGCTGACGATGCCATTATCAGCATGACTATTCCGGTGATTTACATGCTGGAGCACATGTTAAACAGAATTCGGAGTCAGGTGGTGCGACAAGAGGAGGTGGAGGAAGTAGAGGAGGAGGAGTTGTATGCCGAAGGGCTAACATCTGCAAGGTCCAGACGGTCGGCAGCACCAAGGCGGCAGGCATGTGAGGGTGGGGGAGATGGATTTACCAGGGCGCATGGTTGCAGCCAAACTAGTGAGGAAGGTGCAGGAGCCCAGGAAGAAGTGGAGGACGAACTGATGGAAGACTCATCAGATGAGGGAGACCTTGATCACATTTCTGTTGTGTGAGGTTGGGGGGAGAGGGCAGAGGAAGGAAGCATGATTGTTACCTCGCCACCAACACAACAGGGACTTGGTGCTCCTGGATGCGCAAGACACATGAGTGCCTTCTTGCTGCACTACCTGCAACATGACCCTCGAATTGTCAGAATTCGAAATAATCCTGACTACTGGGTTGCCACACTCTTAGATCCCCGGTACAAAAGTAAATTTGCCGAAATAATTCCTGCCATAGAAAGGAATTCACGCATGCAGGAGTATCAGCAGAGACTGTTGCAGAATCTTACATGTGCTTTTCCACAAAACACCAGTGGTGCACGTAGTGAATCTCACAGTTCTAACTTGCCAACCGTGGGACTGTCGAGTGTTCAGCACTCAAACCGTAACAGTAACACAGTATCTGCTGGTAACAGCAATTTTGCGGAATCATTTCACAGCTTTCTTAGCCCATCCTTTGCAAGGCCACAGGAGACAAGAAGTCTGACACATAGTCAATGCCTAGAGACGATGGTACAGGAGTATCTCCAAGTGAACATCGAAGCCATGACTGTGTCACTGGACCCTTGCTCTTTTTGGGCTTCCAATCTGGATAAACGGCCGGAGCTCGCCACTTATGCATTGGAAATCTTGTCATGCCCCGCAGCCAGCGTTCTGTCTGAACGTGTGTTCAGCGCTGCTGGTGGTGTGCTGACAGATAAGCGCACGCGGCTGTCCACTGAGAATGTAGACAGACTCACGTTCATAAAGATGAACAAATCATGGATCCGCAAGGACTTTTCTACCCCTGTGTCATCCTGGGGAGAGTAAAAGCTTGAGGATTTCGTAAAATCACCTCACCAACCGTTTTAAGCTTTCAAGTTACTAATAATTTTTAGCTGCATCTTGTCTGCAAAATTATTTTGGGCCTGTAGCAGTGTGCGATACTCATTCTATTATGCCATCTATACTAAGCTCCACCAGCTTGCAAATTACTAATAATTTTTAGCTGCATCTTGTCTGGAAAATAATTTTGGGCATAGTAGCAGTGTGTGGTACTCATTGTAACCAACCGTTTTAAGCAACTCTGGGGCAATTGATGCCACTTAAGTGGTGTCTGTGCCACAAATTTTTGGAAAAAATGGAGACTCTTTTTGGAGTCCCCTTGCTTTGTTTTACGTGACGTTGCCATCGTCAATTAGAGGTGGGTTGGGTCCCCCCCCCCTTTTAACCGTAAGAAAATACATACACTATGGCTTGGGGTAACACAGATGGTTGAGTCTGAAGAGCTGTTTACTCAGAGGTCTGCTCCAAAGCTTCAGTGTCTACTAGTCAGCGTAGTAACCCAGCTGCGAAGCAAGCTGCACCGCCTGTGTATCTAATAATGATTTTTAAATGCATCTAGCCTAGGCAGACTGTGGGGACCCCTAACCAAACCCAGACGCTCAGCCCCCTAACGCCCCCCTTTCATTGACAATACAATCATGTAACTCTTACAACTGGATGGGTGAGGATCGGTCACAGCTTTATTAACTGTTTATACTCATTCCATTAGAAATGCATTTTATTTCTAAAATAATTCAGCTTGTTGCAGCATGCCCTGTGTCTCCAGTCTCCACAACAGCAAGTTGGCCAACAAGTGTAACTCTCCAACATGTCCTTTCTATTTCCAGGCCACGGATGATCCTGCTTACTCGTATGCAGGACTCCGACCCCCATCCATCACTCTTAACGCTTGTTCCACTCCGTCCTGGAGTCCTGACAGGAATATGTCCAGTCCAATATCCATTAAGTGAACACCGTCGGGCCGTATGAGGCCTGCTTTATCTCCTTCCAGTTGTCGGTGTCGTATCTGTTATGATCTGCTACAAGCACTAAGGAAAGACAGGAGATCTGTCCCTACAATAGAACTAAACTGGATCCCTACGATGTAACGGGGAACCTGATCCTGCGATCAGACCCGCTAAAGTCCTCAGCTAGTCTGTACGAAGACCTATAGATGCAAGGGAGGGATCCCTACAAGAACTAGGGACTGGGATAAAGTTGGACACCTCCTAGCAGAAATTGTAGCAGTAAAAGACAAACACACAACATAGAACATAGAGGTCAGAAGACCTAGCAAAACCAACAGAGAAAGGTAACAGAGCACCAAGCTAGCTCAAGAGTAGAAATTACAATGAAGTCCAGCAAGGCCAGGAGGGCGGAGCCGGATTAAATAGGCAAAAAAGGTCATGTGACCAGCAAACTAGAAAAAAACCAACAGGAGAGTTCTAACAGTACCCCCTCTTCTAAGAGGATCCTCCGGATCCCCTAGGCCCGGGCATATCAGGAAACCTCCTGTGAAACGCTCTGACAAGTCTGGAAGCAGAAACATCATCCGCCCTCACCCATGAGTAATCCTCGGGTCCGAAACCCTTCCAAGTGACGAGATACTGCAAACTCCCTCTATACCGTCTAGAATTTAGGATGCGGGAAATTTCATATTCCCCGTCCTCCACCACCGGAGGAACAGTGGCAGAGGCGTCACCAACCGACACATCAGCTCTTTTCAACAGAGAAACATGAAACACCGGATTAATCTTCCAGGAGTTAGGAACCTCCAACCTAACAGCAGATTGGTTAACTATCTGAAGCACCTTAAAGGGCCCTACAAACTTGGGACCCAATTTTTTAGAAGGAATCCTCATTCGCAGATTCTTAGAGGACAACCAAACCATGTCACCAATAGCAAATGAAACCTCTTGCCGTTTCCTATCAAAGTACCTCTTAGATTTTTTGTTAGCCTCCTGAAGATTTTCACGCACATCCGTCCAAACTCTCTCCAAATCACCGGCAAAACTCTCCTCCTCAGGCACAGCCGATACCAATTTGGAGAATGACCCAAAAGACGGATGTCTCCCAGAACAACAAAAAAAAGGCGAACACCCAGCAGAAGAGGATGTATGGTTGTTAAGAGCAAATTCAGCAAGTGGCAGAAACTCAGACCACCCCTCTTGATTGTCTGCCACAAAGCAACGCAAGAACTGCTCAACATCCTGGTTCTTTCTTTCTGTCTGGCCATTAGACTCAGGATGATATCCGGATGAAAACGACAAATGAACTCCCAACCTGTCACAAAAGGCACCCCAAAAACGAGCCACGAACTGAGGTCCCCTATCAGAAACAATGTCAGTAGGAACGCCATGTAGTCTGACAATTTCCTTGACAAAGGCCTTAGCGAGTGTCTTAGCGCAAGGCAGTTTGATGAAGGGAACCAAGTGACACATCTTGCTAAAACGGTCCACGACCATCCAGATGACCGTGAAACCTTCAGAGGGGGGAAGGTCAGTAATAAAGTCCATAGCCAGATGTGTCCAAGGTGCACTAGGAACCTCCAGAGGGCAAAGCAACCCCGCAGCAGGAGCATGCGAAGACTTAGATCTAGCACACACAGTACATTAACGCACCCACTTAATGACTTCCTTCTGCCATCCGGGCCGCCAAAAACTGCGACCCACAAGTCTCTTGGTCTCAGAAATTCCTGGATGACCTGCCAACCGAGACTCATGACACTCAACAAACAAATCTCTCCTAAAGGTCCTAGGCACAAACAACCTCCCATGGGGAGTGTTAGATGGGGCATTCTCCTGAGCTTTAAGAATCTCATCCTCTAAAATGGAGTCCAAAGCAGCAATCACAATACCTTCTTGTAAAATGCTCTCCTCCTCCTCCTCCTCAGCACCGACCATGGGAGAAAAACTGCGAGACAAAGCATCCGCTTTAACATTCTTGGTACCCGGGATGTAAGTAACGGAAAAATTAAACCGCGAGAAAAAAAGTGCCCACCTAGCCTGACGGGCATTCAAGCGCTTGGCAGCATCAAGATAGATGAGATTTTTATGATCAGTGAAAACCTGAATGGGAAATTCAGCACCTTCCAAGAGATGACGCCAGTGTTCAAATGCGAGTTTAATAGCCAGCAATTCCCGATTACCAATATCGTAATTAAGTTCAGTCTCAGAAAATTTTTTTGAAAAAAAGGCACGGGGATGTACTCCATCCTTGCTTTTTCCTGAGACAACACCGCACCGACCCCCACAGAAGAAGCATCAACCTCAACCAAAAACGGCTTAGTCACATCAGGCTGCATAAGGATGGGAGCAGAGGTGAACCTCTCCTTTAGAAACACAAAAGCTTCAATGGCCTCAGAAGTCCACTGAACCGCATCAGCACCTTTCCTGGTGAGATCGGTCAGCAGTTTGACAATAATAGAAATTTTTTTTATGAATTTTCTGTAATAATTGGCGAAACCCAAAAACCTCTGTATTGATTTCAAACCAATAGGCCTAGGCCATTCCTGCACAGCTTGAACTTTAACCGGGTCCATCTCAAAACCTTCAGAAACCTGCGGTCTTTTTCCTGTGAGCGTGGTGCCATCGCCCCAATCTCCATCGGCTCTCCTTTGTCAGCACAGACCCTCTCAAGACTCGGAGCTGACATGGAAGAGGATTTACTCTCCTTAACCCTTGCACGCAGTCTCCTGTCCACCCGTATAGCTAATTGCATTGCCTCCTGCAAGTTTCCAGGTGTGGGATAAGCAATCAGTAAATCCTTTACCCTTTCACATAGCCCTGCAAGAAACAAACTTTTCAAAGCTGAATCGTTCCACCCCACCTGGGCAGACCACCGACGGAAGTGAGAACAATATTTTTCCACATTACCTGATCCCTGCCTCAGACGTCTCAATTCAGACTCAGCAGATGAGACACGATCAGGATCATCGTACAACAAACCCAAAGCAGAAAAAAAACTATCCACTGATCTAAAGCACGGATCACTAGGTTGGAGAGAAAAAGCCCATCCCTGAGGATCTTTGCGCAAAAGTGAGATTATGAACCCTATGCGCTAAGATTCATCACCAGAGGATCTGGGTCTTAAATGAAAATACAATAAACAAGCATTTTTAAAAGAAAAAAAATCTTGTTGTTCACCAAAAAATAGATCAGGCAGAAGTACCTTTGGCTCCACAAAATGTGCTCCAGAACAGCTACTCACGTGTTGTTGGAGCTCGGCCACCTCCAGAGAGAGTCCCTGCAAGCGTTGAGCCAAATCTTGAACCGAGACCATGATGGAAACTGGAGGTCTTTCCTTAGAGAAATTTTTTTTTTTTTGGCTGGACTTACTGTTATGATCTGCTACAAGCACTAAGGAAAGACAGGAGATCTGTCCCTACAATAGAACTAAACTGGATCCCTACGATGTAACGGGGAACCTGATCCTGCGATCAGACCCGCTAAAGTCCTCAGCTAGTCTGTACGAAGACCTATAGATGCAAGGGAGGGATCCCTACAAGAACTAGGGACTGGGATAAAGTTGGACACCTCCTAGCAGAAATTGTAGCAGTAAAAGACAAACACACAACATAGAACATAGAGGTCAGAAGACCTAGCAAAACCAACAGAGAAAGGTAACAGAGCACCAAGCTAGCTCAAGAGTAGAAATTACAATGAAGTCCAGCAAGGCCAGGAGGGCGGAGCCGGATTAAATAGGCAAAAAAGGTCATGTGACCAGCAAACTAGAAAAAACCAACAGGAGAGTTCTAACAGTATCACTACACAGCCTCTGTCTCTTATAAATTTTGCCATCCGAATATTTATTACCTGCCTTGTCCGTTCGATGGCCGTGATGTCTCACGCACCTTGCCATACCGCTATCGGCACAATCTCTGACCATACTATAGTTAGTTTTGTGAAAAATTCTCTGAAGCGCTCAGTGTCTAGTTTCATTATTGCCATTAGTTATGCGCTCTTGTGATAAGCTATGTCGTTTCCCCCGGCCCAAAATTAAGATAAAATAGATGGGAGAGGTCTCTATGAATACGAATTCCTAAGTATTTGATACCTTGTGAGGGCCAGGCAAAGGGAAAGTTGGACTGGATGGAATCCTGTATGGATTTGGGGAGGGAGACATCGAGGGCCTCAGACTTCGCTGCATTGATTTTAAAATTTGACCATGTAACAAAGTGATCTATTTCAGCCATAACAACAGGGATGGATATATGTGATTGAGTGATATATACTAGGACATCATCGGCAAATGCAGAGCACTTGTACTCGGTACCTCTCACCTCAATCCACCTAATATTGGAGTTATCGCGAATTGATGAGAGCAGGTGCTCCATCACTAGGATGTATAAGAGAGGGGACAGAGCACATCCCTGCCTTGTCCCATTGGTGATTATGAAAGGTGATGAAAATGTTCCATTTATCTTCAGCCTAGCTGACGGATTGCGATACAGTGCCATGATTTTGGCTATAAAAGGGTCCCCTAGACCCCTACCCCAAGCTTTTTAAGAGAATAATATATGGCGTGCCAGGAGACTCTATGGAATGCTTTCTCAGCATCCAACGAGAGTATCTAATTCCAAATTTTTAACTGCATCTAGCCCAGGCAATACTTTGGGCCTAGTAGCAGTGTCTGCTAGTCAGCGGACTAGCCACCGCCTGTAGATCTAATTACAAATTTTTAACTGCATCTAGCCCAGGAAATACTTTGGACCTAGTAGCAGTGTCTGCTAGTCAGTGGTTTATCCCACCTGTTAAGCAAGCTACACCACTTATAGTTTGGACACTTAATTTTTTCAAAGGAAATGGTTCGGGCCCCCGGGACACTCAGTGAAGAGCATCGGGGAGGCACCCCAAGGCACAGGGGCTGGGACTGGCGGTAGGACTCCTTGCGGTGGACCGCCAATCTCGATCCTTATAAAAGCTTTTTAACTGCAGCAGCTTTAGTGGACGCTACTGGAGCTGGAATTACTTGGCTGCTGGCATGAGACTTGCCCTCCAATAGATCCTTGTAAAAGGATTTAAAGTGTATTCATTCAAATTAGAGAGACAATTTAAATTAAAAAGCTTAGACCTGCCTCCACCGCAGGGGGGCTCGCTCGACCCACCAGCGGACAGGCACCAGTATTGGGAGAGGGGGGCTGGCCGTCAGGGTCCACCGCAGCTCTGGCACAAACCCGGCGACGCGGATGTGGCACGGGCAGGAGCGGACTGAACGTGTCGGCTTCTCACTTTTTGGATTTTAGAAGGGCATGACATGCCTATATCTGTGTCTCCCCCTCCTTTTACTCCTCCACTTCTTTTCTTTTCGCATGACTATATGTACTTGTCACTTTTCCATGTGTTAGTTATGTCTTCTGAGCAGTTTGTCAGCTTTTGGACACCTTTGAAGTGTTTTCTATGTGTTTTCTATGTGTTTTTGTTTGCCTGCCATTGGTTTTAACGGTGTTCGACGAACAGAACCGAACTCAAACACTACGGGGGTGGCTCAACTCTAATTATGATGTAATAGCTGAACACTTCCGCCCAGGTGACGGCGTAAAACTTGTGACTCCAGAATTCTTGAAAACTGTTTTAAAACCTGGCGTTACACCCGGGCATATTATTTTTGTGAGGCAAAATGGCGATAAACTCGATAACTATGAAGAAATATTAGTTTGTTAAAATAAAAGTTTTCTGCACATGTGGTTGTTGTTTTATTTACAAAATGATCATAACTTTGTATTTAGATTTGAGAGTCCTCAGTGGTTGATACCTTTTAATGGCTAACTGAAAAGATGGGAACAAATTGCAGCTTTCGAGACTACTGAGGTCTCTTCATCAGGCATAGTATAACATGAAATCTGAAGAGTCACATATTTATACACAATAGGACACAGAAATAATGCAATAGATGAGACAAGTGTGAAGCAGAACTTTGCGTATAGGAGAAGAGATAAACAACCATGGCCGTAAATATTGGAGCAGTTCATAGATAAGAAGTGTGAAAGTTTTTTTGTCCTGTGATGCCCATTTTGATGCCCAGAACCCATTTGAGCCAGGCTGGAGTGACCTGAATTTGATGTGGGCCATCACTATGTATGAAACACTGGTATGAGGTCAGGGGCCCAAAGTCATTTAACCAATGAAAAACACCAGTTACTTATTGAAATCTGTGAAAAGTGTCTATTTGCCCACTTTGATGCCCATTTTGATGACCAGAACCCATTTGGGCCAGGCTGGAAGAACCAGAATTTGATGTGGGCCATCACTATGTATGAAATACTAGTATGAGATCAGTGGCCCAAAGTAATTTAACCAATGAAAAACACCAGTTACTTATTCAAATCTGTGAAAAGTGGCTATTTACCCGCTTTGATGCCCATTTTGATGCCTAGAACCCATTTGGGCCAGGCTGCAGTGACCTGAATATTATGTGGGCCATCACTATGTATGTAATAGCGGTGTGAGATTAGTGGCCCAAGGTAATTTAACCAATGAAAAACACACCAGTTACTTATTGAAATGTGTGAAAAGTGGCTATTTGCCCTCTTTGATGCCCATTTTGATGACCAGAACCCATTTGGGCCAGGCTGGAGTGACCTGAGTTTGATGTGGGCCATCATTCTTTTTGTAGTGGCAGTGTGAGATCAGTGGCCCAAAGTAATTTAACCCCTGAAAAACACCAGTTACTTATTCAAATTTGTGAAAAGAGGCTATTTGCCCGCTTTGATGCCCATTTTCATGCCCAGAAGCCATTGGGCCAGGCTGGAGTGACCTGAATATTATGTGGGCGATCACTATGTACGTAGTGGCAGTGTGATATCAGTGGCCCAAAGTCACTTAACCCCTGAAAAACATCAGTTACTTATTCAAATCTGTGAAAATTGTCTGTTTGCCCAATTTGATGCCCATTCTGATGCCCAGAACCCATTTTGGCCAGGCTGCAGTGACCTGAATTTGATGCGGGCAATCACTATGTATGAAATACTGGTATGAGGTCAGGGGCCCAAAGTCATTTAACCAATGAAAAACATCAGTTACTTATTGAAATGTGTGAAAAGTGGCTATTTGCCCACTTTGATGCCCATTTTGATGACCAGAACCCATTTGGGCCAGGCTGGAGTGACCTGCATTTGATGTGGGCCATCATTATGTTTGTAGTGGCAGTGTGAGATCAGTGGCCCAAAGTAATTTAACCCCTGAAAAACACCAGTTGCTTATTCAAATCTGTGAAAAGTGGCTATTTGCCCGCTTTGATGCCCATTTTGATGCCCAGAACCCATTTGGGCCAGGCTGTAGTGACCTGAATATTATGTGGGACATCACTATGTATGAAATACTGGTATGAGGTCAGGGACCCAAAGTCATTTAACCAATGAAAAACACCAGTTACTTATTCAAATCTGTGAAAAGTGGCTATTTGCCCGCTTTGATGCCCATTTTGATGCCCAGAACCCATTTGGGACAGGCTGGAGTAACCTGAATATTATGTGGGCCATCACTATCTATGAAATACTAGCATGAGATCAGTGGCCCAAAGTCATTTAACCAATGAAAAACACCAGTTACTTATTGAAATCTGTGAAAAGTGGCTATTTTCCCTCTTTGATGCCCGTTCTGTGCCCAGAACCCATTTGGGCCAGGCTGGAGTGACCAGAATATTATGTGGGCCATCACTTTGTATGTAGTGGTGGTGTGAGATTAGTGGACCAAAGTCATTTAACCAATTAAAAGCACCAGTTATTTATTGAAATATGTGAAAAGTGGCTATTTGCCCGCTTTGATGCCCATTTTGATGACCAGAACCCATTTGGGCCAGGCTGGAGTGACCTGAATTTGATGTGGGCCATCATTCTGTTTGTAGTGGCAGTGTGAGATCAGTGGCCCAAAGTAATTTAACCCCTGAAAAACACCAGTTACTTATTTAAATCTGTGAAAAGTGGCCGTTTGCCCGCTTTGATGCCCATTTTGATGCCCAGAACCCATTTGGGCCAGGCTGGAGTGACCTGAATATTATGTGGGACATCACTATGTATGAAATACTAGTATGAGATCAGGGGCCCAAAGTCATTTAACCAATGAAAAACACCGGATACTTATTTAAATCTGTGAAAAGAGGTTATTTGCCCCCTTTGATGCCCATTTTAATGCCCAGAACCCATTTGGGCCAGGCTGGAGTGACCTGAATATTGTGTGGGCCATCACTATGTATGTAGTGGTGGTGTGAGATTAGTGTCCCAAAGTAATTTAACCCCTGAAAAGCACCAGTTACTTATTAAAATCTCTAAAAAGTGGTTATTTGCCCGCTTTGATGCCCATTTTGATGCCCAGAAGCCTTTTTTGGCCAGGCTCGATCAACCTGAATTTGATTTGGGCCATCACTATGTATGAAATACTGGTATGAGATTAGTGGCCCAAAGTCATTTAACCCTTTCAGTAACGCCCTTCAGTGCCCGCTTTGATGCCCATTTTTGTGCCAGTTTTATGACATTTGTAGCTTCTTTTAAGCGTTTTCACATCAGGGCACCTCACTGCAATATATTTTTTCATTTATTTACCTATTTTTTTGTAATTAAACCTGTAAAAAACAGCAAAAAAGAAATTGCCGAATAAGAAACCAACTTCAGCCCCGAATAAGAAACCAACTTCAGCCCCGAATAAGAAACCAACTTCAGCCCCGAATAAGAAACCAACTTCAGCATCGTAATTTCAACTGCGTTTTCCAGCAGCAGTGAAGTCTCTGAGCGTCCGGACATCTGCGCTGCTCTGCTGGTGTCCTGGCTGTTGTCACAGTTGCTTTGTTGTAATCTGCGTCCTGTCGCTTCTTTCAGTATTTTTCACCCATTGAAAGCAAAAAACGCAGAGATCAGATATCAGCAGACTGAGGCCATGTACCCACCATGCAGAAATGCTGCAGATTTTTCCTGAGCGTTTCTGCATCTCCCTGGCAGGAAAAGCGCATGCGGATTGTACATGCGGATTGTCCATGCGGATTGTCCGTGCGGGTTGTGCATGCGGGTTGTGCGTGCGGATTGTGCGTGCGGATTGTGCGTGCGGATTGTGCGTGTGGATTGTACGTGCGGGTTGTGCGTGCGGATTGTACGTGCGGGTTGTGCATGCGGGTTGGGCGTGCGGATTGTACATGCGGGTTGGGCGTGCGGGTTGTACATGCGGATTGTGCGTGCAGGTTGTGCGTGCGGGTTGTACGTGCGGATTGTACACGCGGGTTGTGCGTGCGGATTGTGTGTGCGGATTGTGTGTGCGGATTGTGCGTGCGGATTGTGCGTGCGGGTTGTGCGTGCGGGTTGTGCATGCGGATTGTACGTGCGGGTTGGGCGTGCGGATTGTACATGCGGATTGTGCGTGCGGGTTGTGTGTGCGGATTGTACGTGCGGGTTGTACATGCGGATTGTGCATGCGGGTTGTGTGTGCGGACTGTACGTGCGGATTGTACGTGCGGGTTGTACATGCGGATTGTGTGTGCGGGTTGTGCGTGCGGATTGTACAAGCGGGTTGGGCGTGCGGGTTGTACATGCGGATTGTGCGTGCGGATTGTACATGCGGGTTGGGCGTGCGGGTTGTACATGCGGATTGTGCGTGCGGTTGTGTGTGCGGATTGTACGTGCGGGTTGTACATGCGGATTGTGCGTGCGGGTTGTGTGTGCGGATTGTACGTGCGGGTTGTACATGCGGATTGTGCGTGCGGGTTGTGCGTGCGGATTGTACAAGCGGGTTGGGCGTGCGGGTTGTACATGCGGAATTGTGCGTGCGGTTGTGTGTGTGGATTGTACATGCGGGTTGGGCGTGCGGGTTGTACATGCGGATTGTGCGTGCGGTTGTGTGTGCGGATTGTACGTGCGGATTGTACATGCGGGTTGTACATGCGGATTGTGCGTGCGGGTTGTGCGTGCGGATTGTACAAGCGGGTTGGGCGTGCGGGTTGTACATGCGGATTGTGCGTGCGGTTGTGTGTGCGGATTGTACATGCGGGTTGGGCGTGCGGGTTGTACATGCGGATTGTGCGTGCGGTTGTGTGTGCGATTGTACATGCGGGTTGGGCGTGCGGATTGTGCGTGCAGATTGTACGTGCAGGTTGTGCGTGCGGGTTGGGCGTGCGGACTGTGCGTGTGGATTGTACGTGCGGATTGTACATGCGTGTTCCTGCCAGGGACATTCGGATGTGAAGCGTTCTTCACTTGCAATTCCGCATGCGGGTTGACAAGCGATTTTAGCATCACTTGGAAAGTGCTTGACAACTTGGTCACACTATATAAATCCATGCAACCGGCAACCGGCATATATACACTGTGTTCCAAATTATTATGCAAATAATATTTTCTCAGATTTTCCCAGATTACCTATATGAATTGCAGTCATTGTAATTTTCCAGTCCAATAACTATTCGAGTACAATTGAAAGGTTTTTGTACAAACTGCCGATGATAACAGGATATTTAAAAAAAAATAAAACACTCAAACTGCACTCAAAATGCATGTTCCAAATTATTATGCACAGCAGAGTTTTCAACCTTTTCATTTTAATAAAGAACAAAAAAATGGTCATTTGTGAAATTCTAAGCATTAGCAGGTTATTACACACTGAAATCAAACAGTTTTCAACTCAAAACTTTATTCTAGGTGATGTTACATTTGCACATAGGACCCCTTGTTGGAAAGGAGCTTCTGAACTCTCTCGTCCATTGAATTTGTCAGGTTTTGGATGGTTTCTGCTTCAATTGTTTCGCATGAGGACAGAATACCCTCCCAGAGCTGTTGCTTAGATGTGAACTGCCTCCCGCCATCATAGACACTCCTTTTGATGATGCTCCAGAGGTTCTCAATGGGATTGAGGTCAGGGGAGCATGGGGGTCACACCATAAGTTTGTCCCCTTTTATGCCCATAGCAGCCAGAGATGCAGATGTGTTATGTGCAGCATGAGACGGGGCATTATCATGCATGAAATGATCTCGATGGTCCAGATGGATGGAGTGGAGGATGGCTGGTTGATGGACACCCCATGCAAACACAGCTACAGCACCAACAAGGAGGAGGTGGAGTAATGTTTTGGGCTGGAATCATGGGGAGAGAGATTGTTGGCCCTTTTAGGATCCCTGAAGGGGTAAAGATGAACTCCATAATGTATGTTGAGTTTCTCAAACAGCACTTCCTTCCATGGTTCAAGAAGAAGAACCGTGCATTCCGCAGCAAGATCATTTTCATGAATGATAATGTCCCGTCTCATGCTGCACATAACACATCTGCATCTCTGGCTGCTATGGGCATAAAAGGGGACAAACTTATGGTGTGACCCCCATGCTCCCCTGACCTCAACACCATTGAGAACCTCTGGAGCATAATCAAAAGGAGTGTCTATGATGGCGGGAGGCAGTTCACATCTAAGCAACAGCTCTGGGAGGGTATTCTGTCCTCATGCAAAACAATTGAAGCAGAAACCATCCAAAACCTGACAAATTCAATGGACGAGAGAGTTCAGAAGCTCCTTTCCAACAAGGGGTCCTATGTGCAAATGTAACATCACCTAGAATAAAGTTTTGAGTTGAAAACTGTTTGATTTCAGTGTGTAATAACCTGCTAATGCTTAGAATTTCACAAATGACCATTTTTTGTTCTTTATTAAAATGAAAAGGTTGAAAACTCTGCTGTGCATAATAATTTGGAACATGCATTTTGAGTGCAGTTTGAGTGTTTTATTTTTTTTTAAATCTCCTGTTATCATCGGCAGTTTATACAAAAACCTTTCAATTGTGCTCTAATAGTTATTTGACTGGAAAATTACAATGACTGCAATTCATAGAGGTAATCTGGGAAAATCTGAGAAAATATTATTTGCATAATAATTTGGAACACATTGTATAGTGTGACCGAAAGAATGGCAAAAAATAAACTTTATACTTACCTTTCAATGGCCCCCGGTGTTTTCTCCGCTGCGTCCGGTGTGTTGTATGGGTCGCGGTGGTGTGAAAGGACCTTTCATGACATCATGGCAGGTCCTTACACCACCGCGACCCATACAACAGACCGAACGCATCGCTGAGGAGGCCGGGGGCCATCAGAAGGTGAGTATAATCTTTATTTTAAATTATTTTTTTACAGGTTCTATGGTACCTGGGTCTGGATGAGAGTCTCCTGTCCTCAACACCCGGGTACCATCCGCACATTGAAACACTTAATATCCGTGTGTGCAGATGTAGTCATGTGGATATTAAGCGATTCAATGCAAGTCAATGGCGGCGATTACGCTGCGTGTCCACAAAATTAATGGTAGTGCTACATATTTTTCCGCAATGATAATCCGCAGCAGAAATTTCCACAACATGTGCACAGAACATGCGGATTATCATTGGGGACCATGGGGCACGTATTACCAAGTGTTTTTCAAGCGTTTTTGCTGCGGAAATTCCGCGGCAAAAAACGCTTGAAAAGCGCATCGTGGACACACAGCCTTACTGAGTGTTTGGTGCCAAAACCCGAGGAAGTAGAATCAGGTTATTTATTTAATGCAGTAAAAGTTCTCAGCATTTGCAAGAGACGGCTCCGCACGCACAGCTCTGCAGGCACGGCTCCGCACGCACAGCTCTACAGGCACGGCTCCGCACGCACAGCTCTGCAGGCACGGCTCCGCATGCACAGCTCTGCAGGCACGGCTGCCCCCCCATATATCCATCCTGGCCCCCATGTGTCCATCTTGCCCCCCATATATCCATCCTTGCCCCCCATGTGTCCAGCCTGCCCCCCATATATCCATCCAGGCCCCCATGTGTCCAGCCTACCCCCAATATATCCCTCCAGGCCCCCATGTGTCCAACCTGCCCCCCCCATATATCCATCCAGGCCCCCATGTGGCCAGCCTGCCACCCCCCATATATCCATCTTGGCCCACAGGCGTCCAGCCTGCCCTCCCATATATCCATCCTGACCCCATGTATCCAGCTTACCGCCCCCCATATATCCATCCTGGCCCCCATTTGTCTATCCTGCCCCCCATATATCCGTCCTGCCCCCCATGTGTCCAGCCTGCCCCCCCATATATCCACCCTGACGCCATGTATCCAGCCTGCCCCCCCATATGTCCATCCTGGTCCCCATGTGTCCAGCCTGCCCCCTTATATCCATCTTGGCCCCCATGTGTCCAACTTGCCCCCTCCCCATAAATATCCATCCTGGCCCCCATGTGTCCAACCTGCCCCCCCCATATATCCATCCTGGCCCCATGTGTCCAGCATGCTCCCCCCATATATCCATCTTGGCCCCCCATTTGTCTATCCTGACCCGCATATATCCATCCTGACCCCCATATATCCATCCTGCCCCCCATGTGTCCAGCCTGCCCCCCCATATATCCATCTTGGTCCACAGGTGTCCATCCTGACCCTATGTGTCCATCGTGCCCCCATATATCAAAAAACGCTTGAAAAACGCATCGTGGGCACACAGCCTTACTGAGTGTTTGGTGCCAAATCCCGAGGAAGTAGAATCAGGTTATTTATTTAATGCAGTAAAGGTTCTCAGCATTTGCAAGAGACGGCTCCGCACACACAGCTCCGCAGGCACGGCTGCGCACGCACAGCTCCGCAGGCAAGGCTCCGCACACACGCACACACAGCTCCGCAGGCTCAGCTCCGCACACACAGCTCCACAGGCACAGCTCCGCAGGCACTGAACTATTACCTGCCTTTCTGTCTGGTTTTGAGGACGTTTTTTCTGAGAGGGGGTGTCAGGATTTGCCTCCTCATCGTGCTTATGACTGTCCTATTAACCTGACCCCCGGAGCTAAACTACCGAAGTCCAGACTGTATAATCTTTCTGGTCCTGAGAGACAAGCCATGAAGGATTTCATTGCGGAAAGTCTGGAGAAGGGACACATCAGACCCTCATCTTCCCCTGTGGCGGCAGGGTTCTTCTTTGTAAAGAAAAAAAGATGGCGGTCACCGTCCCTGTTTAGATTTCCATGATTTAAATCTAATTGCCCTCCGTGATCCATACCCTCTTCCTCTGATTCCTGATTTATCAGCCAGGTTGTGGGAGCTACGGTGTTCTCCAAGTTGGATTTAAGGGGAGCCTACAATCTGGTTAGAATCAGAGAAGGGGACGAATGGAAGACGGCGTTCAATACCCCAGAAGGACATTTCGAGAGTCTGGTTATGCCTTTCAGTTTGACCAATGCACCTGTGGTATTCCAGTATTTCATAAATGATATTTTCCATCATTTGCTGGGGAGGTTTGTGGTGGTCTATCTGGATGATATTTTGGTTTACTCACCTGATTTTGAGACACATCGGGGGGCATGTTAAGCAGGTGCTCCAGATATGGGATAACAAACTTTATGCCAAACTGGAAAAATGTGTTTTCGCTGTTCAGAATGTGCAGTTTTTGGGGTACTTGTTGTCATCTTCAGGGTTTCAGATCGATCCGGAGAAGATCCGTGCAATCCTTGATTGGGAACGTCCCGAGAACCTGAAGGCTCTACAACGTTTTCTGGGCTTTACTAATTTTTATGGGAAGTTCATCCAAAATTACTCTGTAATTGTGAAACCCCTCACTGACATGACTAAGAAGGGGTCTGATTTTTCCAAATGGTCGGATTCTTCCCTCCAGGCTTTTTCTTCCTTAAAGAATCATTTTGCCACTGCACCTATACTCAGTCAACCCGATGTTTCCCAACCCTTTATTGTGGAGGTTGATGCTTCGGATGTCGGGGTTGGGGCTGTGTTGTCTCAGGGTTCATCCCCTGGTAAATGGCGTCCATGCACCTTCTTTTCTAAAAAATTGTCTTTGGCTGAGAGAAATTATGACGTGGGTAATAGGGAACTTTTGGCGATCAAATTGGCATTTGAAGAATGGCGACATTGGTTGGAGGGGGCTGTCCATCCTATTACTCTTATTATTCACCATGAGAACCTGTCATATCTCCAGTCAGCTAAACGTCTCAACCCTAGGCAAGCCAGATGGTCCCTGTTTTTTAACTAGGTTCAATTTTGTTGTCACTTTTCGTCCAGGGGTCAAAAATGTCAAGGCTGATGCTTTGTCCCGGAGCTTCCCTGGTGGTGGTGACCATTAGAACCCTGCCCTGATATTACAGAAAGGGGTAGTCATTTCGGCACTGTACCCTTGTCAGGGTAAAAAGAGAATATATATTTTTGTAACTTTTATACTTTTGTAACTTTTATACGCTTTTTTGCTAATGTACTAACCACCATTTTGTGTCTTATAACAATAAGCTTTCCTTGCTACGTATTACTCAAATCGAAACTTAAACTAAGACAGTTCCAGTGTTGCCAAGATTTATTTCAGAGAAACGAAACAAGATTATAAGCTGACGGCTGCAATATCTGCCCAGAGACTGAGATAAGGAGATGTGGACCAATCAGGAGTGGCCAGACACTGGACTTTCATGGCTTACCCCGCCCCGGACAACCCCTATCCCCTCCCCATTATGTAGTGTATTTAGGTTTGTGTATGTAGGAATAAACACAGAACATTGCTGAGAACGTTGTCTGTAGTAGTCTTCTGAGCGTGCTCTGAGTTTGAACCAGCTTGTTGTCTGACTCATTCTTTGAATGGTTGACCCATGCTCATAGTTTGAATTTGGAGTGACTGGAGGACGAGTGGAATGTCATCACGACCCCCACAAATGGCGCTCAACGTGCGGCGTGGCTAGCGGTACGCCGCCCTCCCGGACCCATATCGCTGATTTCCCTGGTGGTGACCGCGGTGGCTGAATTTGAGGCCTGATCAACCTCCATCGAACACGGTAAGTTGAGATGTATTTTATATGTCTCACTTGCCTGTGTGTCAGCCGCAGCGGTTCCTGTTGGGTTGTCAGGTTGGATCTGGGTGGGTGATCGGTCGAGTGGTGAGACCTCAGGCGTCCCGCACCACGTCCTGAACCAGCAAGTGTTAAAACGAGTGACGTCGCATGCCTGCGCGTGCTCGTGTGAACACCATCTCCTCCTCCTCCGGTCACTGAACTCTCTTTAGATAGCTGCCTCCCGTAACTGATAGTCGAGGTTTCAAAGCATTCCTGAATTGTAGTGTAAGGGAGAAAGAATCTGTGACGAATTGAGGTGTACTCTTCGTCTTATACAGAGAAACCTCATAAGGAGGTGTTGTGCTGTCAGAATCTGTGACGAATTGAGGAGTGCTCTTCGTCTAACACAGAGACTGCTGTAAAGTCAAGGTTAGGAAACAGTGTATTGAGGTGTCTCTACACTGTCGGGTGGTGCCGTGGTAGGAAAGGAGATAGATTGAGGTGTCTCTCTATCTCATCAGTGTATTGAGGTGTCTCTACACTGACGGGTGGTGACCTGTAGTCAGGGTGCCGTGGTGAGTCGCACTGTAAAGTCGCCATTCAAGGCTAGGAAAGGAGTTAGATTGAGGTGTCTCTCTATCTCATCAGTGTATTGAGGTGTGCTCTACACTGAGGAGTGGCGACCTGTGGACTGCACCAGTGATCTGAGTCGCGACAGATCATTGCATTCTATAAGAAAATGTTGTGTATATTCAAATTTGAAAGATCTCGTAAGTTGCGGAATGCTGCTGTGGGAGTTAAGCCAATTAGTGGAGTTACGGGAAGGCAAGAAGGCAAGAAGAATGTTAGGAATTTGTATAACATGATAAGCTTATCCAGTACAGGCAGGCTTTAGTTTTCAGTGTAGAAAGAATATGTTACACAGAAATTGGGAAAGCTGGGTGAGGACTTCTGCACCAGGCTCAAGCACATCTTAGAGTAGCGAGTGATTTGAAGTCTGAAGGCTGGAAAGAGGTAGATGGTGTGGGGGGGACAGAGAATGCCGAGCCTTTGTTCGGATACATGAAAGCTGCAGACTGTGATTTGTTATGTGCCCCCAAAATGGCCGTTGCACCTTTGATGCCTGTCACTACACCGAGCCCTCAGCCACCGCCCTATAATGGTGCCAACAACAAATCACCGGAGAGGTGGATGTGTCGGGTGTGTGGAGAGCAAAACCCACCCTGGGCGGAGTTCTGCTGTGTCTGTGGGGCGGGCCGCCCATGGCACGATGCCCAGCCTGCCTCCAAGAACAATTCCACTCTAACTCCTCCCTCCAACGGCCATCTTGCTACACCTCTTACTTGTTGTGGGAGGCCCGGAAAGCTCCAATCCGGCCTATATCCACTACTAGATCCGTCCGGTGCATATTACCAGCCACCAGCACAGGTGGAAAAGCCCGCAGTCCCAGAGCACCCATCTGAAACTAATGTGACACCCTCTGCTCCAGTCCACGATGCTGAGACGCTTCCCCTGTTTCCTATGGGAGTCACCCACAACCCTGGGGATATCCTCCTCAACTCCCCAGAATTTCAGGCCAGACTGCTCTCCCTCCGCCAACATACTGTTACTCAAGACGATACGGAGCCAGATGAGGGATGGGCTCAAGATACTCCAGCCCCCCCTCCTTTACCCCATACGTCTCCTATGGCATCCTTCACCCCACATCCATTACCCGTACTCCGGCCCTTGCTCCAAGCAACTGCTGAAAGAACACCACCCCCCAGCCTCTCAGAAGTTTGGGACCCCTGCCGCTCCCGTAATCTAGTAGACCCATCAGGACGCCCTGTCACTCTGTCAATAGGCTATGGTGACATCCTTACACATCGGGTGGGGGCCATAGTCAACCCTGCAAACACCTGTATGAGCCATGTTGGAGGATTGGCTCGCAAAATTTCCCTTGCTGCTGGTTCTACTCTGGCTGCAGAATGCCAGGCTCACTTAGCCGAAAACGGAGAGCTTTCACAAGGCCAGACCTTAGTCACCCGTGCGGGTAAACTGCACGCTGATGTCATCATACATGCAGTGGGTCCTATTTATGACTCCCGGAACCCTGAAGAGTCACGTTCCACTCTCGCATCTACCATCCGTTCAGTACTCCTTCATGCAGGAAAATTGAGTCATCAGGATATGCCCAGACGCACTTTAGCGATACCACTCATATCTTCTGGAATTTTCGGCTACCCACTCGGGCCGTGCATGGAGGAACACGTACTGGCCCTCAAGGAAGGCATAGAGACCCTCCCTCATGGATTGGACTCGATACGCATTGTCTGTGTCTGTAGTCCAGCAGTTCATGTTGCTATGCCTTTGGCCCGTGAGCTACTAGTGGCAACCTCCTCCCCGACACCGATTCCCAATGCGGTTCTGTTGCCTGAAGAATCCTCCCTAGCGGCCACCCCAAACACCACCAAGGAACAAGCGACGCTGCCCGGTCCTCAACAAGTTCCTGGACCTTTAGGGATGATTAAATATCAACCCTTTACCCCAGTACAAGTAGACACTCTGGTCTCAAAGCTTCCTGATCCCGATAAATCTCCCATGCAGTATGCTAGACGCTTGGACACAACCAGAGCCATTTATGGAGCAACCTGGGCTGATTTGGCAGGTATCACATCTGTGAAGGCCAAGGAATATTTCTTGCCTACTATCGAAAAGGCCATGGATTCCACAAAAGCAGGATCTCTTAGTACGTATGAATCCGGCCTAGAATACATGAAACAGTTAAAGGCCTGGGCTCAGGATCGCTTGTCAGATCAAGCTGGGTCTGTACAAGATGTTCAACAAGACCCTGATGAATCTGTGGAAAGATATGCTGCAAGACTCAGCATGCATTTTGAGGATCTCGGATACAGTCCTCACGTCAAGACGCAGGCCGCCCTGTTGGTTCAGGCCCTAGTAGATGGCCTACAAGACGCTCTCAGAGATGAAGTCCTGAGAGTACGGCCCGAGATTCGTTCTTCTTCTTTCAACGACGCGGTGGACATCGTTAAAGCTTTCCAAAAATCAATGCTAAAAATGGAAAAGGATACTAAGCCAAAGAAGAAAACCGCTCCTGCCATGGTATATCAAGCTCAAGAAAGCTACCCACCCCTTGGCAACCAACATGGAATCAAGTGGGTAATGGTTAAAGGCACAGGTGATGATACTCCTCCCACATATAGAAAACAAGACAGAAGAGATGACAAGGGACCATCTAGAAACAGAAGATAATCTCATGATTCTGGAGGACGAATGTTGTGTTGGGAGTGTGGTAGCCTTGACCACATCCTCAGAGACTGTCCAACCCGCAGACAGTACCATGACCGGTCGTTCCGTGAGGGTCCACACAACCATGGACCTTCCCGTGAACCATCTCATCCACGCCAATGACGGCTCGGTCAACCAGTGTCCACTTTCCCGGCTACGCATCTCACGGCCGCCTGTGGGACTGTCACTTTACAGGTGGACCATCAACCACTGGAGTTCCTGGTGGACACTGGGGCGGCCACATCTGTCATTTCCTCTGCACAGCTCCCTCCTTCTGTATCCCTATCACCGGATACCCTCACCTGTGTTGGGGTGGAAGGCCAACATATTTCCTCTCCACTCACAGTCCCTGTGTCTGCAGGACCGTTCACCGGAGTACTCACAAGATTCTTGGTCTCTGAAACTTGCCCTGTCAATCTGTTGGGAGCCGATCTCTTAGAGCGGATGAAGGCAACAATTACCTTCGGAAACCATGGTATGGAGCTTCTTTTGCGGGACCCCTCATTCCGAACAAGGGACTAAAGACCGCTGTGTTCTTAAAGCCTTCCCTCTCATGATGATGACCATACAACCTCACACTCTTCTTGATATCTCACAGTTCCCTCACTCTCTGTGGTCCAGTGGGCCAGAGGACGTCGGCCTCCTACAGGTTCCCCCGGTCCGAGTACACATCAAGCCTGGACACAGGTACCCACGGTTGCCACAATACCCCCTCAAGGCTGCACAAGAACAAAGCTTGGGTACCCAAATCGCTTCCCTCCTGGAATCAGGAGTCCTTGTCAGATGTGTATCTCCATGCAATACACCCCTCTTTCCTGTAAAAAAGAAAACCGCTCCGGGAGAGCCTCCAAGATACCGGTTGGTTCAGGATCTCAGAGCCATCAATGCAGCTACCATTTTAGAAACTCCAGTGATACCCAACCCAAACACCCTCTTGTCTCAGGTGCCTCCAACGGCCACCTTGTTTACGGTGTTAGATCTGGCCAACGCCTTCTTCAGTATACCCTTACATGAAGATTCGTGGTTTCTTTCTGCCTTCACCTTTCAAGGAGCACAGCTTACATGGACCAGGACTCCGCAAAGAGCCCAGAACTCTCCTAACCAATTCACTCATTCTATGAAGTCTATTCTGGAGCCATGGGTTCAAGAGAACCCTCAGGTCACCCTTCTACAGTATGTGGATGATCTTTTACTCTGTGGCACTGAAGAAAATTTGCCAGAGATGTCAGCATCCCTTCTCTGGTTTCTTCACTCAGCTAACTGTAAAGTCTCGAAAGGCGAAGTCCAATGGTGTCTGCCCAAGGTCATTTTCCTCGGACATTGTATATCACAAGGTGCTAGACATCTGACTGAAGAAAGAAAACAAGCCATCATGGATATCACCTTCCCAACCACCTACTCCGCTATGCAGACTTTCCTTGGCCTCATCACTTACTGCAGGCAATGGATCCCTGATGCCTCAAAGCTCATGCAACCTCTGTACGACTGTCTCAAGGATGAAGGCTCAGTTTGGCTTCATGCTGAAGATCCACGTGTTTCTCATCAACACAGACTATGTTTTGACCGCCTTAAACAGGCTGTTGTCTCTGCCCCGGCCTTGGGCTTACCAGACTATACTCAGCCATTTCACCTTTTTGTCTCGGAATCGGAAGGTCATGCCTCTGGAGTTCTAGCATAACGCTATGATCTTAAGTATCGGCCTTTGGGCTACTACTCAGCCCGCCTGGACCCTGTCGCCCGAACTGCCCCCACGTGCCTTAAGGCGGTCCACGCTGCTCACATCCTCCTTGACAAGTCAGCTGATATCGTCCTTGGACATGATCTAGTTATACAGGCCGGCCATGATCTCTCAGCTGTTCTGCAACAAACATCTCCGAAACATCTAACCAACCAAAGACACCTGCGGCTGCAGTGTTCCCTATTGTTGCCCTCCAATATAACATTTACCAGATGTCTGACTATCAATCCTGCCACTTTGCTTCCACCTTCTAGGGGGGAAGGTGAAGAGGGTGAAGGTCCATTGGTTTAACCTCATGATTGTATAAAAATTTTGCAGGAAGAGACTTCTGCTCCAGAGAATATGGTGGCACATCCACTCGCAGACCCTCAAGGGAAGTTCCACACGGGATATGCTGTCACAACGGACCTAACAGTCCTCAAGGCTGAAGCTCTACCACCATACATGTCTGCACAAGAAGCTGAACTTGTGGCTCTCACAGAGGCCTGCAGCAGGAACAAAGGCGAATATATATATACCGATTCCAGGTATGGACATGGAATTTGCAATGATTCTGGACTCTTGTGGAAGTCTAGAGGATTCATCACAGCTGCAGGTACACCAGTGAAACATGTCTCATGGATTAAGGCCCTAATGAAGGCCCTGGAACTACCCATTCAGGTTGCTGTTATCAAGGTCAAGGCTCATGGAAGACTAGAATCCAGAGAAGCCAGGGGCAACCACCTAGCTGACCAAGCAGCCAAGACTGCAGCAGTGGAGAATGTGTCATCAAAGTGGCAGGAAAAGGAAGAAGAGATGGGGGAGACCCTGCAAACCGTAGCTGTGGTGCTCACTAGAGCAAGAGCCAAAGAACAGCCAGCGGAAGACCATACAAGTCCAGCGGAGACACGAGTGGAATCCAGGGGGGTCAGGATGCCTGAAGAAAAATTGTGTGAGGAACAAAGGAAGACCCCCCACTGAAGAAGTCAAGCAATGGAAAGCGGCAGGAGCTGTGCTGGCAGGTCGCAAAGATTCAAAGGTCAACTCGACTCTTTACCAAGTGGATGGGAAGCCTTGCTTGCCTAGACGCATGTACTCAGCTGTGGCAGCATGGGCTCACGGGCCTACACACAGAGGAAAGAATCAAGCCTTGGCATGTATCAAGAAACTGTATTTTGCACCCGGAATCTCTTCCACTGTGACTGCGTACTCAAAATCCTGCTCTGTCTGCGCTACCTGCAACCCAACGTGTACGGCACGGGTCCCTCTCCAACACCTGGCTAAACCAGACTACCCTTGGCAGAGAATACAAGTCGACCATATCCAAATGCCTAAAGCAGGAAAATAGGAGTACGTTTTGGTAGCCGTGGATATGTTCTCAGCCTGGCCCGAGGCCTACCCGGTTGTCAACATGACTGCTAAAGTCACAGCCAAGAAACTGATCACCGAAATTGCCTGCAGATTTGGAGTTCCCCAAGTCATAGAATCGGATCAAGGACCAGCTTTCACAGCAAATATCTACGAAGAACTCTGGAACATGTTGGGAACAGATTTGGGCCTCCACACTCCATACCATCCTGCCAGTTCAGGCAAAGTGGAGAGAATGAATTCCACACTCAAGACCCAGCTCTTGAAAATGACCTAAGATCATCCCCTCCCCTGGCCCGACCTACTCCCTATAGTATTGTATCATATCACACACACTCCTCAGGCCAAACATGGGCTGACTCCCTATAAAATTTTGTTTGGGACCCCACCCAAGATAGGAGAGATTAGGCCCCAAGAGTTGTCTGAAACACATGATAGAGTGGTAAAATTTGTGATTGCCTCGTCTAGAGAATTGACTAACACCCGCTCTCCAGTATCTGCTTCTCTCCCAGAATCTACAGGTGATGCAGTACATGATTTCATCCCAGGCGATCTAGTGTATGTGAAGAAGTTTGTCCGGAAAGACTGCCTCCAGCCGCAGTTCGAGGGACCGTACACTGTGCTTCTCACCACCCCGACGGCTCTGAAGCTTGAGGGCAAGAGCACCTGGATTCACGCCTCCCACTGCAAGAGAGACAGAACGAGTCTATAAAAGATGACTACCTTCTTCTATATCCTTTCCATATGCTTACTGTCTGTCCCAGGGTGGACAGCTACCACACAGGGGTAGATATCTCCTTCTTTTCAGGTTGGTTGGGAGGGCTCAAGGGATTCCTCCAACAAGTTTGTCTAGTAATGGGAGGTCTATTAGTATTGGGCCTGGTGGTCCTGTGCTGCATAGTCCCCTTATACAGGAAAGCTATAACCAATGCTGTCCCAACCTCCGGGACCTTTCTGAATCAAGAGAAGATATGGAGAAATACACTCCTTTGAACAAGCCTGACCAGCCCCCCCATGACAAAGTTCAATTAAGAGATTTAGTTTAGGGACAGTTGGGAGAACTCCATATGTCACCCAGGATAGGGCTCAATTGTTTGGGGGCGTCCCATAAGGGGGCAGCTTCTAAGATGATTGGGTGAAGAAATCCACCTCCCCTCTCCCCACACATGAACAGTCTCAAAGGCCTCGAAGCAAGGGAAAGCTTAGTGTTTAGGGGGGAATGTCAGGGTAAAAAGAGAATATATATTTTTGTAACTTTTATACTTTTGTAACTTTTATACGCTTTTTTGCTAATGTACTAACCACCATTTTGTGTCTTATAACAATAAGCTTTCCTTGCTACGTATTACTCAAATCGAAACTTAAACTAAGACAGTTCCAGTGTTGCCAAGATTTATTTCAGAGAAACGAAACAAGATTATAAGCTGACGGCTGCAATATCTGCCCAGAGACTGAGATAAGGAGATGTGGACCAATCAGGAGTGGCCAGACACTGGACTTTCATGGCTTACCCCGCCCCGGACAACCCCTATCCCCTCCCCATTATGTAGTGTATTTAGGTTTGTGTATGTAGGAATAAACACAGAACATTGCTGAGAACGTTGTCTGTAGTAGTCTTTTGAGCGTGCTCTGAGTTTGAACCAGCTTGTTGTCTGACTCATTCTTTGAATGGTTGACCCATGCTCATAGTTTGAATTTGGAGTGACTGGAGGACGAGTGGAATGTCATCACGACCCCCACACCCTGACCTAGAGGGTGAGGTGTTGGAGGCTCAGGGGGACGCCCCTGCCTCCTGCCCTTCAGGAAAGTTATTTGTACCATCTGATCTGCGCCGCAAAGTAATTATGGAACATCATAACTCTGTGCTTGCTGGGCATCCAGGTGATAAGGCAACCGCGGACCTCCTCTCTTGTCGTTTTTGGTGGTCGGGGTTGCATCGGGATGTGATTGAACACGTATTTGCGCGCGTTCCAAGGTTTCGCATACCCGTCCGTCTGGTACTTTTCTTCCGCTACCTATCCCTAGTAAGCCATGTACACACTTGTCCAAGGATTTTATTACTGACCTGTCGGTTTATGCAGGCAAAACTGTGGTTTTGGTAGTTGTAGATAGGTTCAGTAAAATGGTTCACTTTGTTGCATTACCTGCACTTCCCAATGCTAAGACTCTTGCTCAGGTGTTCAGAAATGAGATTGTGAAGCTTCACGGGGTTCCCTCTGATGTGGTGTCAGATCGGGGGACCCAGTTTGTTTCCAAGTTTTGGAAGGCATTCTGTTCTCGACTGGGGGTGCAGCTGTCCTTTTCCTCTGCCTTCTATCCTCAGTCGAATGGACAGACAGAGCGTGTCAATCAGAACTTGGAGACCTACCTCAGGTGTTTCATCTCCGAAAATCAGGAAGATTGGGCATCCTACTTACCACTCGCAGACATTATACACAGGAGCTCTGTATATAGTGTGCAGGTAATACAGTGATCACCAGTGACATACACAGGAGCTTTGTATATACTATATAGTGTAAGTGTACATGTAATATACTGACTCACCAGTAACGTCTCTAGGTGAAGTTCTTCATCTTCGCTTTTCTTCTTCATCCGGCCCAGACCACCATCACTTCGTCCAGCCAGGACTCGTCTCTGCAGAAAATAACACACAGTTATCAATAACTGATCTCTTCTAGATCACATTCCCCACTTTTTCTCCGATTTCTACACTATGCCAGATGAAGAAAAAAGCGACATAGTGCCGCCCTGCACAGTAACAGGACCCCCGCATGGAAAACAGTTTCCTAAAAAGTAAATTATATTACAGAAGTAATAATGTCCCTAATTGGACCCTAAAGTAAATATTTTCCCCACTTGCCACATACATTAATAGTTTATGTTCCTCAAACAGGCCCCCAAACGGTAATTAAGTGCCTCAGCCTGGCCATCCATGTCCCTTGCCCCCATGTATCCAGCCTGCCCCCCATATATTCATCCTGGCCCCCTCATATTTCCATCCTGGTCCCCATATATCCATCCTTGCTCCATGTGTCCAGCCTGCCCCCCCATATATCCATGCTGGCCTCCATATGTCCATCCTGCCCCCCCCATACATCTAGTCTGCCCCCATTTATCCATCCTTGCCCCATGTGTCCAGCCTGCCCCCCCATATATCCAGCCTGGCCTCCATGTATCCATCCTGGCCACCATATGTCCAGCCTGCCCCCCATATATCCATCCTGGCCCCCATGTGTCTAGCCTGCCCCCCATATATTCATTCTGACACCATGTGTCCAGCCTGCCCCCCATATGTCCATCCTGACCCCATGTGTCCATCCGCCCCCCCATATATCCATCCAGGCCCCCATATGTCCATCCGCCCCCCCATATATCCATCCAGGTCCCCATGTGTCCAGCCTTCCTCCCCATATATCCATCCTGGCCTCCATGTGTCCAGCCTGCCCCCCCATATATCCATTCTCACCCCCTTGTGTCCAGCCTGCCCCCCCATATGTCCATCCTGGTCCCCATGTGTCCAGTCTACCCCCCATATATCCATCCAGGCCCCCATGTGTCCAGCCTGCACCCCCCATATATCTATCCTGACCCCATGTATCCAGCCTACCGCCCCCCATATATCCATCCTGGCCCCAATTTGTCTATCCTGCCCCCCCATATATCCGTCCTGGCCCCCATGTGTCCAGCCTGCCCCCCCATATATCCATCCTGACCCCATGTATCCAGCTTACCGCCCCCCATATATCCATCCTGGCCCCCATTTGTCTATCCTGCACCCCATATATCTGTCCTGGTCCTCATGTGTCCAGCCTGCCCCCCCATATATTCATCTTGGCCCACAGGCGTCCAGCCTGCCCCCCATATATCCATCTTGGCCCCCATGTGTCCAGCCTGCCCCCCCCATATATCCATCCTTGTACATTGTTAAATGGAGCCCCAATTGTTACAAGAAATCTCAAAATTCTGTACAAATATGCTCTGCTAGTCTGAAGGGTCTGCCGGGGTACCTGAAGGACTTCAGAGATGTGTTTTCGGTAAACGAGGCAGAGATACTACCTGCCCATCGCGCTTATGATTGTATTATTAGTCTTGCCCCTAATGCCAAATTACCAATTACGCCTTTACCATATGTCAGGGCCTGAGTGGACCGCCATGAAAGAATATGTTAATGACAGTTTACGGTAGGGTCATATCCGTCCTTGCTCCTCCCCTGTAACTGCCGGATTTTTCTTTGTAACATAAGAAAGATGGCGACCTCCGTCTTCACCTCGATTTCCGAGAACTAAACAAGATGATGGTAAGAATACCCACTGCCACTCATCCCTGGCCTTTATAATCAGCTTCTGGGGCTAAATGGTTTTCTGAACTTGATCTTACAGGGGCTTACAATCTGATCCGTATCGGGGAGGGTGAAGAGTGGAAAACAGCGTTCTTAACGTCTCAGGGTCTATTTGAAAATCTTGTCATGCCTTTTGGGTCATTTCAAAACTTTATAAATGACATCTTTTCTGATTGTGCTGGAAGGTTTATTGTGATTTACATTGATGACATTCTAATTTCTTCTCCTGATCTGGATTCGTACTATGAACATGTCCGTTTTGACTTGCATAAACTCAGGGAAAATTCTTTGTTTGTTAAGTTGAAGAAATGTACTTTTTCTGTTCAAGAAATTTCATTCCTGGAGTTCATTGTAGCTGCTGAAGGGATTAAGATGGATCCTGAGAAGGTCCAAGCTATAATTGATTGGGTTCAACCTTGGGACCTTAAAGCACTACAGTGTTTTCTAGGATTCACCAATTACTACAGAAAGTTTATTAGGAATTTTTTGCAGATTGTTAAACCTCATACCGACCTCACGTGTAAGGGGCGGATCTTAAAGTTTAGTCGCCGGACGCTATTGAAGCCTTTAGTAAATTAAAAGTGTTTTATGTCAGTTTTAATCCAACCCGATCTCCAGAAACTGTTCATCGTAGAGGTGGATGCCTCTGAGGTCAGGATAGCGTCTGTTTTGTCTCAAGGTCCCAAAACTCTGACCAACTTGCGGCCATGTGCATTTTTCTCTAGGAAATTTTCGGCCGCCAAAAGAAATTAAGATGTTGGGAATTTCGAGCTTGTCGCTGTCAAATTAGCTTTCTTTCGAAAAATGGTGACATTTTTTGGAGGGGGCAGTTCATCAAGTCACGGAAGTGACAGATCATAAAAATTTAACTTATAATGAATCTGCTAAATGCTTAACCACAAAGACAGTCCTTACTTTTTTTCTTGATTAAATTTTTTCTATCACGTTCAGGCCGGGGTCCTAGAATGTGAGGGCTTATGCGTTATCATGCAGCCTTGATTACATTTCTTCCCCAGGTCCTCCCTTATTCCTCAGGTTATTGTGGTTTCTATGGTAGCCTCAGAGTTGGAAGTCCATAAAGCCCAGCCGGTGGCCCCTTCCGCTACTCTAGGGTTCAAAGGGAATTTACAGGAATTTCATGACTCCGTCTTGAGTGGTCATCCTGGGGTCACAGCTACACAGAAAGCCATGGCCAGACTATCTTGGTGGCCGTCCATGCTTAATCATATTAAAAATTTTGTATCTGTTTGTGAAGTCTGCTCACACACTTAAGTCTGTCATAACCGGCCACCTGGGGAATTGTCTCCATCGCCAATTCCAGAAAGACCGTGGACTCATCTGTCCATGGATTTCATTACAGATTTGTCTTTGTCTGGTGGGAAAACTGTTATTTGGGTGGCAGTTGACCGATTCAGTAAACGGGCCCCTTTTTTTCTCTGTGAGGACATAGCTTCTAATCTTAATTAGCCAGGCGTCTAAATTCGTTAGCCTAGGAGAAATACATTATTATGCTTACATGGACTTTTGTCATAAGTCTGAATGTTGACTTCTCTTGGTCTGTGAACAATGAATGTTTGTTAAATATGTTGATAAACCATTGTGTGGACCCTGTGACTTGTTGACTCCGAGAGCAGATGAGTATAAGTTATACAAATTGATTAAATGCTCAAACAATGAAACATTAGCCCTGCACCTTCCCCTCTGACCTGTGAATGATGACTTGAGCCACAGATGTACATATAAACAGGGATTTCTATCAAGCTGCTAAGAGAATCAGAGAGACTCTTAAGGACTGCAGCTTGGTAGGATGGCTCCATCCCAAGGGACACAGATTTGGATTCTACAGGTTGCCAGCCTAAGGAAAAACTCCCCTGGCTGGAAGGATACAGATCTGCTCCATTAACCATCACTGACCCTATGGAGCTGTCTGGGGAAACCAGGATTGTGATCCTCCGGTAACCTGGTCCTATGGATATGTTCTGAAACGCCAGGTTGGGACCATCCCATCCGCCTGGTCTCATGGAGACGTTTGGGAAAAGCCAGGATTGTGACCCTCCGGTCACCTGGTCTCATGGATATGTTTGGGTTAGCCAGGTTGGGACCATCCGGTCACCTGGATCCATTTATATGTTCGGAGAAAGCCAGGGTGGGATCTTCGGGTCTCCTGGCCACGTACCTCAATAGACTGTCAGCTTCCTAAGCTTGCTGCTATCTCCTCCTGTGGGTGCCTGCCAAAAGTGGGGGCCACTGGTTGAGGTAGTTGGCCCTGGAAGTTCCAAAATTGCAGTAGCTCTATTCACGGCGGGCCAGCAGAAGGGTGAGACTGTGTAATTTTGCACCATCTTGAGTATTTGCTGGGACTGTTCGTCATAGAAAATATTAGAAATCTCTGAAATCCCTCTCACCCAAACCCCCTCCCCTATCCCATTTACTGTAATGATGGGAAATAGCCATGAAAAGCTGCTTCTATGTCAAATGGCAGTGTACAAAAGAAGTGACAAACTTAATTATCCAGGCTAATTACCATGCAAAATGGAGCTCCTGGTAAAAGAGACATGTGTGACTGAATGAGTTGTGTGTTTGACTAGTCGGAGATAGATTGCCTTTTAAGCCTAAAGAGATGTTTCCTATCACACTCCTGAGAATAGCAGGGTCATTCCTGTAACATTCCTGGTGGCGTGCTTGCATGGTGCACCACCTCCCACTATGCAAGACCGCAATCTTACCTGTCAGTCCATGCTGCACTCTTTGTTTCAGTTCCTGCTGTGTCCAGGTCTCTTGTCTGATTGCTTAGGGCGTCTGCGCAGCTTTCTGCTTGTTTCTTATAGCTACTGTGTGCACAGTCCTAATGCGTCCCCAGCCTATTGCTGTGAGTCACTGGATACTTAAACCCCCTCCACCCAGTAGGAGGTGCCTGAGCATCACTTTCACTCAGTTTGTCTTTTTCAACTGAGGTGCCAGGTCCTGTCCTGACTCTAGTCTGTCCGCCACCCTGTGGGCTGAGTACCCAGGGCCTTTTCCTGTACCTGTGACTTTTAGTCTGTTTCCGCCATCCTGGGGGCCGAGTACCCAGGGCCGCTACCTGTATCTCTGACTTCTAGTCTGTTTCCACCACCCTGGGGGCTGAGTTCCCAGGCTTGTTCCTGTATTTTATTCCCGGTTCAGTTCCTGTCTGAACAGTGTCCTAGCCCGTTACTTGTTTCTCTCTATGTCCGTACCTTCCCTTTGCCTGCAGTGTCTGAACTTGCACCTAACTCCAACTCGTCTCTGTGCTTCTGTTTGTGAGTTTTGTGTCCACTCGCTACTTCATTGTGAGTGCCTTGTGTGTATCTGGTTCTGCTTGTCCCCTTTCCCTGCCTCCGTATCTACCTCCTGTGTTCTAACCATCTTCCTGTATTTTCCAGTCTGTTCCATGTGAACAGAGCCCTGTCCTGTCTGCCTTCATCTTCTGCTCTGCTTGTTCACCGCTCCGGCGGTTCAGCTCTGCTTCGCTTGTTCTACCACCTCTGCGGGTTTTGCTCTTCTCTGCTCGTCTACCGCATCTGCGGGTTTTGCTCTGCTCAGCTCGTCTGCTGCATCTGCTTTTTTTGCTCTGCTCAGCTCGTCTACTGCATCTGCGGGTTTTGCTCTGCTCAGCTCGTCTGCCGCATCTGCGGGTTTTGCTCTGCTCAGCTCGTCTGCCGCATCTGCGGGTTTTGCTCTGCTCAGCTCGTCTGCCGCATCTGCGGGTTTTGCTCTGCTCAGCTCGTCTGCCGCATCTGCGGGTTTTGCTCTGTTCAGCTCGTCTGCCGCATCTGCGGGTTTTGCTCTGCTCAGCTCGTCTGCCGCATCTGCGGGTTTTGCTCTGCTCAGCTCAGCTCGTCTGCCGCATCTGCGGGTTTTGCTTTGCTCAGCTCGTCTGCTTCATCTGCGGGTTTTGCTCTGCTCAGCTCGCTGCCGCATCTGCGGGTTTTGCTCTGCTCAGCTCGTCATCCGCATCTGCGGGTTTTGCTCTGCTCAGCTCGTCTGCCGCATCTGCGGGTTTTGCTCAGCTCGTCTACCGCACCTGAGGCTCCTTTCCTGTGTCCCAGTCTGTACAGGTCCCTATCCTGCCTGCGTTTCTACCTGCCAGTACCTGCCTCTCTGCATGTCAGCCGTGCGTGCCTGTGCCCACCTGTCTACATGCCAGTCTAACCTGCCTGTTCCTGCATTCCCCCGTGTGGGTCAAAAGCTGTGACCGGGGTCTGACCTGGAGTAGCACCTGGTCCCTCTACTCGGTTCCTCCTTGGTTCATGGAGTCGACTGAGCCGCCGTGCGACCTTGGTCGGACCTAGTTGATACTTAGTTACGCCCCTCCAGGCACTCCTCGGTTCATGGTACAGTGGGATCACTAATCACGCTCACGCCAGTCAGTCCGGGCGCGAGCTTAACAATTCCCAGCTGCACATACGTTTAATCTCCAGATTTTTAGACACCGAAAGAGAATATAGAATAGCGGAATTTCTATAATTCTGATGGTGATGGGACATATATCTTTGGCGGCGGGGCTAATTAAACCCTTTACCTCTGACGGTGGTTTGCACGTTAATGACCGGGCCAATTTTTACAATTCTGACCACTGTCACTTTATGAGGTAATACCTCTGGAACGGATCCCGCTGTTTCTGAGATTGTTTTTTGGTGACATATTGTACTTCATGATATTGGTAAAATTTCTTTGATATCACTTGCATTTATTTGTGAAAAAATCGGAAATTTGGCAAAAATTTTGAAAATTCCGCAATTTTTAAAATTTGAATTTTTATGCCCTTAAATCAGAGAGATATGTCACACAAAATGGTTAATAAATAAAATTTTCCACATGTCTAATTTATATCAGCGCAATTTTGGAACTAACATTTTTGTTGTTAGGAAGTTATAAGGGTTAAAAGTTGACCAGCAATTTCTCATTTTTACAACAAAATTTACAAAACCATTTTTTTTAGGGACCACATCACGTTTGAAGTCACTTTTAGGGGTCTATATGACAGAAAATACCAAAAAGTGACACTATTCTAAAAACTGCACCCCTCAAGGTGCTCAAAACCACATTCAAAAACTTTATTAACCCTTCACGTGCTTCACAGCAATTAATCAAACGTGAAAGGAAAAAATGAACATAAAACATTTTTTCACTAAAATTTTACTTTAGACCCCAATTTTTTTTATTTTCACAAGGGTAACATAAGAAATTGAACCCCAAAAGTTGTTGTGCAATTTCTCCTGAGTAAGCTGATACCCCATATGTGGGGGAAAGCCATTGTTTGGGTGCACGGCAGGGCTTGGAAGGGAAAGAGCACCCTTTGTCGTTTTCAGCGCAAAACTTGCTGGAATTGACAAGCGGACACCATGTCGTGTTTGAAGAGTCCCTGGTGGGCCTAAATGGTGGAAACCCCCAACAAATGACCCCATTTTGGAAACTAGATCCCTTAAGGAACTTCTTTAGATGTGTGGTCAGCATTTTGAACTCCCAAGTTTTTCGCAAAAGTTCATGACGTAGAGCCGTGAAAAAAAAATCATTTTTTTTCCACAAGAATGATCTTTTAGCCGCAATTTTTTTATTTTCACGAGGGTAATAGGAGAAATTGGACCCCAAAAGTTGTTGTGCAATTTCTCCTGAGTACGCTGATACCCCATATGTGGGGGAAAGCCATTGTTTGGGCACACAGCTTGGAAGGGAAGGAGCGACGTTTTGGAATGCAGACTTTGATGAAATGGTCTGTGGGCTCATGTCGCGTTTGCAGAGTCGCTGACATGCCTAAACAGTGAAAATACCCAACAAGTGCCCCCTTTTTGGAAACTAGACCCCCAATTCATTTATCTAGATGTGTTGGGAGCACCTTGAACCCCCAGGTGCTTCACAGAAAATTATAACGTTGACTTGTGAAAATAAAAAACAAAACACATTTTTTCCACAAAAATGTTAAAAAAAATATATTTTCACAAGGGTATCAGGAGAAAGTGGACCTTAAAATCTGTTGTACAATTTCTCCTGAGTACGCTGATATCCCATGTGTTGGAGAAAACTACTGTTTGGGCGCATGTCAGGGCTCGGAAGGGAAGGAGCGACGCTTTGGAATGCAGACTTTGATGAAACGGTCTGCGGACGTCATGTAGAATCGTAGAATCATAGAATCATAGAATGGGAGAGTTGGAGGGGACCTCCTGGGTCATCTGGTCCAACCCCCTGCTCAAAGCAGGATTCACTAAATCATCTCGGACAGATGTCTGTCCAGCCTCTGTTTGAAGACGTCCATTGAAGGAAAACTCACCACCTCTCGTGGTCGCCTGTTCCACTCATTGATCACCCTAACTGTCAAAAAGTGTCTTCTAATATCTAATCTGTGTCTCCTCCCATTCAGTTTCATCCCATTGCTTCTAGTCTTTCCTTGTGCAAATGAGAATAAAGATGATCCTTCTACAATGTGACAGCCCTTGAGATATTTGTAGACAGCTATTAAGTCTCCTCTCAGTCTTCTTTTTTGCAGCTAAACATTCCCAAATCCTGTAACCGTTCCTCATAGGACATGGTTTGCAGACCGGTCACCATTCTGGTCGTTCTTCTCTGATGTGCCTAAACAGTGGAAATGCCCAACAAGTGCTCCTTTTTGGGAACTGATACCTGATTTGTGAAATTTATAATGTAGCGTCATTCGTCAGTTTTGTAGGACAACCTGACAAACACTATACAACTGACGTAGGACAACCTGACGAACACTACACAACTGACGTAGGACAACCTGACAAACACTATGTCAGTTGTGTAGTGTTCATCAGGTTGTCATACGTCAGAAATTAATTTAATAGTCCATGGAAGTATGGTACCTTCTGAAGCAGTCTTTCATGCACAGGCCAGGTTTGTCGGGGCAGGTGTCACATTGATAAGTGGTGCCCTTGCGTATTGCCCTTTTATAACACACTCGGCACCTCTTTTGTGACTTACCTTTTTTTGCGACTTGAGGGATCTCCCCTGGGAAATGCTGGCCTGGTACAATTTGAGGTCCTTCAGTTCCGGAAGTTCTGGGTGCCTGCTCCGTCATCACTGCCAAATATCAGGGCTTTGATCCCTATCTCCTGGAAGTGAAGATACGACATAGAAGTCTGGCCTGCACATTGTGACAGAATGAAAGTGTTGTGCATTGCCATCTGTACAAGGTGCACCGCCAACTTCTTATACCATACCTTGGCCTTTCTCAAAGCACTGTACGGCTGGAGGACTTGATCAGAGAGATCATCTCCCCCCCATGTACTTGTTGTACCCCACTACACAGTCTGGTTTGACGACCTGTGTAGTGGAACCTCGTACAGTGCTGAGGGTGCTGCCATCACCATGTATGGTGGTCAAGAGAAGGACAGCCCTCTTGTCCTTGTACTTAACCACCAGCAGGTGGTCACTACATTGGGGTCTGCTCTCACCCCTTCTGAGCAGCTGCCCAATTAGCGTCTTTGGGAGGCCTCTCTGATTTTTGCGGACAGTACCGCAGGCTGCGGTACCTCGCATAGAGAGGGATTTGAAGAGAGGGACACTGGTATAAAAGTTATCCACGTAGAGGTGCTAACCTTTATCCAGCAGAGGGTGCACCAAATCCCACACAATTTTCCCACTCACTCCCAGAACAGGGGGGCATTCAGGGGGTTCATTCCGGGAGTCCTTCCCTTCGTAAACTCTAAACTTGTGAGTAAGGCTTTCTGTAAGGCAAAGCAAAAAAGTGGTGAAGAGGTTAAAACGTAACCTTTTAATAATAAATAAATGGGTAAAAGATCCATACCGATACTAAAAAGTCACATGGAACATGGGTGCAAAAAAGTGTCTGGCAATAGTAGAAAACATATATACTATCCAAGAAAAATATATCCTCATCCGTATCAGGGATTTCATGGGATAATAACTAAGTACAGCCCACCTGAACACCGGATGAGAAAATGGCAGAAATTGATGGAGCAGTTACTAGGAGCATAACCAGTCATGAACCATTTAAGACATACAATGGTTTAACCTGAGAGTTCGCACTTAAACACAATAATGGAACAATCTCACCATTTACGATGTCCATTCACGCTATTGCTCTAGATAGCTCACAGTTCTGGGGCATCACACATCTTCAGTCACCAGATACATACGGAACACCACTTCCAACGCATTTCATCACATCAGTAATTCATCAGGGGAGGCAGGGGTGTCATATCACATATCGTGTTTCTTGGGATCTGTCGCCAGACCTAACACAAAGGCGGCGCAACTTATGGATATTACCATCATCTTTTTGTATCTTGTCACACTCCCTTGTCGTGGACGCGTCACTTCCGGTTCCGGGCCCTTCAATTCCGGTCTATGGAATGCAAATACCGGCCGTGATATGCAACCGTCACATCCGGTGTGCGCGTAATTAGACGCACACGATCCAGATGAGGCGCATAAGGTGAGAGTGATGGCACCACGTGGGATAAACAATACCCATGTGGTAACATGACTAGGATGCCAAAACGATACTTAAGGGTACCTATCATCACTATAACAAGGAGAGACACCCGTCCAGGATAGACATTGGATCAGGGCTCTGGCTACATGCCATATGCGGCGAAGTAAGCTTAACGCTACGCAATCCCCATATGGTTAATGGCAAAAGAGATCGCCACAGGATCAATGAAGTCTGCAGGTACGAGGCACTACACATAGGGAAAGCACATCCCACCCAGATAGAAGTATCATATGGAGAATAGGGACCTATGAGGTGGGTCAGGAGAGGATACAGCAGGGTGAGCAAAAAGGGACGGGGGGGAGAGACAATGCAGGGACCGCAATGTGTGCTGGAAAAGAGAGAGTGAGATGTCTGACAATCCCTAGTGAGGTACTAGCCAGCTGATCCCTACCTGCCAGTGGAGGTTGGCACCCTAGGACCTGCACAATTGGCGCCCCCACTCTGCGGCGGCTTTCACCACACTCCTCACCCTAATGGTCCCTACGCTTATAGAAAAGACCTGAAAGACAGCTGTTTGTTTAGACCGTATGGAGACATTATAAATATAAAGAAATAGTCGGCACTCCGTAGTCCTTGTTAGTGGTGGGTGGTGCACGTGGAGAGATAGATTGCAAGCAAAGTAGAAAGATCCCGGCACTCACGTGTCTACGATCAATTCATTTATTTCACATGTAGGAAAACTACAACAAAACGTTTCAGCCCCTTGCAGGCTTTTGACATACACGTGAGCGTATGGAGACATTGTCTGTAGCTTATAGATCCATTTCGTCTCTCTCTGGAGGATCAACTTGTCCAAATCCCCCTCCCTGGGTGGGACAGTTACTTTGTCAATCCCCATGAATCGCATAGCGTCAAGATGGTCTGGATGTACAGTGTTCATCCTTCATTGCTATGGGGGTATCTCTTTTCAAGGCAATATCTCACTGATGTTCCCCCACCCTTCTCCTGAGCTCGCTTTTCGTTTTCCCCACATACTCAATGCCGCACACACACACGTGGCCTTATAGACTATCCCTTTAGACCTGCAATTAATAAAGTGTTTTATAGCCAAGCTCTCACCAGTGACATTACTTGTAAAGTTCTTACTTTGCATCATTGCCTTACAGGACACACATCCACTACATCTGAAGCTACCCCTTGTGGGACTTTGTAGCCAACCGCTTTCCTGGTGGCTAGTGTAGTGGCTATGGACCAGCCTGTCCCTCAGGGATCTGCCCCTTTTGTAGGTGATCTGGGGCTTCAGACTAACCATTGTACCTATGTCCTCATCCATCTGGAGAATTGGCCAATGCTTCTGCAGTATCCTGCGAACCACGTTTGCTCTATTGGAGAATGTGGTGATAAGCCTACATGTACTGTCAACCTCAATTGGTTTGGGGGGTGGATTCAATAAAGAAGTGTGGTCTCTAGCCAGTGTTTCTCCATATGCCCTAGCCACCACCTTCCTCGGGTATCCCTTCTTATAGAACCGCCAATGAAGGGAGACAGGAGCTGAAGACCAGAGCTGGAGAGCGAAGCTGGAGACCGGCGACTGGAGCAGGTAGGAGACGGTCTTGTGGTGTCACAGGTGCTGTGGCACCACAAGGCCGAGCACAGAGAAGCTCAGACGTGATCACCCTGTAGAAATCCTCACCAACTGTGAGGAGCTGCAGGGGGGTGATAGGGTGGTGACAGGTAGGTCACAGGCCGGTCACCACCCAGTCACCTCCCGGTCAGGCACTCTGATTGGTGCGATCGATGTCATCATCGATCGCTCCAATCTGAGCCGGCTGGGGCCAGGGCTGAGAGTTCAGGATGGTCACAGGCAGGTCATAAGCCGGTCACCGGTCTGTGACCGCCCGATCACCTATGGTAAGGCACTCTGATTGGAACGATCGATGTCATCATCGATCGCTCCAATCAGAGCTGCCTGGGGCCTGCTGTCCAGACATCACAGGGGGTCATGGAGCGGTCACCGGCAGGTCACAAGCTGGTCACCGCGCGGTTGCGCGCTGATCGATGTAATCGGCGATCACACCAATCAGAGCAGGTTGGTAAGAGGGCTGGCATTACTAGGCAACAGCTTAGAATTGGTGCTCTGATCCTAGGCTGCACATCACTGTTTCAGGCAATCTGATTGCCTGAAACAGTGAGAAATGCTGTGATTGGCCAATCACAGCGATCGTGGTTGCGGGGGGGGGGTGGCGACACCCCCTGGGATGACGACGCCATCTACCCTGAGGTGAGCTGGCGCCGTAAATTTAATGTGATCACCGCGACTTTTGTCGTGGAACTGCAGTAAACAATATGCAGTAATAGTACGTCCCTGGCCCAATAGGCATAAGGCGCAAGGATGTAAAGGGGTTAAGGAACAGTATGCATATTTTTCCATATCTGTCAGCCATGCCGGTGAGCAGTAACACAACAGTGCAAGATAACGGACAGCAGCCATGTCATGTTTGATCTCTAAGGAAGGTAAAATCGCAATGACAAATATGGCATCACTTGCTAACTTCATCGAGCGAGGAGTTATCGCAGAAATTAGAGATTTAATAAAACCATAAAGGGCGGAGACCAGCCCACGTGAGGTTATTACAGGGGAGTGTGTGGGCTAGGCCCAATCCGGCATAAAAGATCAAGCCGAATATTGATCTTCGCTCATGCTAGGAGATACATATTTTTGTGTAAGCAGGGGCCGCGCTCACCGAAACGGCCAAATCAATCAAAGTGCTCTCCTTCGGCTAAACAGAGTCATCTCTGCGATCGGTATAGTAAGTTCTTCTATTAATCCCTTTTATTTTGTGTAACTGTATATGCTGTATTGTTTTGTCCCCCTTTGTAAAATCTTCTGTATGTTTTTTTTCTGCCTCCCTTTGGACTAAATATAAAATGTAATAGTTCTGTTTCTTTTGCTCTGTAATCGTTCCTCTCCCGAAGCCACACGCTACCTATAAGGCGTCCAATCGGCCTGTATTTAAAACTGATTGGTGGTGGCAGCGGTCGTACGAGGGTGTATACATACTGTATATTCCATGTGTTGGAAGGTGGTGTGTATGCCGTTCGCTCACTGCTAGCTTGCCGATAACTACTTAGGAAGAACAGCCTGCAGCCAATTGTGCAATTGTCCGGACGATAGGGGGCAGCAGAGAGCTGTTCGCTCTAGAGATCACAGTGGGTTGTTTCTGTGAGTAATCGGGATCGTGTGAAATCTCTGACAAATTGGTGGCAGCGGTGAGATATTACAGAACATCAGTGGCTGGATAGCAATCATTCCTGTCACTGAAAACTTGCACGGTTCTTGCGAGAATTCTGTGCAGAGTTTTAAGGAATCAGACTCAGTGTTTGAATATTTTTTATCTGGGACATTACTGTACGTGTAGCAGTTACACCCCTCCCCCTTTTCTTGTTTTTCTGTCCTATCTTTTGTTTGGCAATGATGGCTATGACGCGCCCCCTGGGCCAGTGCTGTAGGGGATACCCGGAGCCGGATCTCGATGGGGGTAGTAGTCCTTGTGGCGGTGACCCGGTCCGTGCCCAGGGTGTCAAACTAAGTGGCAGTCTATGGCAGTAGATGTTAACTTGATTGTCGACGACGCCACCCGTTGAGTGCGGCTTTGAAGCCGCCGCTGCAGAGCAGTCCACTGAGGCCGGTGGTATATGTGCAGCAGTGATGGTATAACCCCCAACGAGAGGGGTATGGCCTCAGGGCAGAAGGTGTAGATGATGGGGGTTGTGAAGATGCAGAAGGAAGACTCAGAGTCAGGAGATGCAGTTCAGGGCTTTTACTTACTGGTGTTCTTTTGGTCACTCTGGCCTTGAGTGACCACCCGAGCCGTGCTGCGTCCACCAGGTCCTGGACTCGGCCAACCCCCAGGCAATTCTGGAGCGTGGTCCTGAGCTCCTTTCTGACTCTCCCTTCCTCTGGCCGTTCCCACCAGGGATCCACTTTTGGCCGGCTCCCTCGGGTCTCTTGGTGGTCAAGCCTCCTCTGGGCTCCCTGACCCTATACTCGGTGTGCCTTTCTAGTGGATTTGGTGAGGGTCGTGGCAGATCCTGACCACGACCTCCGGTTCCTGGCTAAGGTTCGTTTTGGCCTCTGCCAGCTTGGGTTCCGGTACCCTTGTTCGCCAACCCTTCACCCTTCTGTCCTTATTCTGGGATCTTGGGGTTCCTTCTTGTTTCCTCTCTGGGTCCTTCTGACTCCTCTCTCTCTCTCTCAGCAGGCCTTGCTCTGGAGCTGGGCCCAGCCGGAGCCACAGCTCCCTGTCAGCCCTTCTGGCTGAGCTTCTCTGCTCTGCTCAGACTCTCTCAAAAGACCCTGTCTCTAGATGGTGCCCACCTTATATACTCCCTCTATGTGTGAGCTCAGGTGACCAGCACCCAATGAGCTCCTAGCCTTACCCAGACTGCTCCCCCTATCTGCCCCTACACTACTGGGATGTTCCACCCCCCTCCCACTCCAGCCAGGGACAGACGCAGTCGTACCTGCACATAAACTGGTGGGAGTACCGTCGTTCTGTCCCCCGGAAATGGGATGTATGTAGTGCATGCAGCCTACTAGCTCAGTTCCACACTCCATCCTTACCCGGGAGTGGAATACCACACCTCTGGAGTGAGGTGCAATACCCCTGTAGCAGCCGAGTCCTCAGGGTGCTACATTCCCCCCTGGTAAATCACAGCACGTCCTCGGGCTGTAAAAGAATAAAAACATCCACAAACATACAAATTTTCTTTCAAAACATCATAAACATATAAAACATATAAACATTATCCTTCAATCATCCCTTTATGGGAGGTACTTCTTACTTATAATGTTACCAGCATCAAATGTTACGGACACATCATATAATAATATTAACTCTTTCAGCATAATAAAACTTTTCCTATAAAACATTTTTGACCTCTGGCCACTTGTGCAAATTGTGACCAGGGAAGTGCCACAGTCTCTTCAAGAAAAACACAGCTTTCCTATAAAACCAGTAGGGGGCACTTTAGGAAGCGCAACTATATACAAGGGGAGGTATGGCCGCTCTCAGTCCTCGGCCAGTGGGGAAAGGGGATGGCTGCTCACAGTCCTCAGCCTGTGGGGAGATGGGACACACTGGAACAGTTCACACTTGTCCCAACGGGGAACATATTTAAATTAGCAGCATGGCAGATACCCTTACGGGTAACTATTTTACAGTTTCAGTTCACCTCTTAATGGTGACGATGCCCTCCTGCTCCTTCCTGAGGGTAGGCTTCAGACCCGTCCGGGTCCTCTTGACCTTCCTCACACCGCAACTCCTCTTCCGTCAGGCGATGTACATGAAGTGCATAGGGTCCTTTGGCACACTGGTGCCGGGTAAAGGTGACCTCATCACCCAGGTATAGGTCACGACCTCTGTGTCCCTCCGGTAGGTGGGACTCGACATCTCTTCTGGTCACAAAAACGTCGCCGGGGGTGTGGTGATCTCTTATGAAGCCCCACCCGTGCTGCATTTGGAATTTAATCACAGTCCCGGTGGCATGGGGACCATGAGCTGCACGGGGGTTCCTCCGGGTCCGGCTCTTCTGCTCTGCGCTCTGTATCTGCAGCCGCTGCTCACGGACCCGCCTCTCTCTCCGTTCCCGGTGAAAGACCTCTAATTGCTGCCGGCAGCACTCCGCACGCTCAGCTGCGGCCGCCCGAGTTTCTTGGGTGAACCCCATGAGATCTCCTCCAGTGGGGTACCACTCAAACTGTGTCTCCTCCAACGAGAGCGGGGTCCTCTTGACGGGCTTCGGAGCCGGAATCAGGGGCTCGCACAGGGGCCTTTCCTTTTGGGGCTCAAGTTGGTAATACTCCGGTGGCCATATAAAGGGCTGCCCATCCGGGCAAGTGTGCTGGGCAAACAAGTCTTCACCCAGGTGCGGCATTCTAGATGTTGAGGGCGCGGTGGTGGAAGCGGCGCCCGGATTGACCAGGCCTTGCGACCAGGCCTGGGGCACCCTAAAAGTCAAGGGCACCGTAAGAACGGCGGCGCCCGGGGGCACTCGGCTCTGCGACCAGGCCGGTGGTGTTTCCTGCTTGGCCGCGCTCAGGACTGAAGCGCGTGACGTCACAGGGGTCGCGGCCGCGGCTTCTGTTTGAGGCCTAGTCTGGAGCGGTGACGGTGCAGCGACGGGCACGGCAGGGGGAATTTCGGGCTCTGCGACGGGAAGCTGGGGCAGGCACGCGGTTCCTCGGCTCGGGGTAGTAGCGTCCCCTTTACCTGCCTCCGTCTCTCCAGCTCCCTCCTCGGCGTCGTCTCCGGCCTTCACTCCTCCTGCATCATCCTCAGAGGCGGTCTGTCTCCTCGTCTCGGGTGGCGTGCTTCGCTGGCGGGTTCCAGCCTGCTGGGCCATCTCTCTGCTCCACTCCGCCAGCATTTCTCGCTGCACCTGGGCCATCCTCCGTGCGAGGCCCTCCAGCGCCATCTGCGCACACTCCCGGTCTCGGGGGAGCTGTGCCAGGATCTCCACCAGGCCTAGTGGGGTTGTCGCTTGCAACAGGCTCCTGACCACAGGGTCGGTGCTGCCTGACTCTCCCTCCATCTCCGGGTGCGACTTCTCCGGACTCCTCTCCAGACTTCTCATCTCCGGGTGCGCTCTCTCCAGACTCCTCCAGACTGCACCCATCTTCGCTCTTTTGTTCTGTATCCGCCCACATTGAGGGTGGTCCCGGGGCAACTTTGTGATTGTCAGTTCCAGGGGCAGTTCCCTCACGCTGATGGACACTTCTATCATCACAGTCTCTGTTAGTGGGGGCGGTTTCCACTTTTGGCGACATTCCTTGACCTGGCCCACGATGGGAGGTGGCCTCTTGCCACCCTCTGGCACGCCCATAATGGCGTCTGCTCTTCCAAGGCGGGAAATCTTCTCAAAATGGCGGGAATCGTCTCCCAGTGGCGGGAAACTCTGTGGATGGCGGGAAAAGACTGCAGATGGCGGGCAAATGGCGGGAAACGATCCGAGATGGCGTCCGATGGCGGGGACCCTCCGGAATTGGCGGGAGACTTCTTTTTGAGGTAAATGTGAACTTTTCTTCAGGCACGCAGTACCCGATGGTTGCGGGCACGTTATCCTGCCGACTACGCCAAAAGTTGACGCGCCCCCTGGGACAGTGCTGTAGGGGATACCCGGAGCCGGATCTCGATGGGGGTAGTAGTCCTTGTGGCGGTGACCCGGTCCGTGCCCAGGGTGTCAAACTAAGTGGCAGTCTATGGCAGTAGATGTTAACTTGATTGTCGACGACGCCACCCGTTGAGTGCGGCTTTGAAGCCGCCGCTGCAGAGCAGTCCACTGAGGCCGGTGGTATATGTGCAGCAGTGATGGTATAACCCCCAACGAGAGGGGTATTGTAACATACCTGGCGGCGTCCTTGCATAGTGGTCCATCTCCCACTGTGCAGGAGCGCGCACTTGATCTCCTGTCCAGAATGTCTCTCTGGCTTCCCTCCATGCTGTCTGTTTGTGTCTGTCTCTGCTGCTTAAGGGCGGCGCCCGATCACTTCCTGCTCTTTGTACCTGCTGTGGGTCACGCCCCTTGTGCGTCCTCAGCCTATTGCTGTCTGACACTTGGTATATAGCTCAGCAGCTCCCTTCTATCCCTGCCTGAGCATAGTGTTTTCCTTCAGTGTGTGCTTGCACTCTGAAGGTGCCAGGTCCCGTCTTTGTTCCTTGTCTGCCTTTCCTGGAGGCTGTATTTCCAGGCCTGTCTGAACTTAGTCCTGTATGTCTCCTGCTTTGCGGTATCAGCTCCCGTGTCTGAACTGTGTCCTGTATGTCTCCTGCTTTGCGGTGTTAGTTCCCGTGTCTGAACTAGTCCTGTATGTCTCCTGCTTTTCGGTATTAGTTCCCGTGTCTGAACTGAGTCCTTTCTGTGTATCTTGTCTGTCCTGTCTGAACACGCTCCTAGCCTGTTCCTCCCGCCTTCTAGGGGCCGATTACCTAGACCCGCTCCTGTATTTTGTCTGTCCTGTCTGAACACGCTCCTAGCCTGTTCCTCCCGCCTTCTAGGGGCCGATTACCTAGACCCGCTCCTGTATTTTGTCTGTCCTGTCTGAACACGCTCCTAGCCTGTTCCTCCTGCCTTCTAGGGGCCGATTACCTAGACCCGCTCCTGTATTTTGTCTGTCCTGTCTGAACACGCTCCTTGCCTGTTCGTCCTGCCTCTCTGGGGGCAGTATTCCCAGACCTGCTCCTGTATCCCGCTGCAGTGTCGGTCCCCTCCGTACACTCAGTTCCAGTCTGAACTCTCTCCTATCCTTTACCTGTTTTTCCTCTATGTCCGTTCCCTTCCTTTTTCTGCAGAGTCTGAACTTGTACCTAACTCCTGCCTGTTGTCTCTGTACTCTCGTTTGTGAGTTTGTGGTCCACTCGCTACTTCACTGCAAGTACCCTGTGGGTGTCTGGCTCTGTCTTTCCCTTCCTGTCTGTTCCGTGTGTACAGAGTCCTGTCCTGCCCTGCTTCTGCCCGCTGCTCCGGCAGTCCTGTCCTGCCCTGCTTCTGCCCGCTGCTCCGGCAGTCCTGTCCTGCCCTGCTTCTGCCCGCTGCTCCGGCAGTCCTGTCCTGCCCTGCTTCTGCCCGCTGCTCCGGCAGTCCTGTCCTGCCCTGCTTCTGCCCGCTGCTCCGGCAGTCCTGTCCTGCCCTGCTTCTGCCCGCTGCTCCGGCAGTCCTGTCCTGCCCTGCTTCTGCCCGCTGCTCCGGCAGTCCTGTCCTGCCCTGCCTGTACCCCTCTGCCTGTAATGTTCCTGAGTCCCAGTGTGTACTGGGCCCTATCCCGCCTGTGTTCCTACCTGCTAGTGCCTCCCTGTCTGCACTCTAGCTGTGCTTGCCTGTACCCCCCTGCCTGCTTACCCGCCTGCCTGCATACCAGTCGTGCCTGCCTATACCCACCAGTCTGTGTGCCAGCCTACCAGTCTGTTCCTGTATTCCCCTGTGTGGGTCAACAGCCGTGTCCGGGGTCTGTCCTGGAGTAGCACCTGGTCCCTCTGCTCGGTTCCTCCTTGGTGCACTGGCGTCGTATGCCGTCGTGCGACCCTGGTCGGATCGGGTGAATACCTAGTTACGCCCCTCCAGGCATTCACTCTCCGGCACGGTCCAGTGGAATCACTACCAATCACACGCACACGCCGCTTAGCCCGGGCGTGTGCATAACAGGTATGGCCTCAGGGCAGAAGGTGTAGATGATGGGGGTTGTGAAGATGCAGAAGGAAGACTCAGAGTCAGGAGATGCAGTTCAGGGCTTTTACTTACTGGTGTTCTTTTGGTCACTCTGGCCTTGAGTGACCACCCGAGCCGTGCTGCGTCCACCAGGTCCTGGACTCGGCCAACCCCCAGGCAATTCTGGAGCGTGGTCCTGAGCTCCTTTCTGACTCTCCCTTCCTCTGGCCGTTCCCACCAGGGATCCACTTTTGGCCGGCTCCCTCGGGTCTCTTGGTGGTCAAGCCTCCTCTGGGCTCCCTGACCCTATACTCGGTGTGCCTTTCTAGTGGATTTGGTGAGGGTCGTGGCAGATCCTGACCACGACCTCTGGTTCCTGGCTAAGGTTCGTTTTGGCCTCTGCCAGCTTGGGTTCCGGTACCCTTGTTCGCCAACCCTTCACCCTTCTGTCCTTATTCTGGGATCTTGGGGTTCCTTCTTGTTTCCTCTCTGGGTCCTTCTGACTCCTCTCTCTCTCTCTCAGCAGGCCTTGCTCTGGAGCTGGGCCCAGCCGGAGCCACAGCTCCCTGTCAGCCCTTCTGGCTGAGCTTCTCTGCTCTGCTCAGACTCTCTCAAAAGACCCTGTCTCTAGATGGTGCCCACCTTATATACTCCCTCTATGTGTGAGCTCAGGTGACCAGCACCCAATGAGCTCCTAGCCTTACCCAGACTGCTCCCCCTATCTGCCCCTACACTACTGGGATGTTCCACCCCCCTCCCACTCCAGCCAGGGACAGACGCAGTCGTACCTGCACATAAACTGGTGGGAGTACCGTCGTTCTGTCCCCCGGAAATGGGATGTATGTAGTGCATGCAGCCTACTAGCTCAGTTCCACACTCCATCCTTACCCGGGAGTGGAATACCACACCTCTGGAGTGAGGTGCAATACCCCTGTAGCAGCCGAGTCCTCAGGGTGCTACAGCTACACGTGGAGAGTCCTCGTATAACGAGCAGAAGAAAGACGCTCTCACTGCCCTCTGTGAGCTGAAACAGATTGACCCCACGGGCAAAACCAGGCACCAACTGATTGTTGAACTGTTGCAAGGTGCCGCTGAGCCAGTCCGACAGCAGAGCCCTGATGATAGCCCAAGGCCCGGATGGCACTGGTGCAGGGGTCTCACCTATGATTGCCAGCCATACCTTCAGCAAGGGTAGTGTGGTCCCCATCTGCAGGTGACTTTGGAGCAACTCGCCACAAACGATCGTGCCGGACCACTGCAGCTGATCCTGAAATTCCAGGAGCGAGCAGAGCAACGGGCCCAAGCTGACCGAGAGGCTGCTGAGTGAGAGGCAGAGAGAGTCGAGCGAGAGCGGCAAGACAAGCGTCTGTACCAGCTGGAGTTAGCCTGGAATCAGAAGGCACCACCCACCCCACAGAACCGTTAGTCCAACAGTGCCAAACGTTTTAAACCCCGTCCTGAGCATTTTCATGTAATGGAAAAGGAAGGGGACTTGGACATATTTCTGCGAGGATTTGAAAAAGCCTGCAGACAGTACCAGCTGCCCGAGGACCAGTGGGCAAGATATTTAACTCCAGGATCAGAGGAAAAGCTCTGGAAGTGTTTGTTTCTCTCCCTCGAGACCAAGATGGCGACTATGAGGCCATCAAGTAGGCCCTGATAAAAAAGTATCAGCTTACTCCGCAGGTTTACCGAAAAACGTTCAGAGCCCTCCAGTGTGGACCACATTACAGCTACAGTGATGTGGTGGATGGGCTCAGAACTACAGTAACTTTGAGCAGTGGCTCCAAGGATTGTCAGTCACCACCTTCGAAGACCTGAAGGATCTGATGGTGAAGGACCAGTTTCTTCGTCTTTGCCCTGTGGAGGTGAGACAGTTTGTGCTGACTGGGAGCCATAGGAGGCCTCAAGGCCTTACAGATCGCAGATGCCTATGAGGCCAATCACACACCAGAGGTGCGGAGGTCAGCTGTAGGGGGTCCTGCCCCATCTTCGAGCACCCAGCCTGCATTTGACTCCCAGAGGTGTTATGCTTGTGACCACATGGGTCACATCAGCCTTGTCTGCCCAGAGAGACAGAAGATGAACCCCACACCTGAGGCCCCAGTGTTTACTGCAGCCATTCTTCTTGTGGGTGGGGCAGTTAGCCGGGCCCGTGAGAACTTACAACCTGTTACTGTGCGCAACACCATTACTGTTGGGCTTAACGACACTGGCGCAGAAAGTACCGTCATCCGCCTGGAGTTTGTGTTACCGGAAGAACTCATTCCTGGGAAGACCCTGACTGTCACCATGTTTGGGGGTGTTCGCTGTCCCATACCGATGACCCAAGTTTTCCTGGACTGGAGTGCAGGGAGGGGGTTATGGGAAGTGGGGGTGTTGGAGGATCTCCCCACTAATGTGCTATTGGGAACTGATCGGGGACGGTTAGTTGCCCGATACATTCCTGTCAACCATCCCAGATCTGATATGTCATGTAATGCCACTGTCAATACTGTCAATGTGATGTCTAATAAAAATGTGTGTTGTGGTAAAGGGGAACTCAGCCACCTCACCCCGCAGGGTGATGCTGCTGAGGATCCCCTAAAGCGAGCCATTATAAGTGCTAGGGGCAAGGGGAGCAGGCACGGACACCAGGAAGCAGGTCATCCTGTGCAGTTGACCAGTGTCATGCCAGATGTTAACATGGTCGGTGGTAGCTGTAGCGTCGGCGTCTCTGCCTCCTGCCCAGCAGAAATGCCGATCCCCTCACCGCCGCGGTCCCAGTCCGGCGTCCTCCAGCTCCCTTGCTGCACCCCGGGCACCGTACTTAGGGCGCGCGCTCCCTGCCTCTTAAAGGGGCAGCGCGCGCCATCTTAAAAAGTCCCCGGCCAATGCCCAGAGGACTGCCCCTATATAAGGCACGTCCTCCAAAATGGAGGTGCCTGTGCAAAGTTGTACTTCTGTGTTCTAACACTTCTCCAGCCCTCAGGTTCCAGTGCTGCCCGCCAGCCTGTCTATCAACCGTGTCCACTTGTCAGTCTGCCAGCCAAGCCTGTCTGCTTACCTGCATCACCTGTCTTCCTACCTGCCGTGCTCATCTGCCGTGCCTGTCGGTTTCGGACATCAGTCCCGTGAGAGTCGCCGGCTCTCACACAAGAGTGTAAGTCCCAGAGTGGCACCTGGTTCACCTTTCCGGTCCCTCCTTGGTTCGCGGGGTCGATTAAGCCGCTGTGTAGTCAGAGTCGGTCCGGGTAAGCACTTAGTTACGCACCTCTAGTCCCTCCTTGTATCAGAGCACAAAGGTTCCACCACCCGGACCCGTAACAGTTTGCACAGGCCATGGAATCCGGTGGCTCTCAGGCTCCTTCACTCTCAGACCTGTACCAAGAGGTCTCCCGCCAGAGATCTCAACAGGATACGCTCCTGTCTAGTGATGGGCGAGCACTAAAATGCTCGGGTGCTCGATGCTCGGGTCGAGCACATTGGAATACTCGGGTGTTCGACCCGAGCAACGAGCCCAATGTAAGTCTATGGGAAACCCGAGCATTTTTCAGGCGGCTCCACACGTCTGTCTGCAGAGGGCCTAAAAATTGCCCAAATCGATGGGAACAGAGCTCAAATAACATGGGAACAGCATGGAGAAGACCCCTGGAAGCATTTCTGACTCCCAGGTCACTGCTGTCAACAACGTGGTCAGAGTATTATGCCACTTTTAAGGACTCACAATAAAACATACAAAAACTAAACCAAAATAGATTTTCCTGGGAAATATGTTAAGGAACATCCTTTCCAGGGTAATGACTTGTATATAAGGCAAAATAAATAAACAAAAACAAAAATACTCCTCCTCACCTTGGGCTATGTTCACACATAGCGTTTTTGATGCGTTTTTTCACCTTTGCATTGCTTTCAAATAAAGACAAGTGCATTCACCGGAAAATGTCATTTTAACATTTTACAACCTTATCTGACCATGTGGTGTGTGACACATCATCAGACACATGTGGCTCCCTGCTGCACTCAGGTGCCACAGAACCCAGTAGGGTGCATGGATGGACTTCTCCACAAGAGGCCCTCACACATTCACACACCTCCACCCTACCACCTCAGACCACCAGAGGGAGCCCTGATAGGAATATATATAGGGAGGGTGGGGCCAGGCAGCTCAGTTTAGTGTTTAGTCTGAGAGCGTGCGGACGCTGAGAGCAGCGAAGACACAGCTCGTCTGCTGCTGCCGTAGTGAGGGCCCTGAGTGTGGCCGACGGCAAGGAGGAAAGGAGAGAGGAGTTGAGGGGGCAGAGGAGTGTACCAGGCTCACCCCGAAATATACACCGGACACCGGGTCCGCACCTACAGGGTCCTTTACATCCAGTAGGGACTACCGGATACCTGGAGGACTACAAGTCCCAGGCCGACCAATGCTGACTACTGTACCAGGGCTAGGAGTCACGGAGGCCCCAGCGACCAGGGAGAGTGATCTCCAAGAGAAGGCCCTACCACCAGGTCAGCAGGTGCAAGAGAGAGAGACAGTAATTAAGCCAGGGCTAGCTCCAGGCAGGTCAGAAGCTTAGCAAGTGGAAGCAATGGATCAGGAGGCCCTATACCCACTCACTGGGGAGAGTCCAGAAGTGCACCCTTCGTACCGAGTACCCTGGACCATATCTGCAACAACACCAGTAAAGGTACCGAAGTGAACCCCCGTGTGAGTGTCTGTCATTTCTTCCTGAACAGTCCTGGCCGTCTCTCCCCTGTACCACCATCCATTACCACACACTGCCCTGAGACCCGCTCCACCTGTGGGGAGCCGTTCCATCATAAGCTGCCCTAACATCTGCCTCAGAGGACTGCTCCGCAGCGGCGGCTCCCTTTAGCCGCATTCCACAGGTGGCGTCACGAACACTTTACAAATCACCTATAAATAATCCCCCTTTTGGGTGACCGCCCTGGGCCACTGACCGGGTCAGCCACCGTGATATCCCCCAGCAACCAGAGGCCCGGCTGCTGAGTACCCCACGGCCCTGGGGGCGCATCATCTTTTGGCGTCACGAACAGGATTCCGTGCCCGTTGCCACTAGGTACTGTGCGCCTTAAAAGACTGTAACACTTACTGTGGTGAAGATTTCCCACCATTTCCGAAGTTTCCCGCCATTGTCCGCCATTTTCCTGTCGCCGTGCGGGAAGAAGAGGGGCGTAACCGCGGGAATCGGAGAGGAGTGACTGCTGGAAGCGCGCGAAGCCCAGGACACGCCCCGCCCCTGACGTCGAACCAGGAAGCGTCAGGTCCTGGAAGGAGTCCAGAGGACGCTCTGACGTCAGACGCGAGCGACGCAAGGTCCCGGAAGAAGACCGTCACCCACAGAGCTGCGGCCTACCTGATAAAAAAAAAGTGAAGAAGGTAGGCTACAGTTTACTAGGGGGGCGCAACCATGGCCGACGACCAGCAAGCCGCCGGAGCACCGGTTAACGCTCCTGATGTCAAACTTGCGCCCGGCGCTGCACAGGCCGGAGCGGCCGCCCCACCAGCAGGGGTCGTGACCCCGTTGATACCCATGGCTCTGCCGTATATCCCTGGAGCGAAATGGCTTCCCCAGTATGATGGCAAACCAGACACCCTGTCCGGGTTCAATAGAAAAATATGCGGTGTACTGGACATGTATTCTATGACTGGTATAAGGCGGCGGTGTTCACACCATGCAGTAACTGAGGCAGTGACCCAAGCAAGTCCAACATAAACAGCTTTTATTAAGCAACTCACGGGTAAACAGAAAGTTCTCCGGTTCGCAGCCGGGTTAACATGAGTCCATAAACAACAGTTGCCGGGGACAACGGCCGTGCCGGGACGCTCAGAGCCTGACAGGTGCAGAGCCTTCCCAGGCAGGGGTTCAGCCACCCTCAATCCTGCTGAGCTTCCCTGCTGTGCTCCTAGCAGGTTCCAACATAGAACAACACTATTCCTTAGTGCAGGGATTTTAAAGGACCTGTGGCGAGAGCCACTGGAAAGCCCGGGTTGAAGGGAGGAGGCCGCCCCACTGCCTCCTGTGACCTCCTCCAAGAAATGAAGGCCCTGCCGGGTTTTACTAATCTGCCTTAGCCAGGTAGTCTGACCAGGTGATTGCTCACCTTCATTCTTGCATTGCAGCCACAGCTATGTCTGTGACTGCAATGCACTCCAATGGATTTAATAGGTCTCTGTACACATTCTGGGGATATATAACATCCCTCGTATACGATCCCGGTCACTGCCTCACACTGGTAAGCAGAGAGCCGCTGCTGTGCTGGGACAATTGACTGGTGCTGCAGAGCGGGAAGTTGAAACCTGGCCAGCCACAGACCAGGAATCAGTATCCACTATCTTTAAGAGACTGCAAACTGTCTTTGAAAACCGCACTGAGACGGATCTCCGGATGAGGTTCTACCACTGTGTCCAGAAACCTGAGGACAGTATCCGGGACTAAGCCTGGCGCTTACAGGAAGCCCTGCAGGCCCTAAAACAGGTTAGTCCAGCCAGCATACAGGATGAGAATAAAATGCTGATGGAACAGTTCATCCGGGGGTTGAGGTCACAGGAGGAGAGCAGAACTGTACGGTGGTGGGCTTTAGATCATCCAGACGCCACCTTTGACACCCTCAAGGACACGGCTATTAAGGGTCTACAGCCCCTGGAAACATCAGGGACTGCTATCCAGCGTTACCAGGGTGGGGCCACCCGAGTGGCCACAGCACCCACTGCTCCTTCATTAACGGCTGAAACAAAGACGCAAACAGTGCCCCCTAGCGATGGACAGCCTGCGTTCTGAAGTGCGCCAGCTAAGTAAAACCCTGAGCACCCTGCAGCTACAGACGGAGACCGAGCCGGAAGGAAGGATCCTACTCGCCCACAGCCCTGAGGATGTCCCCTGGATGAGGAGAAGAAGGAGGACAACGCCACCCCATAGGAGGACAGCGCCACCCCAGAGGAGAACAACGCCACCCCGTGGGATGACTAATGAGCAACGTTGCCCTCCAGGAGACTTCATCTGTTACCGTTGCCACAAGGCAGGCCACACAGCGCGGAACTGTCCTTTTAAACGAGCAAACCCTGGGGCCGAGGGCCGACACCCAGGAGTAAATCAACCAGGCCCATCAAGCTGGTACCATCGGTTCGTAGGAGGGAGGCCTTTCCTGTCCATCATGCTGGACAGCATTGCTACACCGGCGTTACTGGACACCGGCTCACAGGTAACCATCATACCTGATGTCCTCTACAAAAGGTACTGGTCCGTAGATGAACTCCGCCCGCCAGCCCTGAACCTCTCTGTGTATGCCTCTAACGGCCTTCCTTTTAACCTAGTAGGGGTTAAGGACGTGACAGTGAAGGTGGGGAGAGCAGAACTAAAGGACCAAAGACTGATTATAGTGAAATCTAACCCTGGTGATACAGACTTGTATATGATACTTGGTATGAATATTGTTGGCAACTGTTTGGGAGAAATGTTGTTTTTGCTCCAACAGATTGCTGACACCACCAAACCAGGGCAGAGGAAGGTGCTCTAGAGAGAGATTCGAGCCCTCCTGTACAAGCAACAGGTAAAGCTAACAGGTGGTGAGATTGGTAATGTACGGGTGACAGACCCGATACCCATTGTGATTCCCCCGATGAGTGAGATGCTGATTTGGTGTAAAGCAGCAATAGGTCTCAAGGGACAGAACTACCAGGCGGTAGTGGAGCCCATTAGCTCGGAGCACAGACCTACACTCTTAACTGCTAGAGGGGTAGTGGATGTACGCAATGGGAGGGTACCCATACGTCTCCTAAATTGTGGGGAGGAGGAAGTTAAATTACCAAGATACGCCACTGTTGCCAGGTTGTGTACTGTGAATGATGATGCCATACACCCAGTGGAATCCTATCCTTGACCCCACCAGATACAGTGGAGGACAGTGACTCCGAAGCTCAGCTGGAGGATTGGTGTCAACAGCTCCATGTTGGGACTGACGCCACTCCTGTCCATCAAAAGCAAGGTGTACACAGGGTGGTCCAGGAATACAAACAGGTATTCAGCAAACACCCACTTGATTTTGGGAGGATTAAAGGGGTACAACACCATATACCCACAGGTGACCATCCACCCATCAAAGAACATTACAGGCCCATACCACCAGCACACTACCAGAAAGCGAAGGAAATGTTGCATGACATGAAGAAAGCAGGGGTAGTAAGAGATAGCTGTAGCCCCTGTGCAGCTCCCCTGTTCCTGGTCAGGAAAAAGGATGGAAGCATGAGGATGTGTGTAGATTACAGACAGGTAAACCGCATAACACATAAAGATGCATACCCTTTACCACGTATAGAGGAATCCCTGGCTGCACTAAAGTCTGCAAATTACTTCTCTACCCTTGACCTCACTAGTGGGTACTGGCAAGTAGCAGTTGCTGAGGAGGACCGGGAGAAGATGGCCTTCACTACCCCGATGGGACTCTGCGAGTTCAACAGTATGCCGTTCAGACTCTGCAACGCCCCTGGAACGTTCCAGAGATTGATGGAGTGCTGTTTTGGACACCGTAACTTCGAGACCATGCTGCTATACCTGGATGACATGATAGTGTACTCCAAGACGTATGAGGACTATTTGAAGCACCTGGCGGAGGTATTTGAAGCATTGTCCCGGTATGGGATGAAATTGAAGCCTTCCAAGTGCCACCTGCTCAAACAGAAGGTTCAGTACCTGGGGCACATCGTCAGTCCAGAAGGAGTAGCACCGGACCTGGAGAAGGTCACTGCCATCCAGAAATGGCCGGAACCGAAGAATCTCAAGGAGGTACGTCAGTTCCTGGGACTGGTCGGGTATTGCCGGAGGTTTGTAAAGGACTACACCAAGAAGGCAGCACCTTTGCAAAATCTCCTTTTAGGACAGTCCAGCAGAGGCAAAAACCCCCCCTTCCAGTGGGGTAAAGAGCAGGCTGAGTCCTTTGCAGTGATGAAAGAGATCCTGACTGGCGAAGAAATCCTGGCCTACCCTGACTACAGTCAACCATTCCTGCTTTACACGGATGGCAGCAATGAGTGACTAGGAGCTGTGTTAAGCCAGAAGCAGTATGGCAAAGGGAAGGTGATTGCATATGCCAGCAGGAAGCTTCGTCCGACCGAGAGGAATCCAGAAAACTATAGCTCCTTCAAGTTGAAGCTCCTGGCCTTGGTCTGGGCCATCACTGAACGATTCAAGCATTACCTGGCCTCCACTAAGTTCACGGCCTATACTGACAACAAACCCTTGACACATCTAGAGACAGCCAAGTTAGGAGCCATGGAACAGCGTTGGATGGCCCGACTGTCAAACTATCAGTTCACCATCAAGTACCGGGCAGGCCACAAGAACGCCAACGCCAATGCCCTATCCAGAATGCCTCACCAGTCGGACACTGAAGAAAAAGTGGATGACCTGGAGGAGATTGAGCTGCCTGCCTTCCACAGAAATGGGATGGTCCACGAGCAGCGCACCTCCAGGAGGTATCGTGGTAAGACACTAAACCCTTTTTACCTCATCACAGTTGGAAGGAGACCCAGGACAGCGACCCGGTTGTCAGCCGTATCAAGGAACTGATAACCCAGGAAGGTTCCTCCCTGGAGAAGGACGCTTCTCCACAAGCCAAGCAACTGTGGAATGAGAGAAGCTGGCTGTTCATCTATAGATAGAAGCTGTGCCGAAGGTATGTTAACCCCAGGACCCATGAGATGGTATGGCAGATCGTAGTGCCCAGGACAGACATCCAGATGGTGTTGGAGGCCTACCACGATCAAGCAGGGCACTTTGGCTGGAAGAAGCTGGAAACCCTCCTAAAGAGTCGGTTTTATTGGGTTGGAATGCGGAGTTCCATAGAGAGGTGGTGCCGGGATTGTGTACCCTGTAACCTCAGAAGAAAAGACTACAGCAGCCAGAAAGCACCCTTGCAGTCCATCAAGACAATCCAGCCCTTGGAGATCGTCACTCTGGATCACGTCAAGCTGTCGCCCAGCAGGTCAGGCTACTCCTATGCCCTGACCATGGTGGATCACTACTCCCGGTTCCTGGTGGTAGCCCCCGTCAAGGATCTGACGGCAGAAACTGCAGCAAGGACGTTTCAAGCATACTTCTGCAGGCCCCATGGATACTCGGATAAGGTGCTGACGGATCAAGGTCCAGCCTTTGAAATCGAGCTGTTCAAAGAGTTTTGCCATCTGTACGGGTGTAAGAAAATTCGGACTACGCCGTACCACCCTCAAACCAATGGTCTATGTGAAATGATGAACAATATCATCATAGACCTGCTAAAGACCGTACCTCTAGAAGAAAGGAATCAGTGGCCAGACAGACTACCTGACCTGGTAGATCTGTACAATCACATACCTGAGAGTTCCACCAATTGTACTCCAGCGTACCTCATGAGAGCAAGACCTAGAAAGTTGCCCATGGACCTGGAGCTTGGAGCGGTAGAGCCAGAAGCAGACCTGTCCACTGAAGACTGGGATACGAACCGACAGGAGCAGTACAAGAGAGTACAGACCTGTGTCGAAGACAGTCTAAATAGGGTGAGAGATAAGCAGGAAGCACAGTACAACAAGAGTGCACCCGCAGAACCCTTAACACCTGGAGAAGTTGTGCTGAAGCAAAAGAGGAGAAACCACAAGCTTGACGACCAGTGGGAAAGAGAGCCTTACACTGTGTTGGATTCCCGGTTTGACAATAGAAAAACCTGTCTAATCAGTAAAGATGGAGGTAAGACAGCTGTAACAGTTTCAAGAGACCACTTGAAGTTGTGCCCAGGTCTATTGAAGCCACGGGAAGAAGTACCTCTTATAGTGACTGAAGAACCCAAAGAAGATGTACTCCATACTGTTAGAACTCTCCTGTTAGTTTTTTTTTAGTTTGCTGGTCACATGACCATTTTTGCCTATTTAATCCGGCTCCGCCCTCCTGGTCTTGCTGGACTTCATTGTATTTACTACTCTTGAGCTAGCTTGGTGCTCTGTTGCCGTTCTCTGTTAGTTTTGCTAGGTCTTCTGACCTCTATGCTTTTTGTTGTGTGTTTGTCTTTGACTGCTACTATTTCTGCTAGGAGGTGTCCAACTTATCCCAGTCCCTAGTTCTTGTAGGGATCCCTCCCTCACATCTATAGGTCTTCGTTCAGACTAGCCGAGGACTTTAGCGGGTCTGATCACAGGATCAGGTTCCCCGTTACATCGTAGGGATCTAGTTTAGTTCTATTGTAGGGACAGTTCTCCTGTTTTTCCTTAGTCCCTGTAGCAGATCATAACAGTAAGTCCAGCCCTAAAAGAAAAAAGAAAAAAAAAATTTTCTCTAAGGAAAGACCTCCAGTTTTCCATCATGGTCTCGGTTCAAGATTTGGCTCAACGCTTGCAGGGACTCTCTCTGGAGGTGGCCAAGCTCCAACAACACGTGAGTAGCTGTTCTGGAGCACATTTTGTGGAACCAAAGGTACGTCTGCCTGATTTATTTTTTGGCGAACAACAAGATTTTTTTTCTTTTAAAAATGCTTGTTTATTGTATTTTCGTTTGAGACCCGGATCCTCTGGTGATGAATCACAGCGCATAGGGTTCATAATGTCACTTTTGCGCAAAGATCCTCAGGGATGGGCCTTCTCTCTGCAACCTAGTGATCCGTGCTTTAGATCAGTGGATAGTTTTTTTTCTGCTTTGGGTTTGTTGTATGATGATCCTGATCGTGTCTCATCTGCTGAGTCTGAATTGAGACGTTTGAGGCAGGGATCAGGTAATGTGGAAAAATATTGTTCTCACTTCCGTCGGTGGTCTGCCCAGGTGGGGTGGAACGATTCAGCTTTGAAAAGCTTGTTTCTTGCAGGGCTAGGTGAAAGGGTTAAGGATTTACTGATTGCTTATCCCACACCTGGAAACTTGCAGGAGGCAATGCAATTAGCTATACGGGTGGACAGGAGACTGCGTGCAAGGGTTAATGAGAGCAAATCCTCTGCTATGTCAGCTCTGAGTCTTGAGAGGGTCTGTGCTGACAATGGAGAACCGATGGAGATTGGGGCGATGGCACCCCGCTCTCAGGAAAAAGATCGCAGGCTTTCTGAAGGCTTGTGCTTCTATTGCGGAAATTCTGGTCATTTTATTAAGAACTGTGTGCTTCGTTTGAAGAAAGAAAAAAAATGGTCAGTTATGCCCGTATTGCCTGTTTAAATTCTAAGGGAGTATTCCTATCTGCCACTACTGCTGCTCAGGATGAATTAATTGAATTTCGGGTATTTGTGGATTGTGGTTCTACTCTGAATGTGATTGATGGGGGATTCTTGGAAAAACTTAGATTAGAACCTAAAACTTTGTCATCCCCTATTGCTGTGGTTTCTGTCGATGGCTCTCCCTTGAAGAGTGTTACTCATAAGGTCTGTGAATTTCCCCTCACTATTAATGGTATTCATCAAGAGAATTTGGATTTGGTGGTATTGGATAATTTGCCTTCTCCAGTAATATTGGGGTTACCCTGGTTAAAATTGCACAATCCTGTACTGGATTGGTCTACCAATGAAATTAAGCCCTGGAGTCCTAAGTGTTATGACAAGTGTTGTAACGGGCGCATTGCTGCTGTGGATAGAGGGGAATTGCCTGTACCTATTCAGGATTTTTGGAGAGTTTTTTCTGAGGAGGAATCGCAGGTTTTGCCTCCCCATAGAGACTATGATTGTACCATTGAATTTGTCCCTGGAGCGACTCTTCCTAAAAGTCGTTTATTTAATCTTACTATTCCTGAGAGAAAGGCTTTGGAGGAATACATACAGACAAGCTTGGCCGCCGGTCACATTAGGCCTTCCAAGTCTCCTGTGGCTGTTGGATTTTTTTTTGTAAAAAAAAAAGATGGCGGTTTACGTCCTTGTCTGGACTTTCGTGAGATTAATAAAATTACTGTACGCAATCCTTACCCACTGCCATTGATTCCTGATTTATTTAACCAGTTAGTGGGGGCCAAGTGGTTCTCTAAAATTGATCTCCGGGGGGCATACAATTTGTTGCGCATGAAGGAGGGTGATGAATGGAAGACTGCTTTTAACACTCCTGTGGGTCATTTTGAGAATCTGGTTATGCCTTTTGGTCTTACCAATGCTCCAGGATTTTTTCAGAATCTTATTAATGACATCCTTAGACCTTTAATCGGCAAAAATGTGGTTCTGTATTTGGATGACATTCTGATTTATTCGCCTGATCTGGAGTCTCATTGGCGGAGCGTACGTGAGGTATGACAGTTATTAATGGACAATTTGCTTTTTGCTAAGCTGGAGAAATGTGAGTTCGCTGTACAGAGAATTAGTTTTTTGGGCTACATTATCTCCAGTGAAGGTTTTGAGATGGACCCGGTTAAAGGTCAAGCTGTGCAGGAATGGCCTAGGCCTATTGGTTTGAAATCGATACAAAGGTTTTTGGGTTTCACCAATTATTACAGAAAATTCATAAAAATGTTTTCTATTATTGTCAAACCGCTGACCGATCTCACCAGGAAAGGTGCTAATGCGGTTCAGTGGACTACTGAGGCCATTGAAGCTTTTGTGTTTCTAAAGGAGAGGTTCACCTCTGCTCCCATCCTTATGCAGCCTGATGTGACTAAGCCGTTTTTGGTTGAGGTTGATGCTTCTTCGGTGGCGGTCGGTGCGGTGTTGTCTCAGGAAAACAAGGATGGAGTACATCCCTGTGCCTTTTTTTCAAAAAAATTTTCTGAGACTGAACTTAATTACGATATTGGTAATCGGGAATTGCTGGCGATTAAACTCGCATTTGAACACTGGCGTCACCTCTTGGAAGGTGCTGAATTTCCCATTCAGGTTTTCACTGATCATAAAAATCTGATCTATCTTGATGCTGCCAAGTGCTTGAATGCCCGTCAGGCTAGGTGGGCACTTTTTTTCTCGCGGTTTAATTTTTCCGTTACTTACATCCCGGGTACCAAGAATGTTAAAGCGGATGCTTTGTCTCGCAGCTTTTCTTCCATGGTCGGTGTTGAGGAGGAAGAGGAGAACATTTTACAAGAAGGTGTTGTGATTGCTGCTTTGGACTCCGTTTTGGAGGATGAGATTCTTAAAGCTCAGAAGAATGCCCCATCTAACACTCCCCATGGGAGGTTGTTTGTGCCTAGGACCTTTAGGAGAGATTTGTTTGTTGAGTGTCATGAGTCTCGGTTGGCAGGTCATCCAGGAATTTCTGAGACCAAGAGACTTGTGGGTCGCAGTTTTTGGTGGCCTGGATGGCAGAAGGAAGTCATTAAGTGGGTGCGCCAATGTACTGTGTGTGCTAGATCCAAGTCTTCGCATGCTCCTGCTGCGGGGTTGCTTTGCCCTCTGGAGGTTCCTAGTGCACCTTGGACACATCTGGCTATGGACTTTATTACTGACCTTCCCCCCTCTGAAGGTTTCACGGTCATCTGGGTGGTCGTGGACCGTTTTAGCAAGATGTGTCACTTGGTTCCCTTCATCAAACTGCCTTGCGCTAAGACACTCGCTAAGGCCTTTGTCAAGGAAATTGTCAGACTACATGGTGTTCCTACTGACATTGTTCCTGATAGGGGACCTCAGTTCGTGGCTCGTTTTTGGCGTGCCTTTTGTGACAGGTTGGGAGTTCATTTGTCGTTTTCATCTGGATATCATCCTGAGTCTAATGGCCAGACAGAAAGGAAGAACCAGGATGTTGAGCAGTTCTTGCGTTGTTTTGTGGCAGACAATCAAGAGGGGTGGTCTGAGTTTCATCCTCTTCTGCTGGGTGTTCGCCTTTTTTTTGTTGCTCTGGGAGACATCCGTCTTTTGGGTCATTCTCCAAATTGGTTTCAGCTGTGCCTGAGGAGGAGAGTTTTTCCGGTGATTTGGAGAGAGTTTGGACGGATGTGCGTGGTAATCTTCAGGAGGCTAACAAAAAATCTAAGAGGTACTTTGATAGGAAACGGCAAGAGGTTTTGTTTGCTGTTGGTGACATGGTTTGGTTGTCCTCTAAGAATCTGCGATTGAGGATTCCTTCTAAAAAATTGGGTCCCAAGTTCGTAGGGCCCTTTAAGGTGCTTCAGATAGTTAACCAATCTGCTGTTAGGTTGGAGGTTCCTACGTCCTGGAAGATTAACCCTGTGTTTCATGTTTCTCTGTTGAAAAAAGCTGATGTGTCTGATGGTGACGCCTCTGCCACTGTTCCTCCGGTGGTGGAGGACGGGGAATATGAAATTTCCCGCATCCTAAATTCTAGACGGTATAGAGGGAGTTTGCAGTATCTCGTCGCTTGGAAGGGTTTCGGACCTGAGGATAACTCATGGGTGAGGGCGGATGATGTTTCTGCTTCCAGACTTGTCAGAGCGTTTCACAGGAGGTTTCCTGATAAGCCTGGGCCTAGGGGATCCGGAGGATCTTCTTAGAAGAGGGGGTACTGTTAGAACTCTCCTGTTAGTTTTTTTTTAGTTTGCTGGTCACATGACCATTTTTGCCTATTTAATCCGGCTCCGCCCTCCTGGTCTTGCTGGACTTCATTGTATTTACTACTCTTGAGCTAGCTTGGTGCTCTGTTGCCGTTCTCTGTTAGTTTTGCTAGGTCTTCTGACCTCTATGCTTTTTGTTGTGTGTTTGTCTTTGACTGCTACTATTTCTGCTAGGAGGTGTCCAACTTATCCCAGTCCCTAGTTCTTGTAGGGATCCCTCCCTCACATCTATAGGTCTTCGTTCAGACTAGCCGAGGACTTTAGCGGGTCTGATCGCAGGATCAGGTTCCCCGTTACATCGTAGGGATCTAGTTTAGTTCTATTGTAGGGACAGTTCTCCTGTCTTTCCTTAGTCCCTGTAGCAGATCATAACACATACTGACTTAGGAGATTTCCCTGCAGATTGGCCTCAACTGGATGGATCCGTAATAATACCTGTGATGCACTTCTACCAACAGCCAGAAGACCCTCCACTGCAAGTAAGACCTGTAAGTGCCCCAGAAGAGCCTGCTCAGGAAGAATCCCTGGAAGAAGGATCACCAGTAGACGCAGAGCCAGAAGGCCCAGCAACCAGTGTACTTGCCAGTCCCATCGAGAGGTTAAGACAGTTCTACAATTTGCCCACACATAGATCTGATAGGGTATCAGACAGTGCAAACACAGACATCAACAACACCCCAGTACTACGTAGGTCAACACGCAGTACAAAAGGCCAGATCCCTGCCAGGTACACAGAATAAGTTAGAAATACCTGCAGTGTAAATAGTTACCCAGTTGGGTATTGCCTACTATTGTTTATTATGTAAACTGAAATATATGTGTTTATTTAGTTACCCGTCAGGGTATAAAGACTTGTTGGCTGAGAACTGTGAGCAGCCCAAAAACTGTTTGTATACATAGTTGCACTCCCTGGAGTGCCCCTTCAGTGACCACAGAACAAAAACCCTTTTGGGGTGGCCGAAGACGTGGTCCAGCACCTGGATCACTTATGCCCTGTAGCCACGCCCAGGGCCTACGTTGAGGGTTTTCAGGCGGGTCCCTCATGTTCCTTCATCGGTGAAATGGACACCAGGATACGGGACTTACTGTAACTTTATTAATGTTGTCATACTTGTTGTTGTTATTATAATTATTGTTGTTACCTGTTTTGAAAAAAATGCTTCAGTCCGGGAGTACTGAATTGTACTAGGGCGGAATGTGGCGCCCTGCTGCGCTCAGGTGCCACAGAACCCAGTAGGGTGCATGGATGGACTTCTCCCAAGAGGCCCTCACACTTTCACACACCTCCACCCTACCACCTCAGACCACCAGATGGAGCCCTGATAGGGATATATATAGGGAGGGTGGAGCCAGGCTGCTCAGTTTAGTGTTTAGTCTGAGAGCGTGCTGACGCTGAGAGCAGCGAAGACGCAGCTCGTCTGCTGCTGCCGTAGTGAGGGCCCTGAGTGCGGCCGACGGCAAGGAGGAAAGGAGAGAGGAGTTGAGGGGGCAGAGGAGCGTACCACGGTCACCCCGAAATATACACCGGACACCGGGTCCGCGCCTACAGGGTCCTTTACACCCAGTAGGGACCACTGGATACCTAGAGGACTACAAGTCCCAGGCCAACCAACACTGACTACTGTACCAGGGCTAGGAGTCATGGAGGCCCCAGCGACCAGGGAGAGTGATCTCCAAGAGAAGGCCCTACCATCAGGTCAGCAGGTGCAAGAGAGAGAGACAGTAATTAAGCCAGGCCTAGCTCCAGACAAGTCAGAAGCTCAGCAAGTGAAAGCAACGGATCAGGAGGCCCTATACCTGCTCACTGGGGAGAGTCCATAAGTGCACTCTGCGTACCGAGTACCCTGGACCATACCTGCATCTACACCAGTAAAGGTACCGAAGCGAACCCCCGTGTGAGTGTCTGTCATTTCTTCCTGAACCGCCCTGGCCGTCTCTCCCCTGTACCACCATCCATTACCCCACGCTGCCCTGAGGCCCGCTCCACCTGTGTGGAGCAATTCCATCATAAGCTGCCCTAACATCTGCCTCAGAGGACTGCTCCGCAGCGGCGGCTCCCTTTAGCCGCATTCCACAGGTGGCGTCACGAACACTTTACAAATCACCTATAAATAATCCCCCTTTTGGGTGACCGCCCTGGGCCACTGACCGGGTCAGCCACCGTGATATCCCCCAGCAACCAGAGGCCCGGCTGCCGAGTACCCCACGGCCCTGGGGGCGCGTCACACATCCTGTTTCTTTTGTGAAGGAGGAACTCTGAGGCTTAGTGCCCACTATGCAGAAATGAAGCAGAAATTTTCCTGAGCATTTCTGCATCTCTTTGGCAGAAAAACGCATGCGGTTTTTACATGCGTTTTTGACGCGTTTTTGATGCATTGCTTATTTGCCATGCGTTTTTCCAATGCATTGTATAGGCAAATCTGCATGCAGAAACGCACAAGATTTGGTCATGTCCGTATTTTTTCAGCGAGTAAAATCCGCGCAGAAAAAATCCTGACCATGTGCACAGAACTTGCCGAATGTCATAGGAAGTCATGGGATAAGGTATGCAATGCGTTTCTGGAGCGTTTACGCGCTGCAAATACGCACCAAAAAAGGCACCAAAAATGCATCGTGGGCACACAGCCTGAGAGTCACAAAGCCTATTTTTATAGGGCCATCAGGCGGCCTTTACTATTCTTAAAGGGCCAGCAGTCGACCCTCGCTACTTATAGAGAGCCATCAGCTGGCTATGCTTTGTTGTTACCATTACTAAAGAGTTGGTCTCCTATACTGTTATTGCGTATGCAGTGAGTGGCAGGTCTGCCCAAAATTTGGACGCACCCCAATACCCCTTTGAAAATTTGGACACACCCCAATACCCCTTTGAAGAGACTTAGAGGAGGGCCTCCTGAAAACAATATTCCCATTATTAGGAAGTGGGTCTCCCATCATGTTTGCCTATGCAGTGAGTGCAAGGGTTGCTAAAAATTTGGAGGCACTCCAATGCCCCTTAGAAGAGATGTAGAGGGCCTCATGAAAAAATGTTCCCATTATTAGTAAGTGGGTCTCCTATAGTGTTGGCCTATGCAGTGAATGCAAGGGCTGCCAAAAATTTGGAGGCACTTCAATGCCCCTTTGAAAAGACGTGAAGGAGGGCCTCATAAAAAAATGTTCCCATTAGAAAGGAGCGTGTCTCCTATACTTGTAATACCCATGCACTAAGTGTATGGGCTGACAAACATTTACCCCTGGGGGGTAAACATGAACATACTGTATAAAAAAAAATGTTTACGGGCATCATAAACACCCTTTAAAAAAATTATGTGGGTGTTGCATCACAGACCACGGTCACCCTGGTGATATGGTGGTGGAGGATGAGGAGAAGGAGGAGGACAAGAGCAAATAGCCAAAATCAGGAAGCGTATACCCATGTGTGGGTGTGAAAGGTACATGGGAATACACCTCCCAAGAAAAGACACTGGATTTGAGTTTATGTTACGCTGCTATCATTCGGTGGTGTTGAGAAGTCTGGCCCAATCCAGCCCTTGTTCATTTTTATAAAAGTCAGCCTGTCAGCATTTTCAGTTGACAGGTGGATGCGCTTATCAGTTATAATTTCACCAGCGGCACTAAAAACCCGCTCTGATTAAACGCTGGCGGCAGGGCAGCCCAGAACCTCCAAGGCGTAGAGAGCCAGTTCATTCCACGTATCCAGCTTGGATACCCAATAATTATAAGGGACAGCGGAATCACGGAGGATGTTGGTACGGTCGGCAAGGTACTCCCTCAGCATCTTCCCAAACTTTGCACTCCTTGTGAAAGTACCCCGCGCCTCAGGTCCTGTGCGATGGGAGGGGCTGAGAAAACTCTCCCAGAACTTTGACAGTGTTCCCCTGCCTCTGCTGGATTGAAGTTGTGTCTCTCTCGCCTGTACTCCTTGGTTGTCCAATGAACTGTGACCTTTGCCGCCAGCGTTTTCAGATGGGAGTTTTTTTAATAGTTCCACAGCAAGGGCTTTCTGGTACAGCCCCATTTTTGTAGACCTGTCCGCCTCAGGAATAAGATATAGAAAGTTCTCCTTGTAGCGTGGGTCTAGAAGTGTCACCAACCAGTAATGACTGTCACCCAAAATTTTGAGAACGCGAAGGGTCATGGGAAAGGCAGCATAACATAAACTCAGCCATGTGTGCCAGACTGCTAACAGGCAAGACTTCCGTGTACTCACCAAGAGGACGGCTGACCATGCTCTCCTCCTCCACCTTCTCCTCCCTGTCCTCAGGCCATCCACGCTGAACAGACGGTATGACAGTTGTGCAGGTAGTACTGTCTATAGCGCAGGAAACTAGCTCCTGTTTTTCCTCCTCCTCTTCCTCATTGTCAACCAATCCATGTTGGGATGAGATGAGGCTGGGCTGTGTGTAATCACCCTGTATGGTTCCTTGCGCCATCTCATCGTGCTCCGCCTGCAATGCATCCTCTTTGATTGTGAGCAGAGAGCATTTCAGAAGACAGAGAAGCGGGATGGTGATGCTAATTATGGCGTCATCGCAGCTCACCATCTTGGTGAAGTCCTCAAAGTTTTGGAGGATGGTACATATGTCTGACATCCATGTCCACTCCTGAGGTCTTATGTGTGGAGTCTGAACTGAATAGCAATGGCCTTGTTGATGCTGGTAGTTAACAACTGCCCTCTTCTGCTCACAAATCCTTACCAACATCTGCAGTGTAGAGTTCCAACGAGTGTGGACATCACACAACAATCGGTGAGATGGAAACTGCAAACACTGCTGAAGTACGGCAAGGGCGGCGGAAGCTGTAGCTGACTTTCTAAAATGGGCACACAGGTGGCGTACTTTGACAAGCAGATCTGGCAGCTCCGGGTAGGTTTTGAGAAACCGCTGAACCACAAGGTTAAGCACATGGGCCAGGCATGGTAGCATGTGTGAGCTCGCCTCGCCTCAGAGCCGCCACCAGGTTCAGGCCATTGTCACACACAACCATGCCTGGCTGTAGGTTCAGCGGTGTCAGCCACAGATGTACCTGCTCTTTCAGAGCTGTCCACAACTCTTCAGCATTGTACGGTTTGTCGCCTAAGCATATTAGCTTCAGCACAGCCTGTTGCCGCTTGGCTGAGGCAGTGCTGCAGTGCTTCCAGCTTGTGACCGATGTGGTCATTTCGAAGATGGAGGCTGAAGAGGAGGAGGAGGATGAGGTGCAGGAGCTGTAGACTGTGGGGGCAACCCTGATTGACCTAGGGCCCGCAATCCTCGGCGTTGGGAGGATGTGTTCCGTGCCAAGGTCGGACTGGGTCCCGGATTCCACTATGTTAACCCAGTGTGCCGTCATCGAGATGTACCATCCCTACCCACAAGCACTTGTCCATGTGTCTGTGGTTAGGTGGACTTTCCCAGTAACTGCATTGTTTAGGGCACTGCTAATGTTGTGGGACACGTGCTTGTGTAATGCGGGGACGGCACACCGGGAGAAATAGTGGCGGCTGGGGACCGAGTACAGAGGGACAACCGCCACCATCAGGTTGCGGAAAGCTTTCATCTCCACGAGCCTAAAAGGCAACATTTCGAGCGCAAGCAGTCGCGAAATGTGGGAATTTAGTAGTGTGCCTTGTGGGGTGTTGGCTGCGTATTTGCGCTTGAGTTTCAAGGACTGGGGTATGGACAACTGAAAGCTGCGCTGGGACAAGGATGTGCTTGCTGATGGTGCTAGTTGAGAGTGTGCAATCACAGATGCAGGGCAGGAGGCATCTTCGCATGCACCATGGACAGGGGATTGACGTGCACGCACAACAGTGGAAGAAGCAGTGGTGTCACCCGCAGACACTGTTCCTGGACCCTGAGGTTCGGCCCATAAAATCGGGTGCTTTGCGGACATGTGCCTGATCATGCTGGTGGTGGTCAGGCTGGTCGTTTTGCCACCCCTGCTGATGCTGGCCTGGCAGGTGGTCAAATGGCCTTTTTGGGATTATCAGCAGAGTCTTTAAAAAACAACCAGACTCAGGAAGACCTAACAGTTGTACTGGCAACTTCCGTCGTGTTGGTGTTACGGGGAAGGGTTGCCTGCCTTCTGTCTGCGGCCACCACACTGCTTCTTCCTGCCTGTTGGGGTGCTCTTCCTCCCTCCCCCTGTGTGCTGCTGTGTTCGCTCTGCATGTCCACCTGCCAGGTTGGGTCAGCTACTATATCATCCACCACCTCGTCTTCCACTTACGCACCCTGGTCCTCCTCCTGACTTTCTGGCAATTGTGTCTCATCATTGTCCACCTCTTGTGACACCTTCCCACCGTCGCCTTCGTATGACCATGGCTGCTCAAATATTTGGGCATCGCTACATGAGATCTTTGCTTGCCCCGCTTCAAGTGGACCAAGCGAGAGGCTCGAATCTATAAATGGAAAAGTGAGCAGCTCAAGTGTGGGACCAGTTGTCTCTGTGCACTCGGCATGGTGCGAGGAAAGAGGATCAGGGTGGGGAATATGCAGTCCAGACTCACGGCTACTGATACTTGACCGTGTGGAAGACTGGGTGGTGGTGGTGGTGGCTAAGTGACTGGAAGCATTATTTGCCATCCAACCAATAACCTTTTCACATTGCTTTGTGTTCAATAGTGGTGTTCTGCTTTCCCCTATTAATTGGGACAGGGAGGTCGAGCGAGAAGATGTGGGTGTTTGTTGTGGCACAATTTCAGCTTGCCCACGGCCTCGGCCTCTGCATGCACCATCAACATCACGTCCAGTTCCCCGTCCCTTGCCACATGTCTTGCCCATTTTAAATGGAGGACAATATCTTCCACGCTCACTACAAATGGCTGAATTTGGAGCGAACTTATATGTGATCCATGTGACAGACAAACCACAGTTTTAAATAGCTGAATTTTTAGCGCTGTAATATAGAAAGGACCTGGCTGTATTCTGCAGTGCCAACAAGCAAATGGCGCAGAACAACAGTGTTCTCTGGACTGCTTTTTAAGCAAATAATCAGGATTAAGATAAAAAAAAATATTCCTGGCCCCTGATACCTGGGGCTATTTCTACAAATATCTAACAGCAGCAGCAGACAGAACTGGAACTCTTTTTTATTATAAAAATACGAAACACAAACATCACATAGAGAAAACTGAACCTCAGCAAAAACCACAACCCACAAACCCCGAAAGTCCAAAGGTCCATTTTTTTTTAAACCCTCCCAGCAAGGGAAGAAACCTTTACTTCCTACCATATCAATATGCCAAAAAAAAGACTTTACAAAACCTTTTTCTTTTCCAACATCCGAACACATTCATCCACTCTCATTCACACCTAAACCCCCCGATATACAAAAGGAAAACCAAAATATGGCCCATTGCCCAAAAAGGAAAAATTAGGCCGCCTCGCAAAAACTTATCATTAACACACACATATATATATATATATATATATATATATATATATATATTTTTCCCCATCTAAACTAAACCCTTATACCAACACTCAATGGTTCCACAAAAGTTTGTGGCCTATCACACCTCGCATACCACACCAAGGTCCACGAAAGTTTATGGCCTCTCCTCCACAAGCAAATAGGTCCTATTTGCCTTCCCGGCATCCCGCAGGATGTCCATTTTCCGACACACCCCCCTTCCTCCTCCCCCCAGAACCCCTCCACCCTACCTAAACTAAACCCCCCACAAGCATCACAGTACACACGTATACAAAAAGAAAACAATATGCACAAACTTTACAATAGCAATCCCTGCAATAACAAACCTAACAAGTGACCAAGAACATGACAAACTTACCGTAAACCATAAAACTTATCCAGACCCAAGTTTGGTGCTTGCAAGCCCTATACGCAGGATTTCGATATTACAAAACAAAAAGCTATAAGTGAGGGTAACAGCCAGTGGCGTACCGCCAATGGCGGCAGACCACGCGACTGCTATGGGGCCCGTGAGCGAGGAGGGCCCCATAGCAGTCCAGGGGTGGACATACCGCCTCCGGTGCAGCTGCGCCGGGTCCCCACCATGGAGCTGCACCAAGGGGCCCATAAGGTGCAGCTGCTCCCTGCAAGCGGCGGTCGGGGAGCGATCACTGCAACTCCGTTGCTGTCAGGAGGAGAATAGCAGCGGAGTTGGAGGGATCGTTCTCTGCTTCCTCCCTGACCCAGGCGCGCGCAGCTTCATGACGTCATCATGCAGCGCGCGCCTGGGTCAGGAAGAAAGCTGCCGGCAACCAGGAGAATGCTGCAGGAGAGCGAGCTGAGGTAAGTTTTTTTTTACTGAAACGCTGGGGAGGGGAGGTGGGGGGAGAGCAATGGTGGGATGGTGGGGCTGGGGGGAGCAATAATGGGGCTGGGGAGAGGAATGATGGGGCTGGGAAGAGCAATAATGGGGCTAGGGAGAGGAGTGATGGGGCTGGGAAGAGCAATAATGGGGCTGATGGGGCTGGGGAGAGGAGTGATGGGGCTGGGAAGAGCAATAATGGGGCTGATGGGACTGGGGAGAGCAATGATGGAGCTGGAGAAAGCAATAATGCAGCTGGGGAGAGGGCTGATGGGGCTGGGGAGAGGAATAATGGGGCTGATGGGGCTGGGAAGAACAATAATGGGGCTGGGGAGAGGAATAATGGGGTTGATGGGGCTGGGGAGAGGAATAATGGGATGGTGGGGCTAGGGAGAGCAATGATGGGGCTGGGGAGAGGAATGATGGGGCTGGTGAGAGCAATGATGGGGATGGTGGGGCTGGGGAGAGCAATGATTGGATGGTGGGGCTAGGGTGAGCAATGATGGGGCTGTGGAGAGGAATAATAGAGTTGATGGGGCTGGGGAGAGGAATGATGGGGCTGGAGAGAGCAATGATGGGGCTGGGGAGAGCAATGATGGGGCTGGGGAGAGGAATCATGGGCTGGGGAGAGCAATAATAGGGCTGATGGGGTCGGGGAGAGGAATCATGGGGCTGATAGGGCCAGGAAGAGGAATGATGGGGCGGATGGGGCCAGGGAGAGAGCAATAATGGGGCTGGTGGGGCTGGGAAGAGCAATGATGGGGCTGGGGAGAGCAATGATGGGGCTGATGGGGCTTGGGAGAGCAATGATGGGGCCGGGGAGAGGAATGATGGGGCTGATGGGGCTGGGAAGTGCAATAATGGGGCTGATGGGGCTGGGGAGAGGAATGATGGGGCTGGGAAAAGCAATAATGAGGCTAATGGGGCTGGGAAGAGCAATAATGGGGCTGATGGGGCTGGGGAGAGGAATGATGGGGCTGGGAAGAGCAATAATGGGGCTGGGAAGAGCAATAATGGGGCTGATAGGGCTGGGGAGAGCAATGATGGGGATGGTGGGGAAGGGGAGAGCAATGACGTGTTCCTGGGAGAGAGCAATGACGGGGGTGCTGGGACAGAGCAATGATGGAGGTGCTGAAACAGAGCAATGATGGGGTTTCTGGGAGAGCAATGATGGGGGTGCTAGGAGAGAGCAATAATGGGGGTGCTGGGAGAGAGCAATAATGGGGGTGCTGGGAGAGAGCAATGATGAGGGTGCTGGGAGAGAGCAATGATGGAGATGCTGGGACAGAGCAATGATGGGGGTGCTGGGACAGAGCAATGATGGAGGTGCTGAAACAGAGCAATGATGGGGTTGCTGGGAGAGAGCAATGATGGGGGTGCTAGGAGAGAGCAATAATGGGGGTGCTGGGAGAGAGCAATAATGGGGGTGCTGGGAGAGAGCAATGATGAGGGTGCTGGGAGAGAGCAATGATGGAGATGCTGGGACAGAGCAATGATGGGGGGCTGGGAGAGAGCAATGATGGAGGTGCTGGGACAGAGCAATGATGGGGGGCTGGGAGAGAGCAATGATGGGGGTGCTGGGAGAGAGCAATTATGGGGTTTCACTTTGCTTGTACTGTAAAGCCTTGTATGTTTTCCGTGTGCACATAGCCTTACAGTTAATTGGGGAGAGTTACAGAGACTGAATAATTTATATTAATGGCCGGTGGAGATTATAGTTAATGGGGGGCACAGTGCTGCTTATCACTTTATATTTTGATTACTAAGTGGCTAATAGTATAATAATGGGGGGGGTGTACATATCTGTATTCAGGGGCCCAGAGCGGGGGAGACACATGTATGTATACAATATGTGACCTTGTTATTTTCTAGGCTGGAGATCATCGTGACAAGACGAGACGTGGCTGGGAGATGTGGACTTTAAGGTCTGACCAGACGAAGAAGAAGCAGCAGAAACCGACTCTGATCAGACGAGACGTCAGCGGTAAGTGCCTGGATGTAAGTATTATTCTGTATCTGCGCTGTGTGACTTGGAGTGATAATGTTATCTGTAAAATCCCTTAGGCCACATTCTCACATTTGTGTGAAATGTCCGTGTGCTGCCAGATCTTTTTATCGGATGGTCCACGGACTCGTACAGTTTATAGATCCATTCACACATCCATGAAAATCACGGATCTGAGAATGAGATCTAAGAGGGTCAGAGAATGTCCTGTTCTGATCCGATTTTGAGGATTAGAATAGGACATGCTCAATGCGTCGGTAAAACAGGGCAGCACACCGACACTGCACACAGATGCAGGAATGTAGCCTTATTATGTATAGCACAGTCCCTTAGTACAGTAATTTTTCCAAAGTTTACTGCTTCATTTTTTGTAATGGCAATTTGCATATACTCCTGAATGTCAAAGAGTGATCAGCTTAACAGCAGTTACTGTACTTGCAAAGTCAATATTTGCCCAGAAAATGAACTTCAACCCCCAAAACACATTTCAACATCATTGCAGTCCTGCCTTAAAAGGAGCAGCTAACATCGTTTTAGTGATTGATCCATTAACACAGGTGTGGGTGTTGATGAGGACAGGGCTGGCGATCAGTCAGTCATGATTAAGTAAGAATGACATCACTGGACACTTTAAAAGGAGGCTGGTTCTTGGTATCATTGTTTCTCTTCAGTTAACCATGGTTATCTGTAAAGAAACACGTGCAGCCATCATTGCACTGCACAAAAATGGCCTAACAGGGAAGAGTATCGCAGCTACAAAGATTGCGCCTCAGTCAACAATCTATCGCATCATCAAGAACTTCAAGGAGAGAGCTTCCATTGTTGTCAAAAAGGCTCCAGGGCGCCCAAGAAAGACCAGCAAGCGCCAGGACCGTATCTTAAAACTGTTTCAGCTGCGGGATGGGACTACCAGCAGTGCCGAGCTTGCTCAGGAATGGCAGCAGGCTGGTGTGAGTGCTTCTGCACGCACTGTGAGGCGGAGACTCTTTGAGCAAGGGCTGGTTTCAAGGAGGGCAGCAAAGAAGCCACTTCTCTCCAGAAAAAACATCAGGGACCGACTGATATTCTGCAAAAGGTACAGGGAGTGGACTGCTGAGGACTGGGGCAAAGTCATTTTCTCTGATGAATCCCCTTTTCGATTGTTTGGGACATCTGGAAAACAGCTTATTCGGAGAAGAAGAGGTGAGCGCTACCACCAGTCTTGTCTCATGCCAACTGTAAAGCATCCTGAAACCATTCATGTGTGGGGTTGCTTCTCAGCCAAGGGAATTGGCTCACTCACAGTCTTGCCTAAAAACACAGCCATGAATAAAGAATGATACCAGAATGTCCTCCAAGAGCAACTTCTCCCAACCGTCCAAGAGCAGTTTGGCGCCCAACAATGCCTTTTCCAGCATGATGGAGCACCTTGCCATAAAGCAAAGGTGATAACTAAATGGCTCATGGAACAAAACATAGAGATTTTGGGTCCATGGCCTGGAAACTCCCCAGATCTTAATCCCATTGAGAACTTGTGGTCAATCATCAAGAGACGGGTGGACAAACAAAAACCAACAAATTCTGGCAAAATGCAAGCATTGATTATGCAAGAATGGACTGCTATCAGTCAGGATTTGGTCCAAAAGTTGATTGAGAGCATGCCAGGGAGAATTACAGAGGTCTTGAAGAAGAAGGGGCAACACTGCAAATATTGACTTGCTGCATTAACTCATTCTAACTGTCAATATAACCTATTGGTACTCATAATATGATTGCAATTATATTTCTGTATGTGATATAAACATCAGACAAACACTAATAAAAACCAGAGGCCAGCAGATCATGTGAAAATATCATTTTGGTGTCATTCTCAAAACTTTTGGCCATGACTGTATATAGTGAACTCACTTATTATGTATAGCGCTGTCCTTAGTTATATAGTTTCCTCTTTTATTATGTATAACACTCTCCATTATTATGTACCATCCTCTCTAGCTCTAGAGGCTCACAGTTGGGGGATCATACTGTGTTGGGGTCAGCATACTTTGCCCTGGGAGTTGAGGTGGGGTACATTAGGGTCATTATACCTCGCATGTGGAGGAATTCACCATGGGGGTATCATACTGTGTTTGGGGGGCCCTTTTATTGGCATCATACTTTATGGGGCAATGAAAGAGAGATCTAGGACGTCAGCAGGAGGAAAATTACTGTGTAAAGGATGGAAAGTTGTGAGATCTGATCTTTGGTGACCCCGACAATTATTTACATTTTTTTTGGGGGAGGGGGCCCAATCAGAGCTTCTGCTATGGGGCCCCATGATTCCTATGTACGCCCCTGGTAACAGCCCACCACCAGGAACTGGAGATCAAAGAGGCTCTGACCCTAATCTACTGCACATCACCATGTCCCTCTCTAACAAAGAAAAAGAAAAACTGCCCCTACTGCCCTACCAACCTATCCCTCTCTTTCCCTATCTGGCCCTCACTACCAAACCTAATATTAACTACCTGTCCCTAGAGACTATCCTTATCTGTCCCTGCCTGTCCCTACACATCTATCTGACCCTACCAAAATAAAGACAAAAAAGACTAAACTCACCCTATCTCAAGCACATGGAAACCTAACTCTCCCCAGGGCACATTAAAAGAGAACCCCCTGCATAGGAGAGAGGCCCTCCCTGCACCCAGCCTCTCAAACTCCACAGAGCACACTTTTGCCAGGTCACCAAGGATGTTCCTAATCACCTCTTCCCGGGGGAGGACTTTCTGTTGGGTGGACACTAAACACAGTTCATTCCAAGTGTAGAACCTAGTCACTAAACTAACTAAGAAAACAGTGCCCCGATCCTGGCCACCAAGGGACCTGAATGCCCCATAGGCCCACTCCAGATAGGAAAGGCCTGCCAGCCTGGGCCAGCCAATGGAAGTACCCACCCTGCTGTAGACCTCTGTATTAAAAGGACACCGAGGAAGGAAGTTCCTGTACTTCAGGTTGTCCCTCACATACAGTCTCCCATGGAAGCAGCGCCAAGCCAAGTCCCAAAACTTGAAGGGGATCTGTTTAGAGTTTAATAACCCGAGCCCAACCTCCAGATCCCATCTTGGGCAATCCTTGAGTGCCAGGGGCTTCTGAAAGTGGGTCAACAGGACCTTATTGTCAAGAAACCTCCTCAACATGGTCCTGATCTCCCACACTCCCAGACCTCACCAGCGGATTACCTTCAGAACCGGGGTAGCATAAGCCGGAAGATATCCATGAGGTGTTCGAAGGTTCTTCACCTGCCCTCCTGTCTTTCATTCCTGGAAGAAAGGCAGAAACCACCCCCTACAGGAGAATACCCACGGAGGAGCCCTCTCTAACCAGAGGTTGGCTATATGTGCTTTAAAAAAGGTGTTTACTAAAAACACCACGGGTTGACCATACCCAACCCTCTTAGTCTCCTCGTGCGGTACGTGACCTCCCTCTTTATTAGGTTCAGCCTATTCCCCCACAATAATTGGAAAAACAGGCTGTAGACCCGTGTCCAAAGAGGCTCTGGCAAAATGCAGATGCTGCCCAAGTATATTAACAAAGGGAGCAAAAACCCTTTGGCCAGGCTAACCCTTTCCCTCAGGGTCAAGGACCAACCTTTCCACTGATCCACCTTCTGGGCGGCGGTCTTAAGTCTGCCCTCCCAGTTTTGCTGGGGATAGTCCCCCGGGCCAAAATCGTTGCCTAAAATTTTTGCTGTGGCCTGAAGCCCTGGGAAGGTGTCCGGGAGATCAAAACTTGGATCTCCCCCTCCCAGCTAGATACTCTCACACTTGTCCCGGTTGATCATGGACCCAGATGCCACCGAGTAGCGCTTGACCTCAGATATGACCCAATCCGCCTCCTCTCTCGAGGATATGTAAAGAGAAACATCATTGGCGTACGCCACTGTAAGGGAGAAAACCGGGGTGTAAGTACTTTCAGAACAAGGGATCCGGAACTGCCGGGGTCGTGCCTCTGGATGCAGGGGGAAGACAGACTGAGAGCACAGGTGTCAGGTGACCGGGGAGCTGGGGGCGTGTCTAGGAAGAGGGAGAAAAAGGAGGTTTGCACGGGAAAGCAGGCAGTTGACAGTTGGAGTCAAGCACGACTAGAGAGAGAAGAGACGCAGGGTCCGTGGAGCCGAGCAAGTGAGGAGCAGTGTTATGGACTAGGGGCTCAGCGGGTCAAACCAGAGACCGCCCGCTGCCACCAGAAGACGGAGCATTGTTTAGGCGGGGAAGTCAGAAGAAAACAACACCGGCATCAGCCGGCAACTGCCTTTTGGGGAACAAGAGTCAGCTAAGTGTAAAACTGCCGATTACAACCGTTTCGACTCTGCTACATCTAGCAAAACTGTGGATTGTCGGTTATAGCCTGTTACCTGTTACTTCCCTTGTTGTCCCCATATTTCCCCTGTTACTCCCTGCGTGGAGATTGACCCGGTTACAATAAATCCCCCCTGTTTATTAACCCTGTACTGGCTGCTCTGTGTTTCTTCTGTGTCACTCCGTCTAAAGTACCTGTGTTACATTTGGCGTAGTCAGCAGGATGCAGTCTTTAGACACAGACACTGCAGATCAGTCCATCCTGGGAGCCCCTAGATCTAGCTTGCCGCTGGGGGCCATGCTCAGCAATCTCCCAAAGTTCACTGGGGACAATATGATGCTGTGGGACTGGGTTGAGAGAGTTAGGAGTATGTTACGTATTCATCCGATGACCCCAGCTATGCATGCCGAAATAGCCTTACTGGCCCTGGACGGCGAGGCCCGGCACTCCGTGATGTACCGCCCTCCCCATGACCGGGATACTGTAGAAAAAGTGGTGCGAATATTGGAGGAGATGCATGGAGATCCCACCAATGTAGAAGAGCTGAGGATACGACTGTTTCACCAAGTGCAGCAGGAGGGGTGTTACGGGTCCGGGTGGTGGAACCTCTGTGCTTCGGTGCAAGTAGGGACCAGAGGTGCATGACTAAGTGCCTACTCGGCCCGACCAAGGTCACACGGCCGCTTAGTCGACTCCGTGAACCAGGGAGGAACCAGGCAGGTGGACCAGGTGCCACTCTGGGACCGACCTTGTGTGAGAGCAGGTGACTCCCATGGGTCTGATGGCAGGAACTGACCAGTACAGCGGATGAGCATGGCAGGAAGGCTGACGGGTGGACCAGGTAGATGAGCAGGCTGGTTCGGCAGATAGCCAGATGGGTGCTCCGGGTAGGCAACTGGCGGGCACGACAAGTAACAGGCAGGTGCTCCAGGTAAGCAGGCTGGCGGATACAACAGGTAACAGACAGGTGCTCCAGGTAAGCAGGCTGGCGGACACAACTGTAGACAGACTGGAGGACAGAACTGTTAGAAAGACTGGCGGGTTGGACTGACAGACAGACTGGCAGGCAGGACTGACAGGCAGCGGGTTCTGATGGCTGGAGCAAGTGTTTAGCACACGGAACAACAACCTTGCACAGGCACCTCCATATTGGAGGAGGTGCCTTATATAGAGCAGGAGGATGCCGGACCTGGACCGTGGAGGTGAGGGGAACGGTGTCTCTGCCCGGCAGGAGGCAGAGACGCCAATGCTACAAGGGGGAGACTGTGACGCAGTATGTTAATGCATTACAGAGGATGCATGCCTATATCACTAGAAAAGACGACATGGGGAATTTGGGAATGGGCCCCCCTGACGTGATCTTAAGGGACCAGTATGTGGCAGGCCTCAGGGATGTGCACCTGAAGCAGGCCTTGCGGGAGCGCCTGCGCGCCAACCCACGTATGACTTTTCTAGAGGTGGGGACAGAGGCATGTGTGAGAGAGCAGGAGATGGGGGTGACGGCCCTGGCAGGGATGGTCCGGAGTAAAGAGGTACCCACCCCGCCTGTAGCTAAAACGGAATGAGCTCGAGAGATGCAAAAGGAGATACAGGAGATGCGGGATGAATGGTCCAGTCTCAAGAAGACCCCTGCCCCGACACCAGAGATACCCGGATCGATTGCCCCAGTTAGGGAAAGAATTGAATTCAGGCCCCCCCCCCTGCAGGAGAGTTCCGTAGAGAAGTGAGGCAGCCCTACACAGACAGAGACACGACCTGCTGGAAGTGCGGAGGCACAGGACATTACGCCAGGGGCTGTGCTAGCCGAGGGCGGCCCTGTCGCGGCAGCCGTTAAACTAGCAGGCTCCGTGTTTGGGGGACACAGCCCGGAGCCTAAGGAAGAGGAAAGAAAAAGAGGAACTCCCAAGGACCTAGTTTCCACCAGCCCGACTGTCTGGGCCGAAATAAGCGGTCGGGCTGTTCACTGCCTGATTGACATAGGATCCCAGGTGACTACGATGACAGAAGCCTACTTTCAACAGCGATTTCCAGAGATAGCGCGGCCTGAATGGGGACCAGTAATTAAACTCACGGCAACTAATCAATTACCCATCCCGGTCGCAGGGGTAGTATGGATGAAGATCTGAGTGTGTGGAAAACATGTGAGAAAAAAAGGGGTCTCCTTGGTCGCAGGGGGAACCGGAAGTGGACCCTCGGAATGAATGTGCTGAAAGAGATCGGGCAAATCCTGATAAGTGAGCCGAAGGAGATTCCTCTAGACCGGTGGGACCCACGAGCCCCCCAAAGGAGGGTTTTTGAACAATTAATCCAAGCTGCCCAGGCTCAGGAGACGTCGAGTGAAGGGAAGGTCCTGGGGAAAATAATAGTACCAGCAGCTACGGTGCTCATCTTACCACCAGGACAAACCGTACTCACGTTACCCGCACGGTCCTGCACTTCTCTTGAGGGGGTCGAAGTTCAGATAGAACCAACATCGATGGACAAAGTACCCCCCGGACTCCTGGTGGCTCGGACACTGGCCACCGTCCAGGGTGGCAATGTTATAGTGCGGTGCGTTAACCTGGGCGAAGGTGATCTCACACTCCCTCCCAGAGCGGAAATAGCCCATATTCTGGGAATGCCAGAGAAGTTGGTGCGACCTGATGTGGTACAGCTGTTCGCTGTACGAGGAGACCCCTGGTTTACCTGGGACCCGATGAAGCTCCGGAAGGGAGCAAAACGGCCGTCGTCCTCTCTCTCACCCCCCCGCACACCCTCAGGAACCTCCATCCGAGGCCGCTAGTGAATATGTACTGTGAGTGTAGCACCCTGAGGATTCGGCTGCTACAGGGGTATTGCACCTCAACCCAGAGGTGTGATATTCCACTCCCGGGTAAGGATGGAGAGTGGAACTGAGCTCGGTAGGCTGCATGCACTACACACATCCCATTTCCGAGGAGCAGACCAACGGTACTCCCACTTAGAAATGTGCAGGTACGACCGAGTCTGTTCCTGGCTGGAGTGGGAGGGGGGTGGTACATCCCAAGTAGTGTAGGGGCAGATAGGGGGAGCAGCCTGGGTAAAGATAGGAGCTCATTGGGTGCTGGTCACCTGAGCTCACACATAGAGGGAGTATTTAAGGTGGGCACCATCTAAGATCAGGGTCAGTCAGCCACAGTCAGTCAGTCTGTGAGGAGCCAGAAGCAGAGGAGCAGAGCAGCCCTAGAGAGAGAGGAGAAAGAAGGGAAGACCCAGAGAGGGGACAAAGAAAAGGACTCTGAGAACCCAAAGTCCATCACTGGGTGAAGAGTTGGCAACTGGGTACCGGATCCCAAGCTGGCAGAGGCTACAGCACACCTTAGCCAGGAACCGGAGGTCGTGGGCAGGATTGATCTGCCACGATCACCCACCACATCTACCCTGAAGGCATACCACGTGGAGGGTCAGGGAACCCAAGGCCAAGGGTCTCCCAACAGAAGGCCCGAGGGAGCTGGACCTAGGTAGATCCCTGGTGGGGACGGCCAGAAGACAGGACAGAAGGAGAGCTCAGGGTCACGCTCCGGACTTGCTTGGGGGTTGGCTGAATCCAGGACCTGGTGGACGCAGCACGGCTCGGGTGGTCACTTGAAGCTGGAGTGACCGGAACATCAGCAGTGAGTAAATACCCTAAACTGCACAACCCGACTCTGTCTTCATTTAACATCTATGCTGCACCACCACAACCCCCATCCTCTGCACCTGACCCCCTGAGGCTATACCCCACCCGTTGGGGGTTATACTACCAAAAGCTGCACCAACACCATCAGCCTCAGCGGACCCTGCTGCAGCGGCGGCCATAGTGACCGCAATACAACGGGTGGCGTAGTCGACATTAAGAACTTTATAACATCTGTAGGACTGCCACATACTCTGAGCTTGACACCCTGGGCACGGACCGGGTCACAGCCACTCGGAAGACTACAACCCCCATCTGATCCGGCTCCGGGTATTCCCCTAAAGAATATGGCCCAGGGGGCGCGTCAACTTTGGCGTAGCCGGCAGGATTACGTGCCCGCAACACCCGGGTACTGCGTGCCTGAAGAAAAGTGCAAGTTTACCTCAGAAAGAAGTCTCCCGCCGGTTCCGGAGGGTCCACGCCATCGGACTCCATCACCAGTCGTTTCCCGCCGATTGTCCGCCATTTCCAACTTGTTCCCGCCATCTGCAGAGTTTCCCGCCACTGGGCGACGCTTCCCGCCAAAACCGCAGATTTCCCGCCTTGGAAGAGCAGCGGACGCCATTATGGGCGTGCCAGAGGGTGGCGAGAGGCCACCTCCCATCGTGGGCCAGGACAGAAAATGGCGCCAAAAGTGGAAACCGCCCCCACCAACAGAGACTGTGATGCTGGAGGTGTCTGTCAGCGTGAAAGAACTACCCCTGGAGCTGACAGTCACCGAGTTGCCCCGGGACCGCCCTCGAAGTGGGAGGAGACGAAAGAAAAAAACAAAGATGGGTGCCGCCTGGAGCAGTCTGGAGCGAGCGCACCCGGAGGCAAGAAGTCTAACGAGGAGTAGCGGAGAAGCTTACCCGGATATGGAGAGAAAGCAGAACAGCACCGGCCCGCTGGCCAGGAGTCTGCTAAAGACCGAGGAAGGAGAGCAGAGCAGCACCGGCCCGCTGGCCAGGAGCCTGCTGGAAGAAGAGCAGAGCAGCACCGACCCGTTGGTCAGGAGCCTCCTAGACACCACGACCCCACTAGGCCTAGTGGAGGTCCTTGCACAGCTCCCCCGAGACTGGGAGTGTGCACAGACTGCCCTGGAGGGCCTCGCACGGAGGATGGCCCGGGTACAGCGCGAGATATTGGCGGAGTGGAGCCGGGAGATGGCCCAGCAAGCTGAAACCAAGACGCAAGCTGAAACCAAGACCCGGAGCACGCCAGCCGAGATGAGGAAGGAGACCGCCTCTGAGGATGGCGCGGGAGGACCCAAGGCCGGAGACGGCGCCGAGAAGGGAGCCGAACGCATGGAGGCAGGTAAAGGGGACGCCTATACCCCAAGCCGTGACACCGCTTACCTGCCCCAGCTCCCCGTCGCAGAGCCCGAAAGTCCCCCTGCTGTGCCCGTAGCCGCCATGTCACCGCTATGGACTAGGCCCCGACCGGAAGCCGCCGCAGCGACCCCTGTGACGTCACGCGCCTCGACCCGGAGCGTGACAAAGCAGGAAATACCACCAGCCTGGTCGCAAGGCCTAGTACCCCCGGGCGCCGCATCACCAACAGCGCCCCCTACCTCCGCGGAGCCTCCGGCCTGGCCGCAAGGCCAGGTAGCCCAGGGCGCCGCCGTCCTAACGGTGCCCTTCACCTTCCAGGTGCCCCAGGCCTGGCCGCAAGGCCTGGGCAACCCGGGCGCCACCACCACCGCGCCCGCACCCGTAAAACCAAGGGTGCCGCGTCTGGGAGAGGACTTGTTTGCCCAGCACACGTGGCCGAACGGGCAGCCTTTCGTCTGGCCCCAGAAGTATTACGAACTGGAGCACCAGAGGAGGGTTGGGGCCATGTGTGCACCCCTGATTCCGGCTCCGAAGCCCGTAATACGGATCTCGCCCCCGCTAGCGGAAGCACAGTTTGAGTGGGACCCCACCGGAGAAGATCTAATGGGGTTCACTCAGGAAACTAGGGCAGCTGCAGCAGAGCGTGCGGAGTGCTGCCGCCAACAGCTCGAGGAGTTTGCGAGGGAGCGGAGAGAGAGGCGGGTCCGGGAACAACAGGCCCAAATAAGGAGCGCCGAGCAAAAGAGCCGGACCAGGAGGGACCCCCGTGCAGCGCACAGTCCCCGCACCACCGGGACTGTAATCAAGTTTAACCAGCAGCACGGGTGGGGCTTCATCAGAGACAACAACACCCTCGGCGACGTCTTTGTCACGCGCAGAGACGTGGAGTCCCATCTGCCGGAGGGGCACAGAGGTCGTGACCTCTACATCGGAGATGAGGTCACCTTTACCCGGCACAAGTGTGCCAAGGGACCTTATGCCCTCCACGTACACCGCCTGACGGAGGAGGAGTTGCGGTGCGAGGAGGAGGAGCAAGAGGACCCGGACGGGTCTGAAGTAACAACCAGCTATAAGCAAAGAGCAGGAGGAAGACGCCGTTGAGTGCGGCAGAGCAAGTGATGTAAATAGTTACCCGACCGGGTACCAAAGAAACTGTTGATATATATATATATAGTCCCCGTTGGGACCAGCAAGTGTGAACTGTTTACCCGTTAACCCCTTAATCCCACAGGCTGAGGACTGTGAGCAGCCATTCCCTTCCCTCTACCTGGCCGAGGACTGAGAGCGGCCATATCCCTGTATATAGTTGCGCGTCCTAAAGCGCCCCCTACCGGTTTTACAGGAAAACCAGTTTTTCCAGAAAGACTGTCGCACTTTACCCGGTCACACGTTGCACAGTGACCGGAGGAGGAGCCAGAGGCGACGAGAATGTTTTATATATATATAATGTTTTATATGTTTTATATGTTTATGCAAAAATTTGTATGTTTTGGTGTTTTGTCTTACAGCCCGAGGACGTGCTGTGATTTACCAGGGGGGAATGTAGCACCCTGAGGATTCGGCTGCTACAGGGGTATTGCACCTCAACCCAGAGGTGTGATATTCCACTCCCGGGTAAGGATGGAGAGTGGAACTGAGCTCGGTAGGCTGCATGCACTACACACATCCCATTTCCGAGGAGCAGACCAACGGTACTCCCACTTAGAAATGTGCAGGTACGACCGAGTCTGTTCCTGGCTGGAGTGGGAGGGGGGTGGTACATCCCAAGTAGTGTAGGGGCAGATAGGGGGAGCAGCCTGGGTAAAGATAGGAGCTCATTGGGTGCTGGTCACCTGAGCTCACACATAGAGGGAGTATTTAAGGTGGGCACCATCTAAGATCAGGGTCAGTCAGCCACAGTCAGTCAGTCTGTGAGGAGCCAGAAGCAGAGGAGCAGAGCAGCCCTAGAGAGAGAGGAGAAAGAAGGGAAGACCCAGAGAGGGGACAAAGAAAAGGACTCTGAGAACCCAAAGTCCATCACTGGGTGAAGAGTTGGCAACTGGGTACCGGATCCCAAGCTGGCAGAGGCTACAGCACACCTTAGCCAGGAACCGGAGGTCGTGGGCAGGATTGATCTGCCACGATCACCCACCACATCTACCCTGAAGGCATACCACGTGGAGGGTCAGGGAACCCAAGGCCAAGGGTCTCCCAACAGAAGGCCCGAGGGAGCTGGACCTAGGTAGATCCCTGGTGGGGACGGCCAGAAGACAGGACAGAAGGAGAGCTCAGGGTCACGCTCCGGACTTGCTTGGGGGTTGGCTGAATCCAGGACCTGGTGGACGCAGCACGGCTCGGGTGGTCACTTGAAGCTGGAGTGACCGGAACATCAGCAGTGAGTAAATACCCTAAACTGCACAACCCGACTCTGTCTTCATTTAACATCTATGCTGCACCACCACAACCCCCATCCTCTGCACCTGACCCCCTGAGGCTATACCCCACCCGTTGGGGGTTATACTACCAAAAGCTGCACCAACACCATCAGCCTCAGCGGACCCTGCTGCAGCGGCGGCCATAGTGACCGCAATACAACGGGTGGCGTAGTCGACATTAAGAACTTTATAACATCTGTAGGACTGCCACATACTCTGAGCTTGACACCCTGGGCACGGACCGGGTCACAGCCACTCGGAAGACTACAACCCCCATCTGATCCGGCTCCGGGTATTCCCCTAAAGAATATGGCCCAGGGGGCGCGTCATGAGTACAAATAAAGGACATCTTTGGAACCATTGGTGAGTGCTACCTTTACTTTGGCTTTTGCACTATTTGAAGAAGGATTACCTGCTTCTAGAGAGGGTCCTGTCACAGTTGCCCCAAGCCACGATGTGGATGAAGAAGAATTGTTGATTCTACCTCCGAGCCCCAGCACTCGATTACCTGCAGTTCTCAGTGCAGGTGGCGAGGGAACACCATCAGTTGAAGCCACTGGGCAGGCGGAGATTGGGAATCCGAGTGACCCTGCACCCCCCATCGGTCAAACTGAGTTACGCCGGTCAGAATGGACAACAGCAGGAGTGCCTCCTCACTGTTATGAACAATTTATATGGCAACGTATCATCCAGGAAGTCCAAGAATGTGAACGTTTGGTGAAAGAACTCTAGCCCGTGGAATGGCGAGTTAAAGGAGAGTGGGAGTGTAAGGGGGAAGATCGGGGTGTAAGTACTTTCAGAACAATGGATCCGGCCGTGCCTCTGGTTGCAGGGGGAAGACAGACTGCAAGCACAGGAGTCAGGTGACCGGGAAGCTGGGGGCGTGTCCAGAGCGAGAGCTCAGGAGTCAGGTGACCGGGGAGCTGGGGGCGTGTCTAGGAAGAGGAAGAAAAAGGAGGTTTGCGCGGGAAAGCAGGCAGCTGACAGTGGGAATCAAGCCCGACTAGAGGGAGAAGAGACGCAGGGCCCGTGGAGCCGAGCAAGTGGGGTGCAGTGTTATGGACTAGGGGCTCAGACCGCTCGCTGCCGCCAGAAGACGGAGCATTGTATAGGCGGGGAAGCCAGAAGAAAACAACACCGGCATCAGCCGGCAACTGCCTTGTGGGGACCAAGAGTCAGCTAAGTGTAAAACTGCCGATTACAACTGTTTCGACTCTGCTACATCTAGCCAAACTGTGGATTGTCGATTATAGCCTGTTACCTGCTGCTTCCCTTGTTGTCCCCATATTTCCCCTGTTACTCCCTGCGTGGAGATTGACCCTGTTACAATAAATCCCCCCTGTTTATTAACCCTGTACTGGCTGCTCTGTGTTTCTGTGTCACTGCATCTAAAGTACCTGTGTCGCACCACTACCCTCAATGTGGCCTCTAGCTCCGCCCGGTCCATCCCGGCTCCCACCAACGGTCCGCGCTCCACCCTCCTTAAAATCCACTTGGATTGTGGGCCATAGATGTTAATGAGCCGAAGCTCTTGTCCCCTCTTGAAGACGTCTAAGATCAAGCACCTGCTCATTTCTACCTCAATCACCCGTCAGCATTCTACCAAAGCGGCCTTAAAAGGGACCGCTACTCCGCTATACGGCTCGGTCGCAAGAGACCAATATGAGGGTCCACACCTCCACTCCCTCTTTGTTTTGTAAATGGACCCCATGTCTGTTAGTCTGGTCTCCTGCAAAAATAAAATATCAGCCTCAAGTCGGGTGAAAAAAATCAAAGGCCGTAAATCTGGCTGCATCTGACTTTATGCTGGCGACATTAATCGACGCCAGAGTCAACGGGGTAGGTTCCGCCATCATGGGTGATTAAGTTAGACGGACTTTTCTTTAACTGCACCCCCAGATTTCCTTTCTCCCTCTGAGGAAGAGCCAGACTCACCCCTCCTCTTTAGAGATACTGAGGTATCCATACCCTCATTCCCAGCACTGGGTTCCTTGCCTCTGGACCCCGAGGTAGTCCCCCCCCCAGAGGAAAGTACATCTCCCGGAGGACGGACCTCGCCACCCCTGAAGGCACCCCAGATGTTACCCCCGGCCCCTCACCCCCGACACAGCAGAGTCATCGAGGGCTTGGATCCGGTTGGAGAGGGGGATCAGAGGGGAGTCGGTGAGCCCTTCCGTTGGTACCTTAGTGGCCAGGAAGGGGGCTTTAGATTTTTTAGCCCTGTTCTTCCTCCTCCTCCAACTCTTACCAGTAATATTGCCACCCGTTTTTTAGGCTGCTCCACAGCCTCCTCATCCAGCCTTTCTTGAGAACAATAAAATTACATCTTATGCTTAGTGATAGTTAATTAATCCAGGGATTTAATCTGACTGCCAGATTGGTGTCGGGAAGTGAATTTTTCCTCAATGATGTAAATTGGCCTATACCGCCTTATAAACTATGTAACTATGTAACTATGTAACTTTCATACTGGGAGGAATCATCGGAAGCAGCCAACTCCTCCCTCTCCATCCTCCTGATCTCCTCACACACCGCCTTCTCCCCCAGGGCCTCAGAGGCACTGGCTGCCACCTCCGGGAAGGGGACAGTCATCACCCCAGTCTCCTGAGGCTTAACCTGCCCCCTGTCCCTACGGTGCCTCACCTGTTGCCACTGGTGGGCAGATGTACCAGCCTCGCCATTCCTCATTGACCCCTCAGCTCCCCTCCCGCCCCCACCTCCCCCACCTCCAGCTTTAGCAGAGGTTGCACCACTGGGGACCCCCCCATGGCTCTCACCTGCCTGATCAGAGATGGTGTTGGAAAAGGAACAGGGGTAGCGGCTGTACGGGTGACCTAGATCACCACACAGGTGACACCTAATGTGACCACAGGCCGCGGCAAGATGACCTACCCCAGTACACAAGGCACATTTCTGCACCTTACAGCCCACGCTGAAGTGGCGGGCATCGCTGCCCTTGTGGCAGACCTTCGGCTGCCCCTGGTAGAAGATCAGGATTCTGACCCTCCCCAGGAATGCTGAGGAGGGAATGTGGGTGGCCGTACCACCTGAACACTTCAACTTGATCATGAAGGTCCAGCCCCCTGACCAGATACCAAACTCGTCCCTGTTCTTCTTCGGGACCTCAGTGACTTCCCCATAGCGGGAAAGCCACATCATAATGTCGATGCCAGAGAGTGACTCATTACTTGTCAGCATGGTCACCCTCTTTATGCCATTTTGGTGAGACACTGCCTGCACGACAAAATAACTCCAGCTGGGCTCCCCCTTCACCAGTTCAAAATTCGACCAGAAGAGCTCTAAGTCCTCCGGCCGAACAAAACTGATGTCGAAGATGGAGCTACTAAAAGGATGGATAAGGGCAAAGATGTCCATCGCCCTGAAGTCCATCTTCAGCAGAAGCTCCACGACCCTAGCTCTTGGTGGGCATGCTTCACTGCCCCTCCACCGAAGACCGACTACATTCCTCCTGGCCACCCCCTGCCTGGATGTCGGGAGGGTCCATACCGTTTCCCCCTCCCTTTTATCTTGGAAGGTGGCCAGGCCATGTCTGTTCAGCCAAAAGGCCAGATCCACCTCTCTTCCCTCTACCTCGATCGTCCGCTCTCCCTTTTTGAGGGCCTCCAGGAAAAGGCGCCGCAAGACACTGTCCCTGAGGTCCAGAGACTCAGAAAGAGAATAGGAGGGATCCAATGGCTGGATCTCCTTAAGGACAAAAATGTCCAGGAAGGATGGGAAATTTTTAAAAATGAAATTCTCAAAGCACAATCGTTAACAATCCCGAAAAGTAGGAAGAATGGGAAGCATTTAAGGAAACCAGGATGGATGAACACAGAACTTAAACACATGCTAAAAAGAAAGAAAGAAATGTTTATTAAATGGAAAGAGGGAGGCATATCTAAAGAAGATTATAATGCAGTCTGCAGATCCTGTAGGGCACGTATCAGGTTAGCTAAAGCTGACAATGAATTAAGGCTTGCAAGAGATGTCAAAAGCAATAAAAAAGGATTTTGGGGGTATGTCAAAAGTAAAAGAAAAGTCAAAGATGCTATAGGATTTTTACAGGATGAAAATGGAGAAATGGTAAGAGAGGATGTTGAGAAGGCCGAACTTTTTAATTCCTATTTTGCATCTGTTTTCTCTCAGAAAGAAAATGTAACATCAACTGATCTTCACTGTCCTTTTAAAGGAATAGAGGAATCCAAGTTATCTGTAAACAGAAAGATTGTGAGGGAATATTTAGCTAACATAAATGAGTTCAAGTCTCCAGGTCCAGATGAATTACACCCCAGAGTACTGAAGGAGATCGTAGAAGAAATTTTAGAACCACTCTCCATAATCTTTGAAAATTCTTGGAGAACAGGAGAAGTCCCAGAAGACTGGAGAAGAGCAAATGTTGTTCCTATCTTCAAAAAGGGGAAGAAGGTGGACCCAGGGAACTATAGGCCGGTGAGTCTGACTTCTATACCAGGAAAGATCTTTGAACAAATTATTAAACAACATGTATGTAAGTACATGGATAAGAATGAAGTGATTAACCAGAGTCAGCATGGGTTTGTAACTAACAAGTCATGTCAGACTAACTTAATTTCCTTCTATGACAGAATCACTGACTGGGTGGATCAGGGAAATGCTGTAGATATAGTATATCTTGACTTCAGCAAAGCATTTGACAAAGTATCTCACACCATCCTTATTGAAAAAATGACCAAGTATGCAATGGACCAGGCAACTGTTAGGTGGATTCATAACTGGCTTAGTGATCGGACTCAAAGGGTGGTTGTAAATGGCTTCACATCCAGCTGGATGATTGTCTCAAGTGGGGTACCACAGGGCTCCGTCCTGGGACCTGTATTGTTCAACATCTTTATCAATGATTTAGATGAAGGAATTGAGGGTAAACTGATTAAATTTGCTGATGACACAAAGCTAGGAGGGATAGCTAATACTAGAGAAGAGAGAGAGAGGATTCAAAAAGACCTAAATAAACTGGAGCAGTGGGCAGCAACCAACAGAATGGTTTTTAACAGGGAAAAATGCAAAGTACTACATCTGGGCAATAAAAATGAAAAAAGCATATACAGAATGGGAGGAATAGAGCTAAGCAACAGTACATGTGAAAAAGACTTAGGTATACTAATAGATCATAGACTGAACATGAGTCAACAGTGTGATGCAGCAGCAAAAAAGGCAAATACAATTCTGGGATGTATTAACAGAAGCATACAGTCTAGATCACGTGAAGTCATTATCGGTCTTTACTCCTCTTTGGTCAGACCTCATCTGGAATACTGTGTACAGTTTTGGGCACCACATTTTAAAAAAGACATAGACAAACTGGAGCAAGTTCAGAGAAGAGCGACCAGAATGGTGACTGGTCTGCAAACCATGTCCTATGAGAAACGGTTGCAGGATTTGGGAATGTTTAGCTTGCAAAAAAGAAGACTGAGAGGAGACTTAATAGCTGTCTACAAATATGTCAAGGGCTGTCACATTGTAGAAGGATCATCTTTATTCTCATTTGCACAAGGAAAGACTAGAAGCAATGGGATGAAACTAAATGGGAGGAGACACAGATTAGATATTAGAAAAAACTTTTTGACAGTTAGGGTGATTAATGAGTGGAACAGGCTGCACCGAGAGGTGGTGAGTTCCCCTTCAATGGACGTCTTCAAACAGAGGCTGGACAGACATCTGTCTGAGATGATCTAGTGAATCCTGCTTTGAGCAGGGGGTTGGACCAGATGACCCAGGAGGTCCCTTCCAACTCTACCATTCTATGATTCTATGATTCTATGAAGCCCCCTGAGTAGACCCCGAGACCCCAGCCACTACCCCCGAAAAACTCCGGGGACTCGTGGCCAGGGGGGGCAGATGGACCAGCCCCCTCCCCACACCCCCCGCCCCCACTACCACCAGACGCTCCACCCCCTGCATTTTTCGCCACAGACACACCGCCACTCACATCCTCAACCACAAACACATCCATACCCACGCCATCCCCATCCATGTCATCATTCACCCCACTCACCCCGCTCCCACTCTCACGCATGCTGGGGTCAGTATTATTTTGTTTCTGGGCACATTTCTTGCCACCCTCTTTATTATTACCAGCTTTATTATCCACAGCTTTATTACCAACTTTATTATTCTTATTATTATTGTTACTGCCACCTTCTGGTGGCATCTTCCCTGCTGGGGGAATTGGTGCATTGAGTGCCCCGGCCCCTTTAATAACCGTGCTTCAGGGCTTAAGCAGCGTGGTGTCGTTCATTAGGGGCACAGCACTCACACTGCTTGTAGAGGCAGGGACAGAGCCAGGAGTAGCCACTCCCCCAGCTCCGTCCTGCCTCACTGCTCCTGAGTCCAGAGAAGCCTGCACCACCAGGGCCCGTGCTGCAGGTAAGCTCACATTCACAGGGGACCCCAGCCGGCTGGCTCCCCCACTGCTCTTTGCCGCAGCCGTGGCCACAGCTCCTTCACCTGCCGCAGCTGCGACCGCCACTCCATTAAATACATCTGTGATCGCTGCCACTGTTGCAAGGCTCCACCCCACGGCTGACGCCTCGCCCATGTAGCATGTTGGCATGTGTTCCTAGTAATGAGTTCATATTACTGACAGCATAAATTTCCGGCCATTAGGGGTCAGCAAGAGACAAGTAAAGAAAAGCCCGGGGATCTGTGAAAAAGCCCAGGAATCTGAGATACAGGAAGTCCTCTGAGGGGACGAGAAGTATCTGATGTCCAGAGACGCTTGGAGCTGGCAGAGACTTGAGCTGGACGGTGTGTCCAAGAAGAAGCTGTGCCTTGTGAGTAACTGAGATATGTGAACGGTCACCAACTGTGTAGTTAGCTAGGGAAAGCTAGTTAGTAATTCCAGTAGTACTGAGAACTGCCTGGTGTATATGTGGCGCCCCTGAGGGTTCGACCGCCACAGGGATGCTGCACTTCTTTAATGGAGTGTAGTGTTCCTCCTCTGAGGTAAGAACAGTGTGATGGTCAGGACCCTTCCTTCACATCCAACACCACACTTCTCCACCAGAGGGGGCTAGTATGCACTAGGTGCTGCCCTCTTGGTTACAGGGAGACTGGGGAACCAAGAGTTAGGGGAACCATTTAGTGGGTGAGGGTGGAGGACTCACATTTTAGTGACACTTTAAATTTCATATTTAATAAAAAGCCATTTTTGGTTGCAGGTCTTTGATCAGTCTTTAAACTGTGAGTTACTGTGATCTCCCACCCTGAGCGTGGATCCTGTGTGGACCTGCAGTGGATGGAGGCACAGCCCTCGTACCCCGGCCTTGGGACGAGGGGCAGGTTGCAGACAAGGAATGTCTCAACCCGGTCAAGGACCATGACCAAGAAGGCCCAGAGCTTAAGAGTGTAGCTCCACCGCAAATGGGTCCCAGGGAGGATGCAGACGGAGCGGTGTACGCCACCTGTCCTCGCCCACCTGATGTATTCAGAGGGAGCCGGCTGCAAGAGGGGTACCGGCCCCCGACACCGGACCTTGCTACTCCACGTCCTGGTCAGGAAAGCCCGGTAGGCCCTGAGGATCCCACCAGGTATCGGAAGGAGAGGAGCTGCCTCCCGTGCCCTTTTTCTGAGAGGAGTTCAGAGGGAGACCCGGCCTATCTACACACACGGACAGGAAAGGACTCGGTCTGTAGTTTAGGAACACTCTGGTGCAGGGTCCTGATTTAACGCTGGACTTACTCGGAGGTTGTCGGACCCTTGTCTCTGGTGGCCGCAGAACTCCGCGAGGAGCAGGGAGTCGCCTTCCTTCTGCCATCTCTGATGTGAGTAAAGCCTTGGAAGTTCACCCCTATGGCCTCCGGACTCTTTATTCGGCGCTACACCGCACGACACAGGCTTTCTAGACTACTACACCCCCCTCCTTCCTGTCTCTCTGCCCTGAGGCCTTGCTCCGCCTGTGGGGAGTAGTAATAACGATGGCCGCCATACCACCATGCCTCAGCGGACTGCAGCGGCGCTGGTGGCCTTCACCAGGTGCCACAGGTGGCGTAGTCGAAATCAGCCACTCAACCCGGATAAGCCAGTACCATCCTTTTAATTGTGACGGCCCTGAGCACGGAGCGGGTCCGGGCCACGGCTGCACCCCATCTCTCCATCTTAGGACCCGATTCCGAGTCCCCCATCTCCCAGGGTAAAGAAAAGGGCTTCCGAGTAGAGGCGTCACATATATCACTGCTGATGGACTGATCAGGCTTGATCCAGAGATTGTGAAAGATCTCGTATAACAAGACTCTGTGTACGTGGATACTACAAAGGAGCCCTGTTGTGAACTATACATTGAGACTGAGATCGATTCTGATTCCTGCCTGCACCGAGAGGTGCTAGAGAACTTGGTGAGAAGGAGAAGCTGATTAAACCCTATGGCTGGAGATCAGGATCTAAGAAAAGGTTTAGTTTGTTAATTGCTTGTGTATATTAAGTTAGAGAGATTTCTCTTTGCTCTTGTAGGAAGAGAAACTGTACACTGTACCGACAACGCGTTGGCAAAACATACGAGTATTTATTAAGGGGAAAAACAAGGGTACCCAGATCCCATTGTATTAGTGTGGGAGGGGGGTGTAAAGTTATATTCCTGGGAGGACCATGTGCCACATCCACGGTAACATCCTGGGTAGGCCCTGTACTGAATAAGGGTGGGAGCGGCATAGCCCAGGGGTAGTTTGGCTCATTCCCATGAGATTGGCACTTGGACTCTCTCGGGCTGTTAGCTCAAGAACAAGATGGGCGTGAGAGAGTCATCGCGTATGCTAGCCGGTCTCTACGGGACAATTACAGCTCGTTTACATTGGAGATGTTGGCCCTAGTGTGGGCCATGACCGAGAAGTTTGCAGAGTACCTGGCTAGTTCGGAGATTCTCGTGATGACGGACAATAATCTGCTTGCAAACTTGGAAAACGCTAAGCTGGGAGCCCTGGAGCAGAGATGGGATGGCGCGGATGTTCAAGTTTAATTACCGGATCCGCTTCCGTTCGGGTAAAGAAAACTCCAATGCCGACACATTATCACGAGTGACCCGAGGCACACCCGACCAGGTGGTGGATGAAGACCTCAAGGATACTGAGATCCCCGATTTGAGGCGATTGCCTGTGTTCGTGGACGTGGCACGTTCAAGTGGGGTGGCGACACGGTGCTGGGCAAGACTTGTCAAGAGTGGGCCAAGTTACAGGATGCAGACTCCGAACTGTCACGAGTAAAGAAATGGCTGAGTCAAAAGTCCTGGCCCGACGGGAGAGCAAGAGCCTGGCTGGGTTCAGAAGGACAAAAGCTGCTAAGGCAGTGGGATCGATTGGCCATTGAGGAGGGGATACTGTATCACTGGATCTACATAGCGGCAGAACTGGGATATGTGAGCTGAATAAGTCCCTGGAACAGAGGGCTCCTGTTCAGACACTTGTGACGTCTGCCCCTTTGGAAGTGCTAATGGTGGATTATTTGTCAATCGGGTACGCCAGAAGTGGTCATCATTCATGCCTGTTCATGAGTGTAGTAATGAGTTCAGTTCATATTACTGACAGCATAAATTTCTCCTGCAATGACTTAGTCCGGCCATTAGGGGTCAGCAAGAGACAAGTAAAAAAAAAGCCCGGGGATCTGTGTAAAAGCCCGGGAATATGAGATCCAGGAAGACCTCTGAGGGGACAAGATGTGTCTGATGTCCAGAGACGCTTGAAGCTGGCAGAGACTTGAGCTGGACAGTGTGTCCAAGAAGAAGCTGTGCCTTGTGAGTAACTGAGATATGTGACCGGTCACCAACTGTGTAGTTAGCTAGGGAAAGCTAGTCAGTAATCCCAGTAGTACTGAGAACTGCCCAGTGTATATCATTGCTGATGGACTGATCAGGCTTGATCCAGAGACCGGGAGGTGCTAGAGAACTTGGTGAGAAGGAGAAGCTGATTAAACCCTGTGGCTGGAGATCAGGGCCTAATAAAAGGTTTAGTTTGTTAATTGCTTGTGTATATTAAGTTAGAGAGATTTCTCTTTGCTCTTGTAGGAAGAAAAACTATACACTGTACAGACAACGCATTGGCTAAACATATGAGTGTTTATTAAGGGGAAAAACAAGGGTACCCGGATCTCATTGTATTAGTGTGGCAGGGGGGGTGTAAGGCTATATTCCTGGGAGGACCACGTGCCACGTCCACAGTAACATCCTGGGTAGGCTCTGTACTGAATAAGGGTGGGAGCGGCATAGCCCAGGGGTAGTTTGGCTCATTCCCGCGAAATTGGCACTTGGGCTCTCTCGGGCTGCATAACTTGTATTTTGTATTCGTGGCTGTTGTGGCCCATACTTTGTAGAAAAGTTCAACCCTGTTATTTGTTTGACAAGTATAAAGAAAGTTGATTTACCACTACACTGAGATCGGAGTCATTCATAGCACTGCCGCATCCCTCATACACATTCGACCAGCGTTCCGGTCGTTACACACACGTGGGCAGGGGGTTTGAGAGGCCGCGCCCCCTGAAACCGGCTGCGCCGGGACCCCTGAAGCCGACCTGGAGCCGGGTCTACTCCTCAGGGCCCCCGGTCCAGCGGTACTGGCTCCCAGGGGCACAGCACCCCCCACCACCACACTCTTACCCAAAAACAAACCAGCAGCAGCAACTCCGGCGGCTGGCCCCAGGCAAGGCCAATCCCCCTCATCGTCCACCGGCAGCGGGGCCCCCAGCGCCAACCCATTGCTGGATCCTTGCGCAGGTTCCCCCGACCTCGCCGCGGGCCCCACCATTTTCTTTTTGGGGGCCTGCTCTGCCGGAGCCGAAGGCTCCGCCCCTTCATTTTACCGCCGGAGATGCGGCCCCGGCTGTCAGTACGCCACCGGCAGTGCAGGAGGCAGCGGCAGTTACGTTCGCCATCCCCTGCAAGCCAGCGGGCACACCAGGTTCCAGGCCTGCCCCCCCCCTCACACAGGGGACCCAGCCTGAGCACCACCACAGTTCTTGCCCGCCTCCGGACCCCCCTCTGAGTCATGCTCCATATCTGACACCTCAGCCGCACTATCCCCTCCGTTACCACAAACAGAGGCAGCGCTCTGCATGTCATGAACTATAGTCTCCCCGCTCCCTTGCTGCAGATCCACAACAGAGCCCGAGGCGGGGTGGGTAGCGGGTGCCACACAGCGGGACCGAGGAGCCCCAGAGAGGGGGACATACACAAACTTGTGCGCAACAGATGATTTTTTTTTTCCCTTTGTTTTCTTCTTAGCTTTCCTCTTCGTCCCCCTTCCGGTCGCCTCGTCCTCGCAGATCTCATTCCCAAAATTCAGTTGGTTAAAACGTGCCAGGGACTCGATCTGCCGGATCTGTTGCATGAAGAGGCAGCCCCCCTCACTGCTGCGGCTGCCACCATCCTCATCCTCCCCTTCGCTCCCGCTACCCTCTGAAGGGCCAGAATCTGACGGGAGAGCCACCTGCTCAGGGGCTATCCTGCTGTGCGATGCCTGGAGATCTCTTACCAGGCCACCAGGAGGTGGGTAGGGTGCGACCTCCTCCTCGCATTCCTCCTCCTCTTCATCCTCCTCCACCACCTGGCCTGAGCTCCGTAACCCCTCCAGAGCCCCACCGGTCATGGCTCTGAACCGGTCGTCGTTCTCTAGCTTCTCACGGAAGGGCCCGCTGCCAGCCAGGATCTCACACCTCCGGCTTTCCAGATCTTGTATGGACTTTTTAATCCGCCTGACCGCGGCGGATAGCTCAGCTTTCTTATTGCTGGAGGCTCTGTCTGACCTCTCCTTCGCTACCCTCAACTCCCCCCAGAGGGTTTTTAGTTGTTTTGAGGTTTCCTCATACTCACAGAGGTGGGCATTGATGCGGGAGCCATAGCTGACCGTGGACTCCTTTGCCACCTTGGTGTCCCAGTCAAGGGGCACCACTGCAGCACCCCTGCTCATACTCTGCATACCTCTGGGGGGAGGAGCCACCGTAGCCTTGGCCCCGGGGTCCTACGGGTTCTCACGCTGGATCTTTGACCCGATCTTGTAGCGACCCTTGCCGGTTTAGAAGTCCTCCCACCCCCCGCCTGTCCAGACCAGGGGGTGGAAGCCTGAGGCCCAGCCCCGGAAGCCAGTCCCAAGATGAGCCTTCTTTCATGGGAAGGGGGCAGACAAAAGTCCTTGATGAAAAAATTTACCTCCCTTCCCAGGAGCTCCTCCACACGCAGCACACACTTGGCACAGCACCAGACTCCTCCCCTTCCTGTTCCTGTCTGGAGCTGCAGCAGACAGAACTGAAATGGACCCTCTTGCTATGTGCACTGCAGTCTGCTATATATCCTGCTTAGACATCATATTATTTGGTCTACAATCTGATAAATATAGTCAGAAACCAAAATAGATTCAGCAAATATACAATCTTTATTAGTAAAATACATACACATAATTAAGAAAAAGATAAAAAGTACCTCCAAACTGTGAGGGATCATTGACCGCGTATATGTGCCTAATTGGAAATATACATGGTGTACATATACTATTATATATCAATGAAAGTGCTATAGTGCAAACTGTGAGTAACTACTACCCTAACAGTGCAAAATGCCAAATATGATATAAAGAATAAATAGACATACCACAGAGCAGTTATATTGTAGGCACCAGACAGCAACGGTCTCCCTCTTTCCCCTACGCACGTTTCATCATAATGACTTCCTCAGGGGGCGTGGAAATATAGGAGAGATGACAGTCTTTTTAAGTGTGGTAGAAACCAATGGGGACGAAGGGAAGTGTACTGGGGATAGAGGGTTATCCAGTAGGGTGCCAGCTTTATGAGGGGGAGGTGTCATGACGCTGGAGGGCCAATGAGATCTGCTGATCGCCAACCATATGTGGCGCGTGCTAGAACCTCCTGCAGCGCTTCCTGTGTAATATGACTTCCGGGTTCCGGTCCGTGGAGCGCACGCCACCCCAGTCACCATGGTGACTTACAAGGTTAACCGCGCATGCGCTCCCACTATGACCGGATACTCGGAAGTCTGAAGCGCTGAACATGAAGGCGCAAGCGCACTGATGGATAACAGCAGCTAAAAAGGGAAAGAACAGAGTGGTACAAGGAGTGACCAAATCAGGTGTTAAGTAATCTCATTGAAATACAGTGCAATATAAGGAAGTGATAAATAAGTGTTGTGAGAGAAATAAGGAGATATAATGATGTAATATTGAAAAAATAAAAATAAATATAAAAATAATAATATGGAGTGCAGAAAAAACTTATATTGTGCATTGAAGGTGACAGTGTACTCAAAGGGTGGCGATGAGTAGAAATCATAAAAGAAAAAGGGTGACATGCTTGATTGTGAGTATTGAGACCCCAAATTAATGAGGACTAGTGACATGCCTGCATACATAATTTGTAGGAAGGCTAAAATATGTATCATTAATATATATAAGAACCATAGTATTAATTGCAATATAGTATGAAGTGTAAATTCTATAGAATATGAATAAAGTGCTGAAGTGCATTAAAAAACATAATTATTTGAAGCCATATACATTTAAATTGCACATATATATGACAATAGGTATAGAGACATATATATAGATATCTCGTATAGTCCTCCTTCAAAACAACATACGATATTAATAATGACGTTGTTTCCCAGAATCCCAAACGGGCCCGGACCACCCGACACCGACATAGTCCAACGTCTCAGGCCAAACCCCCCCGGAGACAGCATCCACATCCACGACGGCTCCAGGTAAGTGTAATTGTTATAGAGTTGGTATAGGGCATATATCAAAGTTCACATCCCACAAATCATCACCGCACATAAGACTGTAATCTATAAAAGTGAAAGAAGTAAAGAGAATATAAAATCAATAAAAGCACATAAAAAAAACCTATTCCCACCCATGGAGACCACACCTAAAGCCATATACGAAAATGAAAAATACATGACAAGGAAATTTGTTGCTGTTAAAGAAAGGCATTAAACCCAAAATTTTCATTGAGACCATGAGGTGATATAGTCTTGAGCCTATATATCCATTTGCTTTCAGTTTGAGCAAGCAATTTGCCAAGATTTCCACCTCTGGACCCCATGGTTACCTGGTCTATTGCCTTAACTTTGAGCAGTTTCGCATTGCTCTGATGATGGAGATGAAAATGCTTAGGTAGTGTCTTCAGTGTGGTTACATCTTCTGTTGTTAGACTTTTTTCGATGTCCCGTACATGCTCACGTATACGAATTCTCAGTTCTCTGGTGGTCAGTCCTATATAAATTTTTTTACAAGGACATTCGGCAAAATATATAACACCTTTAGAAGAGCACGTAAGATGATGTCTAATTGTATATGTTCTTGTCCCGGTTGAATTTCTGAAATCTTTCGCCTTAAGCATATTGGCACATGCTTTGCAGTGATTGCATGGATAGAAACCAATGGAGTCCAGCCAGGTATTAGCACTTTGACGTCTACCTTCATAATGACTCTGAACTAGAATATCTTTAAGGTTTTTTGACCTACGTGCTACAATAGACGGATGTTCCGGTAGGTGCTTTTTAAGGACAGGGTCAACTCGCAGTACATTCCAATGTTTATAAATGATTTTTTTAAAATCATTCCATTGATCATTATAAGTTGTAATCAATCGAATACACCCGTTGTCAGAGGGTTCATTGAGTTTAGATTTATATAGGATATCATTTCGTAGAGTGTGTTTAGCCCTAAAATATCCTTTCTGTATCTGATGGTGGTTGTATCCTCTTTCCTTAAAACGTTGCTTCAAATCTACTGACTGTCTTTCAAAGGAATGATTGTCAGAGCAAATTCGTCTCAGTCTCAAAAATTGACCTACTGGAATAGCTCTGATAGTAGACGCTGGATGAGAGGAACTAGCATGGAGGAGTGTATTGGTGGAAGTCGGCTTTCTATACACATCTGTATGTAGGCTACCACATGGCTACCTTAAAGATATTCTAGTTCAGAGTCATTATGAAGGTAGACGTCAAAGTGCTAATACCTGGCTGGACTCCATTGGTTTCTATCCATGCAATCAGTGCAAAGCATGTGCCAATATGCTTAAGGCGAAAGATTTCAGAAATTCAACCGGGACAAGAACATATACAATTAGACATCATCTTACGTGCTCTTCTAAAGGTGTTATATATTTTGCCGAATGTCCTTGTAAAAAAATCTATATAGGACTGACCACCAGAGAACTGAGAATTCGTATACGTGAGCACGTACGGGACATCGAAAAAAGTCTAACAACAGAAGATGTAACCACACTGAAGACACTACCTAAGCATTTTCATCTCCATCATCAGAGCAATGCGAAACTGCTCAAAGTTAAGGCAATAGACCAGGTAACCATGGGGTCCAGAGGTGGAAATCTTGGCAAATTGCTTGCTCAAACTGAAAGCAAATGGATATATAGGCTCAAGACTATATCACCTCATGGTCTCAATGAAAATTTTGGGTTTAATGCCTTTCTTTAACAGCAACAAATTTCCTTGTCATGTATTTTTCATTTTCGTATATGGCTTTAGGTGTGGTCTCCATGGGTGGGAATAGGTTTTTTTATGTGCTTTTATTGATTTTATATTCTCTTTACTTCTTTCACTTTTATAGATTACAGTCTTATGTGCGGTGATGATTTGTGGGATGTGAACTTTGATATATGCCCTATACCAACTCTATAACAATTACACTTACCTGGAGCCGTCGTGGATGTGGATGCTGTCTCCGGGGGGGTTTGGCCTGAGACGTTGGACTATGTCGGTGTCGGGTGGTCCGGGCCCGTTTGGGATTCTGGGAAACAACGTCATTATTAATATCGTATGTTGTTTTGAAGGAGGACTATACGAGATATCTATATATATGTCTCTATACCTATTGTCATATATATGTGCAATTTAAATGTATATGGCTTCAAATAATTATGTTTTTTAATGCACTTCAGCACTTTATTCATATTCTATAGAATTTACACTTCATACTATATTGCAATTAATACTATGGTTCTTATATATATTAATGATACATATTTTAGCCTTCCTACAAATTATGTATGCAGGCATGTCACTAGTCCTCATTAATTTGGGGTCTCAATACTCACAATCAAGCATGTCACCCTTTTTCTTTTATGATTTCTACTCATCGCCACCCTTTGAGTACACTGTCACCTTCAATGCACAATATAAGTTTTTTCTGCACTCCATATTATTATTTTTATATTTATTTTTATTTTTTCAATATTACATCATTATATCTCCTTATTTCTCTCACAACACTTATTTATCACTTCCTTATATTGCACTGTATTTCAATGAGATTACTTAACACCTGATTTGGTCACTCCTTGTACCGCTCTGTTCTTTCCCTTTTTAGCTGCTGTTATCCATCAGTGCGCTTGCGCCTTCATGTTCAGCGCTTCAGACTTCCGAGTATCCGGTCATAGTGGGAGCGCATGCGCGGTTAACCTTGTAAGTCACCATGGTGACTGGGGTGGCGTGCGCTCCACGGACCGGAACCCGGAAGTCATATTACACAGGAAGCGCTGCAGGAGGTTCTAGCACGCGCCACATATGGTTGGCGATCAGCAGATCTCATTGGCCCTCCAGCGTCATGACACCTCCCCCTCATAAAGCTGGCACCCTACTGGATAACCCTCTATCCCCAGTACACTTCCCTTCGTCCCCATTGGTTTCTACCACACTTAAAAAGACTGTCATCTCTCCTATATTTCCACGCCCCCTGAGGAAGTCATTATGATGAAACGTGCGTAGGGGAAAGAGGGAGACCGTTGCTGTCTGGTGCCTACAATATAACTGCTCTGTGGTATGTCTATTTATTCTTTATATCATATTTGGCATTTTGCACTGTTAGGGTAGTAGTTACTCACAGTTTGCACTATAGCACTTTCATTGATATATAATAGTATATGTACACCATGTATATTTCCAATTAGGCACATATACGCGGTCAATGATCCCTCACAGTTTGGAGGTACTTTTTATCTTTTTCTTAATTATGTGTATGTATTTTACTAATAAAGATTGTATATTTGCTGAATCTATTTTGGTTTCTGACTATATTTATCAGATTGTAGACCAAATAATATGATATCTAGGTTTAGGTTGGTTCAGCAACTACATATGTTATTATAGGACAATTTTTTTGCCTTTGATTATAACTATACTCCTTCTCTGTTTAATACAGATAGTCCTAAGTACAGTGCCTTATGGATTTAAAAGCCAGAGAACTCTCATGGCTCACTAAGGCCTCTGACCTTTTCAAGACAAGTACCTCTACTGTTTTTAATGAGACCACAACTAGTCATAAGGATCTTATACGTAAATATAGAAATGCATTACAAAAAAAGACCAAGATATGGTGGACAAGAGCTACTTTGGAGAACTATATTAAATGTAATATTGTCCCCAGAGGTCTTAGGATTCAACTGTTCCCTACATTTGACCTTGACAATGAGGAATTACTCAAAAAATGGATGGAGGCGGCTACTCGCTGTTCCATCACATTCATGGAAATTATCATTGAAAAAAACACCTTGTCTTTAAAATCTATTGATAATGAGATTGAACAATTTCAAAAAACTATGAAGCAAGAACTATCTGTAGAGGCACTTGACAAACATTCTAAAGAGTTTGAAAAAGACCTTGAGAGATGGGAGCAGGAGATCAGTTCTGGTAAAATGAAAAAGTTCACCAGGGATGTTACTGACTATGATAACCATATGATATTTCGATGGCAATATCGAGACTCCATCAATAAACGTAAAAAATCAATATCCCGTAGCAGCTCTTTGCTGTCTCTACCATCTGTTTCCGACATGTCCAATGAGGAACCCACGAACTCAACTAAAGAGGGCCCCCGTACTAGATATGCTACTAAACGTGGGCCCCATACCTCCCCGATAGGATCTCATAGGAGCAAGGAACAGAGGAGAGAACGGAATAAGGTAATCAATTTATCTACACATACTCTTAGCTCCGTACAACTACAAGTGTTAGAAAAAGGTCTTTCATTTTCACCGTCTCGATCTCTTGACCCTTTCATAGCTATAAAAGATGTCCATCTCTTTGCTCGAAAAATGATTTTGAAAAAGTTACATTCTGCTCCATCTCATGAGGATCACTTCACTACCAGAGAAGAAATGGAAGCGTTAGCTACTCTAGAATCCTTATCTGAGGATAACTCTGCCTCTACTACGGTGAGTAATTTTCCTCATCACCTATATGGTAAATCAAAAAGATTTCCACCAATTAGTATATGTCCAGCTGTGGATGTTTTTACAAAATTGGTATCCACTGACATAGAGAATTTGGTCTCTACCCCTGGTAAAGCATACACAAATCTAAACAAAATTGAGCAATTAGCATTGAATGAGTTACAACAGTGGCAGGATGTTATCTATAAGCCAGCCGATAAAGGTGGCAACACTGTTATCTGGCCAAAGGAAGCCTATGAAAAACAGGCCTATAGACTACTTAATGATAAACTTTGCTACCGTAAACTATCAAATAACCCTACAGCCCACTTTCAACTTGAACTGATCCAAATATTGGAAAAAAGTTTTGAGCAAGGCATTATTCCTAAGAAAATGTTGGATGCCATTAGAGATCTCCATCCTCGTATTTCCACCTTTTATACTATCCCTAAGATACACAAAAATCCGATTGACCCACCTGGAAGACCCATTGTCGCGAGTATTGGCAGTCTATGTGAACTAATATGTGTGACTATTGATTTCTACTTGAAACCGATAGTCACTACACTGCCATCTCACATTAGAGACACTACCGCGGCACTACACCGTATTGATGGTATACAGCTGACCTCTAATATGACTATGGTAGTGGCAGACATTGAATCCCTCTACACCTCAATCAAGCATGAGGATGGTCTTAAGGCGGTCTCTTTCTTTCTGAAATCTAGTGACATGGAACCTGAACTGGTGGAATTATTGCTGATTCTATTAGAATTTGCCCTTACCCACAATTATTTTATCTTCAACAAACAGATTTATTTACAAACCCAAGGCACAGCTATGGGTGCGGCTTGTGCACCCAGCTATGCCAATCTGTTTCTTGGAGCTTGGGAAAGGGAAATCTTTATGATAGATTTAATACCAGGCATTGAAAATGTTCAACAGTGGATGAGATACATAGACGATGTATGGTTTATTTGGGAGGGCACTAATACGGAATTGGAGTCATTTATGTCCAAACTAAACTGTAATGATCTGAACATCAAACTATCATATAAAGCAGGAAGAAACGTTGAATTTTTGGACATCAGTATCTCGGCCCTGCCATGTGGTAGCCTACATACAGATGTGTATAGAAAGCCGACCTCCACCAATACACTCCTCCATGCTAGTTCCTCTCATCCAGCGTCTACTATCAGAGCTATTCCAGTAGGTCAATTTTTGAGACTGAGACGAATTTGCTCTGACAATCATTCCTTTGAAAGACAGTCAGTAGATTTGAAGCAACGTTTTAAGGAAAGAGGATACAACCACCATCAGATACAGAAAGGATATTTTAGGGCTAAACACACTCTACGAAATGATATCCTATATAAATCTAAACTCAATGAACCCTCTGACAACGGGTGTATTCGATTGATTACAACTTATAATGATCAATGGAATGATTTTAAAAAAATCATTTATAAACATTGGAATGTACTGCGAGTTGACCCTGTCCTTAAAAAGCACCTACCGGAACATCCGTCTATTGTAGCACGTAGGTCAAAAAACCTTAAAGATATTCTAGTTCAGAGTCATTATGAAGGTAGACGTCAAAGTGCTAATACCTGGCTGGACTCCATTGGTTTCTATCCATGCAATCACTGCAAAGCATGTGCCAATATGCTTAAGGCGAAAGATTTCAGAAATTCAACCGGGACAAGAACATATACAATTAGACATCATCTTACGTGCTCTTCTAAAGGTGTTATATATTTTGCCGAATGTCCTTGTAAAAAAATCTATATAGGACTGACCACCAGAGAACTGAGAATTCGTATACGTGAGCATGTACGGGACATCGAAAAAAGTCTAACAACAGAAGATGTAACCACACTGAAGACACTACCTAAGCATTTTCATCTCCATCATCAGAGCAATGCGAAACTGCTCAAAGTTAAGGCAATAGACCAGGTAACCATGGGGTCCAGAGGTGGAAATCTTGGCAAATTGCTTGCTCAAACTGAAAGCAAATGGATATATAGGCTCAAGACTATATCACCTCATGGTCTCAATGAAAATTTTGGGTTTAATGCCTTTCTTTAACAGCAACAAATTTCCTTGTCATGTATTTTTCATTTTCGTATATGGCTTTAGGTGTGGTCTCCATGGGTGGGAATAGGTTTTTTTTATGTGCTTTTATTGATTTTATATTCTCTTTACTTCTTTCACTTTTATAGATTACAGTCTTATGTGCGGTGATGATTTGTGGGATGTGAACTTTGATATATGCCCTATACCAACTCTATAACAATTACACTTACCTGGAGCCGTCGTGGATGTGGATGCTGTCTCCGGGGGGGTTTGGCCTGAGACGTTGGACTATGTCGGTGTCGGGTGGTCCGGGCCCGTTTGGGATTCTGGGAAACAACGTCATTATTAATATCGTATGTTGTTTTGAAGGAGGACTATACGAGATATCTATATATATGTCTCTATACCTATTGTCATATATATGTGCAATTTAAATGTATATGGCTTCAAATAATTATGTTTTTTAATGCACTTCAGCACTTTATTCATATTCTATAGAATTTACACTTCATACTATATTGCAATTAATACTATGGTTCTTATATATATTAATGATACATATTTTAGCCTTCCTACAAATTATGTATGCAGGCATGTCACTAGTCCTCATTAATTTGGGGTCTCAATACTCACAATCAAGCATGTCACCCTTTTTCTTTTATGATTTCTACTCATCGCCACCCTTTGAGTACACTGTCACCTTCAATGCACAATATAAGTTTTTTCTGCACTCCATATTATTATTTTTATATTTATTTTTATTTTTTCAATATTACATCATTATATCTCCTTATTTCTCTCACAACACTTATTTATCACTTCCTTATATTGCACTGTATTTCAATGAGATTACTTAACACCTGATTTGGTCACTCCTTGTACCGCTCTGTTCTTTCCCTTTTTAGCTGCTGTTATCCATCAGTGCGCTTGCGCCTTCATGTTCAGCGCTTCAGACTTCCGAGTATCCGGTCATAGTGGGAGCGCATGCGCGGTTAACCTTGTAAGTCACCATGGTGACTGGGGTGGCGTGCGCTCCACGGACCGGAACCCGGAAGTCATATTACACAGGAAGCGCTGCAGGAGGTTCTAGCACGCGCCACATATGGTTGGCGATCAGCAGATCTCATTGGCCCTCCAGCGTCATGACACCTCCCCCTCATAAAGCTGGCACCCTACTGGATAACCCTCTATCCCCAGTACACTTCCCTTCGTCCCCATTGGTTTCTACCACACTTAAAAAGACTGTCATCTCTCCTATATTTCCACGCCCCCTGAGGAAGTCATTATGATGAAACGTGCGTAGGGGAAAGAGGGAGACCGTTGCTGTCTGGTGCCTACAATATAACTGCTCTGTGGTATGTCTATTTATTCTTTATATCATATTTGGCATTTTGCACTGTTAGGGTAGTAGTTACTCACAGTTTGCACTATAGCACTTTCATTGATATATAATAGTATATGTACACCATGTATATTTCCAATTAGGCACATATACGCGGTCAATGATCCCTCACAGTTTGGAGGTACTTTTTATCTTTTTCTTAATTATGTGTATGTATTTTACTAATAAAGATTGTATATTTGCTGAATCTATTTTGGTTTCTGACTATATTTATCAGATTGTAGACCAAATAATATGATATCTAGGTTTAGGTTGGTTCAGCAACTACATATGTTATTATAGGACAATTTTTTTGCCTTTGATTATAATTATATATATATCCTGCTTGCCTGCCTATATACTGTGCCTAGCACTGATATCTCTGCAGCTGGATTAGACCTCAGGAGGACTGTTAGTTGCGATGGATATGTAGAGAATCTTGTAGAATACCTACACTAATAAACAACCAAATCTCTCCCTAGCTCAGCAGCACCTCTCCCTACACTGCCTGATTGCGGAGTAGAGCAGGGCGGCGCCAGGTCTAATATATAGGCCTGATGACGCTGTGCAGCCAGCCAATCACTGTAATGCCACAACCAACATGTCTGCGGCGTTACAGTGTGTGGCAGACAATCCCTGCATGTTGATTGGAGCTCTAAAGAGTGCCAAACATGCAGGGAGGGGACCCGAGCTCCCTCCGAACAACCCCGGAAATACTCGGAGAGCGCCAAGCATCTCGAACAGGGAAGATGCTCTGGCGCGCACCAAGCAGTAGCGAGCATGCTCGCTCATCACTAATCCTGTCCTATCTGCGGACTGTCAACTCTCACTTGGACGCGCTGTCCACCCCGACTCTGTCTGCCTCTAACCAAGCGGCATCCGATTTAGTGGCACCTCAACCCAGTAGCGCTGTGACTCCCGGTTTAGGGCCCCGGCTATCTGCTCCACCACATTTTGGCGGTGATCCCGCTCTATGTCGGGGCTTCCTCAACCAGTGCACGCTGCACTTCGAGCTCTTGGCTCATCAATTTGATTCTGACCAATTCGATGTCTCATCTCACCGGAGAGGCGTTGGCATGGTTCAACCCACTATGGGAGAGAGGTGATCTTCAGGCTTTTCTTTCGGCCTTCCACAGGGATTTTGATGAATCCAGCCGCACATCCTCGACTGCCTCCTCTCTTCTTCATCTATGTCAAGGGAGCCTCACTGTGGGCCAGTATGCAGTGCGGTTTCGGACCATCGCGTCTGAACTAGCCTGAAATAACGAGGCCCTGGTGTCTACCTTTTGGGAGGGTCTTTCCGAACAGATCAAGGACAAACTAGCCAGTCGTGACATACCCTCTTCCCTGGACGACCTGGTGTCTTTGGCCACACGGATCGACATCCGGTTCCAGGAGCATTCTAAGGAGGTGACCCGCGAGAAGAAATCTCCGCGCCTTGCACCAACCTTCCAAAGGCCAGTCTCCCTGCAGGCCTCTATCTCAGCATCTACTCCTGAAGCTATGCATTTAGACCAGGTTAAGATGGGCAAGTCTCGCCAGGAGGTCCGCCGCGATGAGGACAGATGTTTCTACTGTTGCAGTTCGGAACAGCTAATCGGCTCTTGTCCAGAGAGACCGGGAAACTCCAGTGCCTAGGATCGATTGTTGTCCTGGGCAAAAATTCTTCCTCTCCATCCCTGACTCTGTCGGTATCGATAACCTGCGGGAAGATACACTTTTTCAAGACTGCCTATCTGGCCGCTGGGAATCTAATCCAACAACCCTTGTGGAACGGTTTCAGATCCCTATTCAACGTCTTTAGGATCCGTTAGCAGTTTCCTTTGTGGATTGCCTTGGCTACAGAGACACGAGCCAGTCTTGAACTGGAGCTTGGGTGTGGTGCTCCGCTGGGGACAGGAATGTCATAAGACTTGCTTGGTTCCTATCTTTCCTGCTCGACCTCAGTCCACTCCAGCTAACCTACCTGGCTTGCTGGCACCTTACTGGTCATATGCGGATGTTTTTAACAAGCAGGAGGCTGAGACATTACCTCCTCATAGGCCATATGACTGTCCCATCGACCTCATCCCTGGTGCTTCACCTCCTCGTGGTCGAATTGACCATCTGTCACTGGCTGAGACCTGTGCCATGTCTGAGTACATTGAAGAGAATCTTGCTAGGGGATTTATCCAGAAATGCACCTTGCCGGCTGGAGCAGGATTCTTCTTCGTCAAGAAGGACGGCTCTCTTCGCCCTTGTATTGACTATAGGGGCCTAAATAAGATTCCGATCAAAAATAAGTACCCCCTGCCTCTCATCTCGGAGTTGTTTGACCGCCTAAAATGCGTGAATATCTTCACTAAACTCGATGTTCGTGGCACGTACAATCTGATCCTGATTCGCCAGGGAGACGAGTGGAAGACGGCATTCAACACTCGAGATGGCCACTACGAGTACCGTGTGATGCCCTTCAGACTCTGCAACACGCCATCTGTCTTCCAGGAGCTAGTGAATGACATCTTCTGAGATCTCCTATACTCATGCGTGATAGTGTACCTGGACGATATCCTGATGTTCTCCCCTGATTTGCCTTCACATCGGAGGGATGTTCGACAGGTATTGCAGAGGCTCAGGAAGAATTGTCTGTATGCCAAGTTCGAGAAATGTGTCTTTGAACAGACTACTCTTCCATTTCTGGGATACATAATCTCGGAGACCGGACTTAGGATGGATCCCGAAGAAGTGTCTGCTGTCCTAAAATGGCTCCGGTCTGAGGGGCTGAAGGCTATTCAGCGGTTTCTGGGATACGCTAATTATTATTGCCTCTTCATTCCTCATTTCTCTTCCCGGACTGCTCCCATCTCTGCCCTGACCCGCAAAGGGGCTAATCCCAAGGAATGGACCCCTGAGGTGGAAAGTGCCTTCCTGTCCTTGAAGCAAGCTTTTGTCGAGCCCCCTGGACTGTGGGGTACTCGGTGCCGGGCCGGTCATTGCTTGGGGAGATGTCACAGTGGCGGTGACCCGGTCCGTGACCCAGGGCAGTCAATAAAAGGGGTTATTTACAGGGGATTTATAGTTCTTATATACAGTTCATTACGCCACCTGTGGTATGCGGCTAAAGGGAGCTGCCTCTGCGGAGCAGGTCCTCTGGAGCTGTTGTTAATGCAGCAGAGTTGGTTCAGCTCTCCGCAGGTAGAGCTTAGCTCCAGGGCAGTGTAGATGTTGTAGATGTTGAGGTAGTGCTCGTGGTGCAGTGTAGTGCAGGGAGTGATGGCGCAGCAGTAATAATTCACAGAGACAGTGGGGTGCAGTCTTCCGGATTTACTCACAGTTCTTACTTTGCTCCTGGTTGCAACTGCAGATCATAACTTCCCACGTCGTGCTGCGTTCACCGGGCAGGGGCTCAGCCAACCCTCAGGTACCTCCAGAGTGCATAACGGGACCCCCTTCTGTGTGTTCCTTCTGGCCGTCTCCCTGCACCTCACACCCAGTGTCCCAATCCAGTGACCGCGGACCTTGTCGAGCGACGTCTTCTCTGTCCCCTGGGTCCTCTATGGCCACCTTTTTGGTGAGACAGATGTGGCTTGTGGCTGCAGTACCTGAAATACTGCAGCCTCTGGTTTCCTAGTTGAGTATTGTAATTCTCACTAGTTAGGCGCCGGTCCCCATTGCGACCTGATCCCTCCACCGCCTGGTAAACTCGGGCGTACGGGTGGCCTCCAGCACTGCCCGTACCCCCTGGGATCATTTCTTCACTCCTGGAGCCTTTTCTCTGCTCCCGTTCCTTCCTTCTCTCCTTCTCCTGGGCCTCCTCACTCAGGCCTGCACTTTCCCTGAGCAGAGCTCCCGCAGAGCTCCTGCTCCCAACTCTTCCTCTCACTGAAGAACCACTCTAGAATGTTCCACCCTCTTTTTATATCACTTCTTACTGAGCTCCCCTGAACTTCTTCCTCCACCCACACCCACTACATGGTTCCCCCTACTTTGGTTCCCCCCACTCCAGCCAGGGACAGGGCTCAGCAGGAGAGCGACGCATCTTGCCCCTCCTGCTGGTCTGGAGTAGTGTAGTGTTGGATGCAGGTGTTAGGGTCCTGGGTAGTACTCCATCCTTACCTGAGAGTGAGATACCACATCTCTGGGTGAGATGCAGTACCTCTGTGGCGACTGAACCCGCAGGGGCGCCACATACCCCCCTGGTAAAACACAGCACGTCAGCGGGCTGGAACAGAGTAAAACAAGGTTTTAGACATACAATTTTTTTAGAATGCATTCGCATATAAGATAATAAACAAACTTTTTCTACTCTTTATTGGTGGCACATCACTTGAACGTTACAGGTTACTTATTGGCTTCTAAAACATTATAAAACTTTTTAAAGAACATTTTTCTTCACACATATAAACCATTTCTCATATAAAACATTTTTTTGCAGGCTACAGCGCGATCTGTAACCGGGTGTCCATTCCACTAAACAAGGTGCAGTTCTGATGAACATGAGGAACCCGTCCGAAAACCCTCAACGTAGGCCCTGGGCGTGGCTGCAGGGCATAGGTGATCCAGGTGTTGGACCATGGCTTCGGCCACGCCAAACGGGTTTTTGTTCTGAGGTCAGTCTTGTTGTATAAAACCAATAAGGGGCACTTTAAGAAGTGCAACTATTTACAAAGGAAAGTTTTTCTGTTATTCACCGTACATAACCCTACAGTCCTTTTACCCTTACCGGGTACACTTATAGAATTTTAAAGGCACACAAAAACAAATAAACTTTTTCAAACTTGCTGCATTCCTGCTATACCCTTCCGAGTAACTATATACAGTTCAGTTAACTAAACAGTTTAATAGTGGTGTTAACTCCGGGGAAACACCTGATTTCTGCAGGCTGACCCAGCCGGGTCACCAGCCTCGACCTGTAGGGGCATATCCTCCTCTACCAGGTGCACACGGAGAGTGTACCAGCCCCGTTCCCCTCTGTTTCTGGTGTAGGCGACCTTGTCACCAGGGTGTCACGCTGTCTCAGCGTACAGGGGGTCAGGGGCCTGAGCTGACCCTAGACGGGGGCCCTGACTAATCCCTCAACCTGCAGGTACTGTTAATGGTACAGAGGTCCAGGCCGCCAGCGTAACCCTAAACTCCTGAATATCCCTGAACCTCAGTAATCTAGTCCTGAGAAGGACCCCGATCACAACAATGGGGAACAGGATAGAAAACGCCCAAAACACAGTACTAGACAAACGAGACAGTACAAGGGGAAAACCAAAAACCACCTTGCATACAAAAACTAACACCACAATTACAGAGGGAACAACAACAGGTTAGGAGATAAATGATAAAGGGAGGAAGGGAACAAACCACACCGCATACTCCTTGCTCCGAACTCCACCAAACAACGATCCACTCTGAAGGTCTGCAAGAAATGCTTTCACCGACAACTTCCCTATCAGACCAGCAGGTATTTGAAGGAATCCCAATACTGCAGCATTAACTGCTGCTGGGCGAGGCTGAGCCTCGTCAAGCACAGAGAGAGAGAATTAACTCCCTCACAACCAAAAAACACCAAGCACCAAAAACTCAGCTGCGAGAAGTCAGGCTGTGTAGTCGCGACGATCTTCGTGGCGACACACCCATGACAGTACCCCCCTTCTACGAGGGGCCTCCGGACCCTCAGGGCCAGGTTTATCCGGTGAGTCGTGTGGAAGGCCCGAATTAACCGGTCTGCGTTGATATCTGACGCAGGAACCCACATTCTCTCCTCAGGACCATACCCTTTCCAATGAACCAGGTACTGAAGGGACCGGCGACTAAAACGTGAATTGATGACTTTCGATACCTGAAGCTCCAAATTTCCATTGACCACCACTGGAGGAGGAGGTAAAGGTGACGGTATCATTGGCGCCACATACCTCTTAAGCAAAGATCGGTGGAACACGTTATGAATTTTAAACGTAGGGGGGAGGTCAAGACGGAATGCCACCGGATTAATTATAGAACTGATCCTGTACGGCCCGATGAACCTGGGACCCAGTTTCCAGGAGGGAACCTTGAGTTTTATATTCTTGGTAGAGAACCATACCCGATCGTTCACACTTAGGTCCGGACCAGACACTCTCCTCCTATCAGCCATACGTTTGTATCGGTTCCCCATAGAACTCAGATTATTCAGTACCCCTCTCCATACTGAAGCGAGTGATGACGAAAATCGTTCCTCCTCAGGAACCCCCGAAGAGCCCCCTCTACTGAAAGTACAAAACTGGGGGTGAAAACCATATGCCCCAAAAAACGGGGACTTACCAGTGGATTCGCTCCGCCTATTATTAAGAGCAAACTCCGCCAGAGGTAAGAAAAAAGCCCAGTCCTCCTGGTTCTCTGACACAAAACACCGGAGATATGTCTCCAAACTCTGGTTCAGACGTTCCGTCTGACCATTGGTCTGAGGATGAAAAGCCGATGAGAACGATAAATGCATCCCCCGCCGAGTACAAAAAGCCTTCCAGAATTTGGACACAAACTGAGACCCCCGATCCGACACCACATCGGAGGGTACCCCGTGAAGCCTCACAATCTCTCCAATGAACACCTGCGCAAGAGTTTTAGCATTAGGAAGAGCAGGAAGAGCGATAAAATGTGCCATCTTGCTGAACCTGTCTACTACAACGAGTATGACCGTTTTACCTGAGGACGGCGGGAGGTCCGTAATAAAGCCCATAGACAGATGAGTCCAAGGACGCTCCGGGATCTTCAAAGATAAGAGGGCCCCAGACGGACGGGTATGTGGGGTCTTAGAGCGTGCACAAACCCCACAGGACGCAACAAAAGTTACCACCTCCTTATGTAAGTTAGGCCACCAAAACCGACGCGAGAGGAGATCCACAGTTGCTTTACTCCCTGGGTGTCCTGCCAAAGCTGAGTTATGGTGTGCCTCGATCACCTTTTGTCGTAGCTGATCTGGAACAAACAGTCTCCCTGGAGGTCCAACAGGGGCGTCCCCCTGAGCCTCCGATACCTCCTCCTCAAGCTCAGAGCATACTGCCGACACCACCACGCCCTCTTGAAGGATAGGAACCGGATCATCCGTATTCCCGGCCCCAGGGAAACTACGAGATAAGGCATCCGCCTTCACATTTTTTGACCCAGGACGATATGTAACGACAAAATTAAACCTGGTAAAAAACAACGACCACCTGGCTTGTCTGGGATTCAGACGTTTTGCGGACTCCAGATAAAGCAGGTTCTTGTGATCGGTGATGACGGTGACTGGATGGACTGCCCCCTCCAAAAAATGGCGCCACTACTCAAAAGCTAACTTAATAGCCAAGAGTTCCCTATTGCCGACATCGTAATTCCTCTCAGCGGACGACAATTTTTTGGAGAAAAAAGCACACGGACGCCACTTACCAGGGGACGAACCTTGTGACAAAACTGCTCCCACCCCTACCTCAGAAGCGTCTTCCTCTACAATGAACGGCTGTGACGCATCAGGTTGAATGAGTATGGGTGCTGAGGCAAAACATTTTTTCAAGGAGGAGAATGCTTGACAAGCCTTGTCAGACCACCTAGAAAAATCCGTCCCCTTTTTTGTCATGTCTGTGAGAGGTTTAACCATGGATGAGAAATTACGAATGAATTTCCGGTAATAATTAGCAAACCCCAGGAAACGTTGTAGTGCCTTAAGATTCTCTGGCAGATCCCACTCAAGAACTGCCCGCACTTTCCCTGGGTCCATACGAAAACCGGACGCTGACACCAGGAAACCTAAAAACTGGAGTTCCTGTACGGCGAACACACACTTCTCCCATTTGGCGTACAGTTTATTATCCCGCAAGATCTGTAACACCTGCCTAACATGCTCCTGATGAGACACAAGATCAGGCGAGTAAATTAAGATGTCATCCAGATATATGACCACAAACTGACCCACCAGGCGGCGAAAAATGTCATTAACAAAGTGTTGGAACACCGCCGGGGCATTAGTCAGACCGAATGGCATGACAAGGTTCTCATAATGCCCCTCCGGAGTGTTAAACGCAGTCTTCCACTCATCCCCCTCCTTTATCCTAATCAGATTGTACGCCCCCCTGAGATCCAACTTAGAGAACCATTTGGCGCCCACGATCTGATTAAAGAGATCGGGGATAAGTGGGAGTGGATGCGGATCTCGGACCGTAATCTGATTAAGTTCACGGAAATCCAGGCAAGGGCGTAGGCCTCCATCTTTCTTCTTCACAAAGAAGAACCCCGCGGCCACCGGGGAAGATGAAGGTCTAATATGCCCCTTAGCCAGACTCTCAGAAATATAATCCTTCATGACCTGCCTCTCCGGACCAGATAGGTTATACAACCTAGATTTAGGTAACTTGGCCCCAGGGAGCAATTTTACAGAACAGTCATACACGCGATGAGGAGGTAGTTCCTGACACCCTTTCTCCGAGAATACATCCTCAAAGTCCGCCAGAAATGGAGGTAAGACCCTAGGAGTGACAGCACCGATGACCGTATTCATGCAGTTTTTATTACAGAATTCACTCCATTGGCTTATCTCCCTGGATTGCCAATTAATAACCGGATTATGCTTAGTTAACCAAGGAAGGCCCAACACAATAGGAGTGGGAAGACCCTCCAACACGTAACAAGACAACAGTTCTTTATGTATCGCCCCCACTTGAAGATTTACGTTATGCACCACTTGCAAAAAACTTCCCTGACCGAGAGGCCTGGCGTCGATCGAAAATATGGGGATGGGTTTAGCCAACATATTCAATAGCATACCTTGAACCCGGGCAAACCGAGCGTCCACCAGATTAGCCCCGGCCCCACTATCTAGAAGAACAGATATCATCTCAGTTCTCGTACCCACCACCACCTCCGCCGGTACGAGAAACTGAGACGAACCTAGGGACGAAATACCTACTCCCAGATTGCCGTCCACCACACAACCTGGGATCAATAGTTTTCCGACGACTCTTTACTCTGCAAAGGACGGGATGGACACCCCCCAATAAAATGTCCCTTTTTCCCGCAGAAGAAGCACCTTCCAGTCTTGTGGTACACCGCCGGTCCCCTCCCCCGGAAAGATGTCCCTCCTAACTGCATAGGCTCCTCTGGACTGACCAGGGGAACCTCCATATGAGGGGACCTTGTAGGAGGTGGAGTCATCCCAGGGGGCGGAGTTATCCTGCACCTCTCCCGAAGCCTTCTGTCAGTGCGAATAGCAAGGGCCATAGCGGCTTCCAGTGAAGGGGGAGGGTCATACTGTGCCAGCACATCCTTTAATTTGTCAGATAACCCTTGACAAAACTGGCTCCTAAGAGCCGGGTCATTCCACTGGGTGTCCGTGGCCCACCTACAGAACTCCGAACAGAATTCCTCCGCCGGACGATCTCCCTGGTGGATCCTACGTAACTTAGATTCAGCAAGGGAGATCCGATCCGGGTCATCATATACGAGTCCCAGAGCAGCGAAAAACCTATCCACTGACTGGAGAGCCGGGGCGCCCGGGGGAAGAGAGAACGCCCAAGATTGTGGGTCCCCTTGTAGGAGCGAGATGACAATTCCCACCCTTTGCTCCTCACTCCCCAATAACCGAGGCCGCAGCTGGAAGTACAACTTGCATGCTTCCCGGAAAACAAAAAACTTGTCCCGCCCCCCAGTGAACCTGTCAGGGAGAGCTACTTTAGGTTCTGGTCCGGCTTGCTCCAGAGGACACAAAACCTTGGACTTAACGTCCGCCAACTCCATGGACAAACTCTGCAACTGCCGAGCTAGACTGGCTACTGGATCCATGGTGGTTGGAAAAAAAAATGTATTTTTTTCTTTTTTGTCTGTCGGTGAAAATGTCACGCTGTCTCAGCGTACAGGGGGTCAGGGGCCTGAGCTGACCCTAGACGGGGGCCCTGACTAATCCCTCAACCTGGAGGTACTGTTAATGGTACAGAGGTCCAGGCCACCAGCGTAACCCTAAACTCCTGAATATCCCTGAACCTCAGTAATCTAGTCCTGAGAAGGACCCCGATCACAACAATGGGGAACAGGATAGAAAACGCCCAAAACACAGTACTAGACAAACGAGACAGTACAAGGGGAAAACCAAAAACCACCTTGCATACAAAAACTAACACCACAATTACAGAGGGAACAACAACAGGTTAGGAGATAAATGATAAAGGGAGGAAGGGAACAAACCACACCGCATACTCCTCGCTCCGAACTTCACCAAACAACGATCCACTCTGAAGGTCTGCAAGAAATGCTTTCACCGACAACTTCCCTATCAGACCAGCAGGTATTTGAAGGAATCCCAATACTGCAGCATTAACTGCAGCTGGGCGAGGCTGAGCCTCGTCAAGCACAGAGAGAGAATTAACTCCCTCACAACCAAAAAACACCAAGCACCAAAAACTCAGCTGCGAGAAGTCAGGCTGTGTAGTCGCGACGATCTTCGTGGCGACACACCCATGACACAGGGTCGGTGTTGAAAGCGCCCGGGAAAAGAGGTTCCCGCAGGGGGACCAGGAACGGATCAGCGCCAGCGGCATCCGGGACAGGGATATCGCTCCTACCTGCTCCCGCGATCGCTTCAGCTCGGCCCGACACCTCCTGGTCCAGGAGCAGCTCCGCCGGGGCTGGGGCGCTACCAGTTACTTGCAGAGCCGACTGCTGCTGGGTCATCATCTTCTCCATGAGCTCCGCTCTCCAGGCAGCAATTGCAGCTTGCTGGGCCTCCTCCATTCTCCTGCCCAGCTCCTGCACCTCATCTCGGAGGAATTCAGTATCCTCCAGGGACAGTTTCAACAGCATTCCCTCCAAGGTGAGGGGTGATGCACTCCTTTGCAGGCCACAAGGCGGAGCTTCAGGCTGACCTCTCTCCATCTTGCCTGCCGGGTGCGGTCTGTCTGGTCTGCTGGAGACTCTGTCTTGTCTCCCAGGTTTCTTCTCTCCTCTCCCCTTTCGGGGGCGGTTCCATGGCAGCTTGCTGTCGGCCACACCTATGGACGGCCCCCCCATCTTGATGGACACATCTACATACATGGCCACTGCTGCTCGGGGCGGGCCCGCTTTTGGCGCCATTCTGGAACCCGGCCCACGATGAGAGGTGGTTTCTTGTTGTCTTTGGTCTCGCACAAAATGGCGCCCGTTGTTCTGGGGCGGGCGCCACATTCAGTATAGAACACAGTCTCTAGGCGAACAATACCCGGTGATAACTTGTGAGTTCATATCCTGTTCGTGACGCCAAAGTTGACGCGCCCCCTGGGCCGTGGGGTACTCGGTGCTGGGCCATTCGTTGCTAGGGGAAATGTCACAGTGGCAGTGACCCGGTCCGTGACCCAGGGCGGTCAATAAAAGGGGTTATTTACAGGGGATTTATAGTTCTTATATACAGTTTGTGACGCCACCTGTGGTATGCGTCTAAAGGGAGCCGCCACTGGGGAGCAGGTCCTCTGGAGCTGTTGTTAATGCAGCAGAGTTGGTTTAGCTCTCCACAGGTAGAGCTTAGCTCCAGGGCAGTGTAGATGTTGTAGATATTGAGGTATTACTCGTTTACCATACGAAAGGGAGCTCCTGGTAAAAGACACATGTGTGACCAACAGACAGGGTTGAACATATGGGCCAGAGACTGAATGAGTTGTGTATTTGACTAAAAGGAGATAGGAAACATCTCGTTAGGCTTCAAAGGGAATCTATCACACTCCTGAGAATAGCCGGGTCATTCCCAGCTACACATATGTTTAATCTCCAGACTTTTAGGCACCGAAATAGAATATGGAATAGCGTAATTTCTATAAATCCCATTGTGATGGGGCATATATTTTTGCCGGTGAGCTGTAACGCAACAGTGCAGAGATAAGGGACAGAAGCCAGGTCATGTAAAATCGCAATAAAAAATATGGCATCACTTGCTAACTTCTGCGATCATCAAGCGAGCAGTTATCGCAGAAATTAGAGATTTAATATAATTCGTCTCCACATTCTGGAGAGCGTTTTGTAAAAAATTGGGGATTGATATTTCATTTTCATCTGCCGACCACTCTGAAACAAACGGTCAGACTGAGGACGAATCTGTCGTTGGAACAAATTTTAAGGTATTTTGGCTCAGCAGGAGGACTGGTCTTCATTTTTACCTCTGAGTTCACCTTTAACAATCAGGTTAACCAGTCTACCGGAACCTCGCCTTTTTTGTAATTATGGTTTTCATCCCCATTTTGTTGAATTCTCTAGGATGAGGTCTGGGTGTCCTGGAGTAGAGGTCGCCATACATAAACTTGTGGATGTTTGGAGGTAGGTTCAGAAGAATACTGGGGTGGCTCAACTTCGCCAGAGACGGATCGCTGATAGCAAACATTCGGCAGGTCCCATATTCAAATTTGGTGATAAGGTTTGGTTGACTTAAAAAAAAAAAGTTGAAAGTGCCATCAGCGAAGTTGGGTCCTAAGTTTATATGAGATTTTAGAGGTAGTTAATCCAGTGGCCTTGAGCTTAAAACTCTCTCCATCTTTTTGCATCCCGAATCTGTTCCATAGATCACTGTTAAATAAGTTTGTCCCTTCGGTTTTGTCTCCCTCATCCCCACCTCCTCCGGTTTCTGCCAAGACAGTTTAGAATACGAGGTAAAAAAGATTGTTGATTCTCGGAGAGTCCATAATTCCCTCCAGTATCTCATCCATTAGAAAGGATACGGACCAGAGGAGAGATCCTGAGTACCAGCTCGAGCAGTGAAGGCTGATCGTCTGGTCAGGGCCTTATATCAGGGCCAGGACAAGGGGTAGGCAGGGTAGGCACCTACCTAGGGCACCACCTCCTGCATAGCAGAGAGGGGTGCACTTAAAAAAAAAAAATTGCTGAATGTCTGCGGCTGCCCTGCACTTTCCTCTGGCCGCAGACATTCAGCAAGGGGATGACCGGGGCGCAGGCACGGAGGTGAGTGATGTCAGTCACTGAGACCGCTCACCCCTCTCTCTGTCCTGCGCCCCGGTCGTCGCTCCCTCCCTGCACTACATTGTATTCGCGACTGTCAGGAGCAAATACAATTGCTGTGTGCGCTACCCAGGACAGGGGCAGAGGAGCTGTAATTGCCCCCCTGCTCCACCGGGATCTCCAGCAAGATGCAGGCCACTTTCAGCCTGCGCCTTTTTGAATAAGGCGCACGCAGGGGACGTTGAATGGCGCAATGGAGTGACGTCATTGCGCCATCCTGCATCCACTGCTACAATCACTGAAGAGGAGATGGTGGACGGGAGCCGGGATTATGTGAGTATAAACTTATTTTTTTTTTTATTCTTACATTACTGTGCAGGGGGGAGATAGGGGTGAATAAAATGAGGGGAGGGTCTGTGCTGATGGGGGAAATAAAATGAGGGTCTGTGCAGGGGTGAGCGGTGGGAATAAAGCGGAGGGCTGTGCAGAGGGGGTAATAAACAGAGAGGCTGTGCAGATGGGGGGAATAAAATGTGGAGCTGTGCAGATGGAGGGTAATAAAATGAGGGACTGTGCTGATGGGAATAAAATGAGGGGCTGCGCAGATGGGGGAATAAAATGAGGGGCTGCACAGATGGGGGAATAAAATGAGGGGCTGTGCAGATGGGGGGAATAAAATGTGGAGCTGTACAGATGGAGGGTAATAAAATGAGGGGCTGCACAGATGGGGGGAATAAAATGAGGGGCTGCGCAGATGGGGGAATAAAATGATGAGCTGTGCAGATTGGAGGAATAAATTGATGGGCTGTGCAAAGTTGGGCATAAAATGAGGGGCTGTGCAGGGGGGCATGAAATGAGGGGTTGTGTGTTTGGGCCAAGTAATAAGGAGTTGAGCAGGGGGACAGCAAAGTATATGAGGAGCTGTGGTGATCATACTGTATATGGGGCTGTGGAGGTCATTATACTGGAGGCTGTGGTGACCATACTGGATAGGGGGCTGTGGTGAATATCATACTGTTTGTGAGCCATAATATTGTATGGGGTGCTGTGGGGGCCATCATAGTATACCTGGGGACTGTATTGGACATCATACTATTTATGAGGTCTGTGGTGGGCATCATACTATATATGGGGGGCTGTGGTGGTGACCATAGTATATACTGGTGGCTTCTTGTGGATATCATACCATATGGGTGGCTGTGTTGAACATCATACTATGTAGGGGAACAGTGTGAGGAGTGGTTACCGTTTGACGAGGGCAGCGTGGTGGGCAGTATGAGGGCATAGTGTGAATAGGGGGCACGGAATGGATATGGAGAGGAGACAGTGTGAAATTAAGGCACAATATGGAGAGGGGTTAGCATGGTGGGAGGACAGTGTGGAGATATAGAAAGTGTAATGGAAAATTAGAGAGGTGACAGCCATGTAATAGTCCCTGGTTCTTAAGGACGGATGGTGTGGCGGTTATAGCTGATATTGGTGGACAGTGTGGAGGTCAGATACCATAGGAGGCTTATTTAAGTCATAATATGAACAGATATTTTTACGCAGAGGAGCATTTTAATAACACTCTTATTTTTAAGGGCAACGTGTGGGGATGTGCTGCAAAACACCGGAGAAGAGGTCTGCAGGGACAAGTTGTGGATGTGAAAAGTCATCATGGCATCTAGACAAGATGAAGACAAAAAGAAAACGACGACTCCAGAGAAGATGTAATCTATAAGGTACCTGGATGTAAATGTTTATTTGTGATACTGACTAATTCTCATCAGTACTGTGGTTCATGTGTGGTCCGCAGTCTGATGATAGCTGTTAATAACAACTCCCAGTATCCCCTTACCATTGTTAAGGACATGCTGGGAGTTGTAGGTTCATGCGATACAATTGTTTATGGGGCTGATTTGATATTACAATTGATGGTACTAAGCTTGGTTCTTGTATTCAAGTACTCCTGATTCTGGTCATGTATTCATTGAATTATGGTGGTTCTGGTGAAGTATTCATGTTCTGATGGAGGTTCTGGTGATGTATTAATTTACTGATGGTGATTCTGGTGATGTACTCAAGTACTGATGGTGGATCTGTTGATGTATTCATGTACTGATAGTGGATCTAGTGATGCATTCATGCACTTATGGTGGTTCTGGTGACGTATTTATTTATTGATGGTGGCTCTGGTGACATATTCATGTATTGATGGTGGTTCTGGTGACGTATTTATTTACTGATGATGTTTCTGGTGTCATATTCATGTACTGTTGATGGCTCTGGTGCTCTAATTATGTACTGATGATGATTTTAGCTTCATATTCATGTACTGATGATGGTTCTGTTGATGAATATATCACCAGAATCATCATCACTACATGAATACAGCACCAGAACAACCATCACTACATGAATATGTCATCAGAACTGGAATATATCACCAGAACCACCATCAGTTTTGTGCAAGCTGTATTTGTCGCATGACAGATGGAAAAAACATCCGTTTATCCATTTATTTATAATGGGGGTCTGTTTATTTTCCATTAGGGTATCTGTCCAATGCTGGAGACCTTAATTGAAATTAAACGGCCCCCATTATAGTTACGCTTTATTAGTTTCCATAACTATCCTTGGGTTCTACATTTAAAATATAGGATGTCAGGGATAAATATTGCTATTATTTCCCCTGTATTTTGTAAATGGTCAGCAAAAAATTAATGATTCTGTATCTAACTGTGAAATTGCTCCCTGTTAGGTCACATCCCTAAAGTGCTTCTATTTTTTACTTTTGATGACATTTTTTGTGAAAAAGGCAACATTTCTAGTGGAAGTGGTCATCAGAGTTTGTTATCAGAGTTTGCTACCTATCTCTTCGGAGGGAAAGGGGGAATTTGCATTAGGGGTCCTGTTACCTTAGTCTCTGAGCCATTCCTTTGCTTTGGGGTGGGTGGGGCGCCATTGGCTTCATCTGCCTAGGGCACAAAATACCTTGCCCTGCCTTCCATCATAGGTTTCCTGGGGGTCTTGTGGCGCCTCCTAGAGGAGAGGGTACTGTCACGATTCCACCACTCACGGTGTCCTATGGATGTTGTGATTGACAGCTCTGCCATCCTATGGGATCGAGGGCTGAGCTGTCAAGATTGTAAATGACAGCTCTGCTACCCAATCTGAGGCACAGGTGGTAACCCCTTCCTGACATGCGCTGTATATGTACGTTCCCACAAACCACCATACATATACTTCTTCTCAATCGGGCGGTTCACGCTGAGCGCCACCTCGATCGAGTGTGAGTGTCAGCTCTATATGAGAGCTGACACCCTGCAGCAACACCTACGATCGGTGCTAGCAATAGTGGCAGCGACATCGAGGTGCATCGCAGAGGGAGTGAGCTCACACTCTGCTCCCATTGGCACAACGTGATTGGCTGCAGGGTCACCCAAGGACGGTGGCCTGTCAGCTCATGCTCAGAGCCTGCCTGTAAGACGCTGCTCTGAAGCCCTGCAGTGAAGAAGCATTGCAAAGTATCAGATCAGCCATCTGGCAGTGTAAAGATGATGTCCCATCGTGGGACAATGTAAAAAAGTTTAAAAAAAAATAAGTTATTAAAAATTTTAAAAATCTAAAAAAAATCTCCAAGTAAAGAAAAAAAAAAAAAATTAATCCAACAAATACATTTATTTATGTAAAAAAAATTGCACATATTTGGTATAGCCGCTTCTGGAATGACCTGACCTATAAAACTGTCCCACTAGTTAACCCCTTCAGTGAACAGCGTAAAAAGCGAGGCAAAAAACGATGCTTTATCATCAAACCGCTGAACAAAAAGAGCAATAAAACGCATCAAAAAGGCGAATATAGATAGAAATCATATCTCTGAAAACGTCATCTTGTCCTGCAAAAAAAAAAAATGCCATACAGCTTCATCAGCCGAAAAATAAAAAAGTTATAGCTCTTAGAATAAAGCGATGCAAAAATAATTATTTTTTCTAAAAAATAGTTTTTATTGTGTAACAGCGACAAAACATAAAAAAACGATATAAATGTAATATCGCTGTAAACGTACTGACCCGAAGAATAAAGCTGCCTTATCAATTTTACCACACGCAGAACGGCATAAAAAAAACAATTCCTGAATTGCTGGTTTTAGTTCTTTCTCCATCCCAAAAATTGGAATAGAAAGCGATCAAAATATGTCACGTGCCTGAAAATGGTACCAATACAAACCTCAACTTGTCCCGCAAAAAACAAGCCATCACATGACTCTGTCGGACAAAATATGGGAAATTATAGCTGTCTAAATATAGGGATGGAGAAACTTGTTTTTGCAATAAAAATTGTCTACTAGTGTGTGACAGCTGTCAATCATAAAAACCCAATATAAATCTGGTTTCGCTGTAATCGCACCGACCCGAAGAATAAAGTCATCTATTCACTTATACCGCACGAGGAACGGCGTAAAAAATAAATAAAACCAATTTTTCACCTGCTGTTGATTTGTTCATTCTGCCTCCCAAAGATCGCAGTAAGGCTCAGCTCATATGTATCCTGCATGCATAAAATCATGGTCCGCCACAGTTTTGTGCACTTCTGAAAAGAAGGACACCACTAAAGAGAGGCCAGACGGAGTCCAGAGTAACTCTGCTGCCTCATTATAGTAAATGGGTCCATAGGGGGTTTCATCTGTCACATCACTCTGAGATTTAGATGGAAACCCTGATGTAAGTGCTCAGCGTAGAGCACAGGATAAATGTGATCCAAAATGTTATGTAAAATGTTCCAAACAAAAGCTTCAAATCAATCCACAAAAAAAGCCCCCACTCAGGTCCATCATCTGTTAACCGAAATATAAGAGGCTTCCACATTACTGGTAGCACAAAGGCTCTAAAAAAGGGCTATGGCTCCTCGCCTTTGCAATCCAGCAAATTCTGCGCTCCCATATCCAAATGCCCCCCTCCCTCTGAGCCCCAGTGTGCCTAAACCACATTTAGCGTCCACATGTTTGGCATTTCTGAGAGCCCGCCTAAGTTTCGGGTGCATGTCTTCAGAAGCATGTACTGGGCACTGCGATGTACTTGGCACTACAACGCACTGGTCACTACAACGTACTGGCCACTACAATGTACTGGTCGCTACAACTCACTGGTCACTGCAACAGAAGTTTGCAATTTTCACTTAGTAACATCCACTGCTGTTGTTTCTGGAAAACACCCATGGAGTCAAAATCATCAGTAGATGATTTATTGATGGCTGCAGATATATTTCCAAAAGAGTATAATTTCCGAAAAGGGGTCACTTCAGGGGGATTCTGCTCTTTTAGCACTTAGGGGCTCTGTATATGAAGTCCGCAAACTATTCTAAGAAAATCTGCGCTCCACGAGGCAAATAGCGTTCTGCCTCTCCTGAGCCTCGCCGTGTAGCTAAGCAGTACTGTACAACCGCATATGGGGTATTTCTACATTCAGCAGAAATTGTCGGGCAAATTTTGGTGCCATTTTTACCCATTCCCCAATGTGAAAATGTAAAATCTGAGGCTAGAACAACATTTTGGTGGTAAAAATGTAATTATTTTTTCTTCGTTGCCAAATGGTATAAAATTCTGTGACACACCTGTGATGTCAATATGATCACTGCACCCCTAGATAAATTCATTGAGAGGTGTAGTTTGTAAAATGGAGTCTCTTATGGGGGGTTTGGCTGATCTAGCACCTCAGGGGCTCTGCCAATGTGACATGCCACCCTCAAATGAGTCCAGCAAAATCTGAACTCCAATATGGCACTTCTTCCCTTCTGAGCTTTGCACTGTGCCTCAAAAGTAGTTTTCAACCACATTGGGTATCGGCGTGCTCAGGAGAAATTGCACAAGGATTTTTGGGGGCCATTTTCTCCTGTTACCCTTGTGAGAATAAAAAAATTGGGGCTAAAACAACATTTTTGTGGGAAAAATAATTTTGTTTCATTTTCAAATATCCACAGTGTAAAATTCAGTGAAGCACCTGTGGGTTCTAGGTACTCACCACACATAAAGTCATTGATCTAGTTTCCAAAATGGGGTATAGTTTCCAAAATGGGGTCACTTGTGGGGGGTTTCCACTGTTTATGCACATCAGAGGCTCCCTAAATACGACACGACATCTGCACACCATTCCATCAAAATCTGCATTCCAAAACGTCACTCCTCGTCATTTCGGAGCCCTACCGTGCACCCAAAGAGTAGTTTTCCCCTACATGTGGGGTATCTACGTACTCAGGAGAAATTGCACAATAATTTTGGGGTCCATTTTCTCTTGCATCTGGGGGTTCAAGGTGCTCACCACACATCTAGATAAGTTGCTTGAGAGGTCTAGTTTCCAATTTGGGGTCACTTATTGGGGATTTCCAATCAGGGGCTCTCCAACCGCAACATGGCGTCCGCTAATAATTCCAGCAAATTTTGCATTAAAGCCCCCGTCACACTAAGCGAGATCGCTAGCGAGATCGCTGCTGAGTCACAAGTTTTGGGACGCAACAGCGACCTCAGTAGCGATCTCGCTACGTTTAACACTTAGCAGCGACCAGTCCCCTGCTGTGAGATCGCTGGTCGTGTCGGAATGGTCTGGACATTTCTTTCATCGTTGAGGCCCCGCTGGGTAGCATGCATCGGTGTGTTTGACCCCTTACCAACGACCTTGTTGACGACTCAGACATAGAAACACATAGGCGTGCATCGTTATACAGATCGTTACGGGTCGCTGCATCGTTGCTGCGTCGTTGGGAAGATCTGACTGTTTGACATCTCACCAGCGACCACATAGCAACGCAGCAACGATCTGTGACAGGTCGTATCCTTGTCGGGATCGCTGTAGCGTCGCTTAGTGTGACGGGGCCTTAAAAAAGTCAACTGGCGCTCCTTCTCTTCCTAGCTCTGCCTTGCCCCCAAACAGTAGTTTTCCTCCACATATTGGGTATCTGTGTACTGAGGAGAAACTGCACGACAAATTGTTTAGTGCATTTTTTCCTGTTACCCTTGTAAAAATGAAAATTTTAGGCAAAAAGAACATTTTGTCGGAAAAATTTGATTTTTCATTTTCACGGCTCAACGTTATAAACTTTTGTGAAGCACCTGGGGGTTCAAGGTGCTCACCACACATCTAGTGAAGTTCCTTGAGGGGTCTAATTTCCACAATGGGGTCATTTATGGGGGGTTTCCAGTGTTTAGGCATCAGGGGCTCTCCAAATGCGACATGGCGTACGCTAATGATTCCAGCAAATTTTGCATTCAAAAAGTCAAATGGCGCCCCTACCCTTCCGAGCCCTGCCATGCGCACAAACAGTAGTGTTTCTCTACATATTGGGTATCAGTGTATTAAGAAGAAATTTCAAAATAAATTCTATGCTGCATTTTCTCCTGTTATCCTTGTGAAAATAAAAAAAATTGCAGCTAAAAGACCATTTTTGTGAAAAAAAAGTTAAATGTTCATTTTTTTCCTTCCACATTCCATTAACTCCTGTGTAGCACCTGAAGGGTTAATAAACTTCTTGAATGTGGTTTTGAGCACCTCGAGTCAAGCAAAATCTGTGTAGCTCCTCCTCCTGACTCCCACGCTGCGCTGGCCCAGGGTGCGCGTACCGTGCGCAGATCCCCGGGCACTGTGCTTAGGGGGCGACTGCGCTCCCTGCTTCTTAAAGGGGCCGCGTGCGCCATCCTAAGATGTCCCCGGCCAATGGCCGGAGGACATCTGCTATTTACAGCACCTCCCCCAAAATGGAGGTGCCTGTGCAAAGTTGCTGTTTGTGTGCTAACACTCTCTCCAGCCCCCAGGTCCCAGTGCTGTGCCCGCCAGCCTGTCTATCAGCCGTGCCTGCTAGCGTGTCTATCAGCCGTGCCAGCCTATCTATCAGTCGTGCCCGCCAGTCAGCCTTCCAGCCGAGCCTGCCTGTCTACCAGCGCCACCTGCCTACCAGCCGTACTCATCTTCCGTGACTGTCTGCTTCGGCTGTCAGTTCCGTGGGAGTCGCCTGTTCTCACATGAGGTCGGTCCCAGAGTGGCACCTGGACCCCCTTCCCGGTCCCTCCTTGGTTCACGGAGTCGAATAAGCCATCGTGTAGCCAAGGTCAGTCCGGGTAGGCTCTTAATTACGCCCCTCTGGTCCCTCCTTGTACCACGGCAAAGTCGTTCCACCATCTGGACAGTTTGTACAGGCCATGGAATCCGGTGGCTCCCAGGCTCCCTCGCTCTCAGACCTGTACCAAGAGGTCTCCCGCCAGAGATCTCAACAGGATACAATCCTGTCCTATTTGCGGACTGTTAACTCCCGCTTGGATGCACTGTCCACCCTGGCTGTGTCAGCCTTTAACCAAGTGGCATCCGCTTTGGTGGCACCTCAACCCAGTGGCGGTGTGGCACCCAGCTTAGGACCCCGACTATCTGCTCCACTACGCTTTGGCTGTGATACCGCTCTATGTTGGGGCTTCATCAACCAGTGCACACTGCACTTTGAGCTCCTGGCTCACCAGTTCGCTTCTTACCGGGCTAAAGTGGCATTCATCATGTCTCATCTCACCGGAGAGTCATTGGCGTGGCTCAATCCCCTATGGGAGAGAGGGGATCCTCTGGTGTCCAACCTCCAGGCTTTCCTTGCGGCCTTCCGGAGGGTTTTCGATGAGCCCGGCCGCACAGTGAACCTCACAGTGGGCCAGTACGCTGTGCGTTTCCGCACCCTCGCATCTGAACTTGCCTGGAACAACAAGGCTCTGGTGTGTACCTTTTGGGAAGGCCTTTATAGGCGGATCAAGGACGAACTAGCTGGTCGTGACATTGTCAGGGTAAAAAAGAATATATATTTTCTCTACTTTTATACGCTTTGCTTATGTACTAACCACCATTTTGTGTCTTATAACAATAAGCTTTCCTTGCTACGTGTTACTTAGATCGAAATTTATGCTAAGATGGCGCCGGTATCAGCCAGCACCTGTTTCAGAGAAATGAAACCGGATCATCAACTGACGGTTGTCTGCCCAGAGACTGAGTTAAGGAGACGTGGACCAATCAGGAGTGGCCGGATACTAGACATTTATGGCTTACCCCGCCCCGAACAATCCATTTATGGCTTACCCCGCCCCGAACAACCCCTTTCCCCTCCCCATTATGTAGTGTATTTAAGTTTGTGCATGCGGAAATAAAAGCGGAACATTGCTGAGATCGTGGCTTGCCAGTAGCCTTCTGAGCATGCTCTGAGTTTGAACCAGCTTGTTGTCTGACTCATTGTTTGAATGGTTGACCCATGCTCATAGCCTTAATTTGGAGTGACTGGAGGACGAGTGGAATGTTGCTACGACCCCGACAAATGGCGCCCAACGTGGGGCGTGGCTAGCGGTACGCCGCCCTCCCGGACCCATATTGTTGACTTCCCTGGTGGTGACCGCGGCGGCTGAATCTGAGGCCTGATCAACCTCCATCGAACACGGTAAGTCGAGATATATTTTATATGTCTCACTTGCCTGTGTATCAGCCGCAGCGGTTCCTGTGGGGTTGTCAGGTTGGATCTGGGTGGGTGACCGGTCGAGTGGTGAGACCTCAGGCGTCCCGCGCCACGTCCTGAACCAGCAACTGTGAGACCGAATGACGTCGCATGCCTGCGCGTGCTCGTGTGCACACCACCTCCTCCTCCCCCGGTCACTGTACTTTTCTTAGATAGTTGCCTCCCGTGACTGATAGTCGATTCCAAGCCATCCCTGAATTGAAGTGTAAGGGAGAAAGAATCTGTGACGAATTGAGGAGTGCTCTTCGTCTACCACAGAGACTGCTGTAAAGTCAAGGTTAGGGAAGGGGATAGATTGAGGTGTCTCTCTATCTCACCAGTGTATTGAGGTGTGCTCTACCCTGACGGGTGGCAACCTGTAGTCAGGGTGCCGTGGTGAGTCACACTGTAAAGTCGCCATTCAAGGTTAGGGAAGGGGATAGATTGAGGTGTCTCTCTATCTCACCAGTGTATTGAGGTGTGCTCTACACTGACCGGTGGCGACCTGTGGACTGCACCACTGATCTGAGTCGCGACAGATCATTGCATTCTATAAGAAAATGTTGCGTATGTTCAAATCTGAAAGACCTCACAAGTTGCCGGATGGTGCAGTGGGAGTCATCCAGCTAGTAGAGTCACGGGAAGGCAAGAAGGCTGTTAAGAATGTTAGGAATCTGTATTAAATGATAAGACTACCCAGTACGGGCAGGCTTCAGCCTTCAGTGTGAAAGAATGCGTTATACAAAATAAGGGGAAGTTGAGTGATGTAGGACTCCTGCACCAGACTCAGGCACATTTTAGAGTAGCAAATGATTTAAAGGTTGAGGGCTGGAAAGAAGTAGATGGTGCAGGGGGAACAGAGAATGCCGAGCCTTTGTTCGGATACATGAAAGCTGCAGAATGTGAATTGTTATGTGACTCTAAATTGGCCGTAACCCCGTTGATGCCTGTCACTACACCGAGCCCTCAGCCACTACCCTATAATGGCGCCGACGCCAAATCATCGGAAGGATGGATGTGTCATATGTGCGGAGAGCAAAACCCGCCCTGGGCGAAGTTCTGCTGTGTCTGTGGGGCGGGCCGCCCATGGCACGATGCCCAGCCTGTCTCCAAGAACAATCTCACCCCCACTCCAACTCCTCCCTCCAACGGCCATTTTACTACACCTTTCCCTGCCCCCAAGAACAATCCCACTCCCACTCCAACTCCTCCCTCCAACGGACATCTTACTACACCTTTTACTTGTTGTGGGCAGCCCGGGAAACCCCAATCCGGCCTATATCCACTACTAGATCCGTCCGGTGCTTATTACCAGCCGCCAGCACAGGATGGAAAAGCCCGCAGGCCCAGAGCACCCATCTGAAACTAATGTGATACCCTCTGCTCCAGTCCACGATGCTGAGGCGCTCCTTCTGTTCCCCATGGGGGTCGCCCATAACTCTGGGGATATCCTCCTCAACTCCCCAGAATTTCAGGCCAGACTGCTCTCGCTCTGCCAACATACTGTTACTCAAGACGATACGGAGCCAGATGAGGGATGGGCTCAAGATACTCCAGCGCCCCCCCCTTTACCCCATACGTCTCCTATGGCATCCTCCACCCCACATTCATTACCCATACTCCGGCCCTTGTTCCAAGCAACTGCTGAAAGAGCACCACCCCCCAGCCCCTCAGAAGTCTGGGACCCCTGCCGCTCCCGGAACCTAGTAGACCCATCAGGACGCCCCGTCACTCTGTCAATAGGCTATGGTGACATCCTTACACATCGGGTGGGGGCCATAGTCAACCCTGCAAACACCCGTATGAGCCATGCTGGAGGATTGGCTCGTAAAATTGCCCTTGCTGCTGGTTCCACTCTGGCTGCAGAATGCCAGGCTCACTTAGCCGAAAACGGAGAGCTTTCAAAAGGCCAGACCTTAGTCACCCGTGCGGGTAGACTGCCCGCTGATGTCATCATACATGCAGTGGGTCCTATTTATGACCCCCAGAACCCCGAAGAGTCACGTTCCACTCTCGCATCTACCATCCGTTCAGTACTCCTCCATGCAGGAAAATTAAGTCATCAGGATATGCCCAGACGCACTTTAGCGATACCACTTATATCTTCTGGAATTTTCGGCTACCCACTCGGGCCCTGCATGGAGGAACACGTACTAGCCCTCAAGGAAGGCATGGAGACCCTCCCCCATGGATTGGACTCAATACGCATTGTATGTGTCCGTAGTCCAGCAGTTCATGCTGCTATGCCTTTGGCCCTTAAGCTACTAGTGGCAACCTCCTCCCCGACACCGATACCTAATGCGGTTCTGTTGCCTGAAGAATCCTCCCTAGCGTCCACCCCAAACACCACCAAGGAAAACGCGACGCTGCCCGGTCCTCAACAAGTTCCTGGACCTTTAGGGATGATCAAATATCAACCCTTTACCCCAGTACAAGTAGACACTCTGGTCTCAAAGCTTCCTGATCCCGATAAATCTCCCATGCAGTATGCTAGACGCTTGGACACAACCAGAGCCATTTATGGTGCAACCTGGGCTGATTTGGCAGGTATCACATCTGTGAAGGCCAAGGAATATTTCTTGCCTACTATCGAAAAGGCCATGGATTCCACAAAAGCAGGATCCCTTAGTACATATGAATCCGGCCTAGAATACATGAAACAGTTAAAAGCCTGGGCTCAGGATCGCTTGTCAGATCAAGCTGGGTCTGTACAAGATGTTCAACAAGACCCTGATGAATCTGTGGAAGGATATGCTGCAAGACTCAGCATGCATTTTGAGGATCTCGGATACAGTCCTCACGTCAAGACGCAGGCCGCCCTGTTGGTTCAGGCCCTAGTAGATGGCCTACAAGACGCTCTCAGAGATGAGGTTCTGAGGGTACGCCCCGAGATCCGTTCTTCTTCTTTTAACGACGCGGTGGACATTGTCAAAGCTTTCCAAAAAGCCATGCTAAAAATGGAAAAGGATACTAAGCCAAAGAAGAAAGCCGCTCCTGCCATGGTATATCAAGCTCAAGAAAGCTACCCACCCCCTGGCAACCAACATGGAATCAAGTGGGTAATGGTTAAAGGCACAGGTGATGATACTCCTCCCACATATAGAAAACAAGACAGAAGAGATGACAGGGGGCCACCTAGAGACAAGAGACAATCTCGTGATTCTGAAGGACGCATGCTGTGTTGGGAATGTGGTAGCCCTAATCACATTCTCAGAGACTGTCCAACCCGCAGACAGTACCATGACCGCTCGTTTCATGACGGTCCACACAACCATGGACCTTCCCGTGAACCATCTCACCCACGCCAATGACGGCCCGGTCAACCAGTGTCCACTTTCCCGGCTACGCACCCCACGGCCGCCTGTGGGACTGTCACTTTACAGGTGGACACTGGGGCGGCCACATCTGTCATTTCTTCCACACAGCTCCCTCCCTCGGTATCCCTATCACCGGATACCCTCACCTGTGTTGGGGTGGAAGGCCAACATATTTCCTCTCCACTCACAGTCCCTGTGTCTGCAGGACCATTCACTGGAGTACTCACAAGATTCTTGGTCTCAGAAACTTGCCCCGTTAATTTGTTGGGAGCCGATCTCTTAGAGCGGATGAAGGCAACTATTACCTTCGGAAACCATGGCATGGAGCTTCTTCTGCGAGATCCTCATTCCGAACAAGGGACTGAAGACCGCTGCGTTCTCAAAGCCTTCCCTCTTATGATGATGACCATACAACCTCACACTCTTCTTGATACCTCACAGTTCCCTCACTCTCTGTGGTCCAGCGGGCCAGAGGACGTTGGCCTCCTGCAGGTTCCCCCGGTCCAAGTACACCTCAAGCCTGGACACAAGTACCCACGGTTGCCACAATACCCCCTCAAGGCGGCACAGGAACAAAGCTTGGGTACCCAAATCGCTTCCCTCCTGGAGTCAGGAGTCCTTGTCAGATGTGTATCTCCATGCAATACACCCCTCTTTCCTGTAAAAAAGAAAACCGCTCCGGGAGAGCCTCCAAGATACCGGTTGGTTCAGGATCTCAGAGCCATCAATGCAGCTACCATTTTAGAAACTCCAGTGATACCCAACCCAAACACCCTCTTGTCTCAGGTGCCTCCAACGGCCACCTTGTTTACGGTGTTAGATCTGGCCAACGCCTTCTTCAGTATACCCTTGCATGAAGATTCGTGGTTTCTTTTTGCCTTTACCTTTCAAGGAGCACAGCTTACATGGACCAGGACTCCACAAGGAGCCCAGAACTCTCCTAACCAATTCATTCATTCTATGAAGTCTATTCTGGAGCCATGGGTTCAAGAGAACCCTCAGGTCACTCATCTACAATATGTGGATGATCTTTTACTCTGCGGCACTGAAGAAAATTTGCCAGAGATGTCAGCATCCCTTCTCTGGTTTCTTCACTCAGCTAACTGTAAAGTCTCGAAAGGCAAAGTCCAATGGTGACTGCCCAAGGTCATTTTCCTCGGACATTGTATATCACAAGGTGCTAGACATCTGACTGAAGAAAGAAAACAAGCCATCATGGATATCACCTTCCCAACCACCTACTCCGCTATGCAGACTTTCCTTGGCCTCATCACTTACTGCAGGCAATGGATCCCGGATGCCTCAAAGCTTATGCAACCCCTGTATGACTGTCTTAAGAACGAAGGCTCCGTCTGGTTTCATGCTGAAGATCCACGTGTCTCTCACCAACGCAGACTATGTTTTGACCGCCTTAAACAGGCTGTTGTCTCTGCCCCGGCCTTGGGCTTACCAGACTATACTCAGCCATTTCATCTCTTTGTCTCTGAATTGGAAGGTCATGCCTCTGGAGTTCTAGCACAACGCTATGATCATAAGTATCGGCCTTTAGGCTACTACTCAGCCCGCCTGGACCCTGTCGCCCGAACTGCCCCCACGTGCCTTAAGGCGGTCCACGCTGCTCACATCCTCCTTGACAAGTCAGCTGATATCGTCCTTGGACATGATCTAGTTATACAGGCTGGCCATGATCTCTCGGCTGTTCTGCAACAAACATCTCCGAAACATCTAACCAACCAAAGACACCTGCGGCTGCAGTGTTCCCTATTGTTGCCCTCCAATATAACATTTACCAGATGTCTGACTATCAACCCTGCCACTTTGCTTCCACCTTCTAGGGGGGAAGACGAACAGGGTGAAGGTCCATTAGTGGAACCTCATGATTCTCATGATTGTATAAAAATTTTGCAGGAAGAGACTTCTGCTCCAGAGAATATGGTGGCACATCCGCTCGCACACCCTGCCTTGCACCTATGGACTGATGGATCCCGTTTCGCAGACCCTCAAGGGAAGTTCCACACGGGATATGCTGTCACAACAGACCTAACAGTCCTCAAGGCTGAAGCTCTACCACCATACATGTCTGCACAAGAAGCTGAACTTGTAGCTCTCACAGAAGCCTGCCACCTGGCAGCTGGAACAACGGCAAACATATATACTGATTCTAGGTATGGACATGGAATTTGCAATGATTTTGGACTCTTGTGGAAGTCTAGAGGATTCATCACAGCTGCAGGTACACCAGTGAAACATGCCTCATGGATTAAGGCCCTAATGAAGGCCCTGGAACTACCCATTCAGGTTGCTGTTATCAAGGTCAAGGCTCATGGAAGACTAGATTCCAGGGAAGCCAGGGGCAACCACCTAGCTGACCAAGCAGCCAAGACTGCGGCAGTGGAGAATGTGTCATCAAAGTGGCAGGAAAAGGAAGAAGAGATGGGGGAGACCCTGCAAACCGTAGCTGTGGCGCTCACTAGAGCAAGAGCCAAAGAACAGCCGGCGGAAGACCATACAAGTCCAGCGGAGACACGAGTGGAATCCAGGGGGGTCAGGATGCCTGAAGAAAAATTGTGTGAAGAACAAAGGAAGACCCCCACTGAAGAAGTCAAGCAATGGAAAGCGGCGGGAGCCGTGCTGGCAGGTCGCAAAGATTTAAAGGTCGACTCAACTCTTTACCAAGTGGACTGAAAACCTTGCTTGCCTAGGCGCATGTACTCAGCCGTGGCAGCATGGGCTCACGGGCCTACACACAGAGGAAAGAATCAAGCCTTGGCATGTATCAAGAAACTGTACTTTGCACCCGGAATCTCTTCCACTGTGACTGCATACTCAAAATCCTGCTCTGTCTGCGCTACTTGCAACCCAACGTGTACGGCACGGGTCCCTCTCCAACACCTGGCTAAACCAGACTACCCTTGGCAGAGAATACAAGTCGACCATATCCAAATGCCTAAAGCAGGAAAATATGAGTACGTTTTGGTAGCCGTGGATATGTTCTCAGCCTGGCCCGAGGTCTACCCGGTTGTCAACATGACTGCTAAAGTCACAGCCAAGAAACTGATCACTGAAATTGCCTGCAGATTTGGAGTTCTCCAAGTCATAGAATCGGATCAAGGACCAGCTTTCACAGCAAATATCTACAAAGAACTTTGGAACATGTTGGGAACAGATTTGGGCCTCCACACTCCATACCATCCTGCCAGTTCAGGCAAAGTGGAAAGGATGAATTCCACACTCAAGACCCAGCTCTTGAAAATGACCCAAGATCATCCCCTCCCCTGGCCCGACCTACTCCCTATAGTATTGTATCATATCAGACACACCCCACAAGCTAAACATGGGCTAACTCCCTATGAAATTTTGTTTGGGACCCCACCTAAAATAGGAGAAATTAGGCCCCAAGAGTTGTCTGAAACACATGATAGAGTAGTAAAATTTGTGATTGCTCTGTCTAAAGAATTGACTACAGTATCTGCTTCTCTCCCAGAATCCACAGGTGATGCGGTACATGATTTCAACCCAGGCGACCTGGTGTACGTAAAGAAGTTTGTCCGGAGAGACTGTCTCCAACCCAGATTTGAGGGCCCCTACACTGTGATCCTGACTACTCCTACAGCTCTGAAGCTTGAGGACAAGAGCACCTGGATTCACGCCTCCCACTGCAAGAGAGACAAAACGAGCCTATAAAAGATGACTACCTTCTTCTATATCCTTTCCATATGCTTACTGTCTGTCCCAGGGTGGACAGCTACCACATTTTGGGTAGATACTCACGCAAAAATCCAGACGTATCGATTTGATTACTGTGACATAGTGAATTGCGCAGGAATGACACGGTATGCTGCATAGTCCCTTTATACAGGAAAGCTATAAACAATGCTGTTCCAACCTCCGGGACCTTTTTGAATCAAGAAACCACATCTCTGTTACATGATGATACCAGTAAGGAAGATATGGAGAAATACACTCCTTTAAATAAGCCTGACCAGACCCCCCATGACAGAGTCCAATTGAGAGATTTAGTTTAGGGTCAGTTGGGAGAACTCCATGTGTCATTTAGGGTAGGGCTCAATTGTTTGGGGGCGTCCCATAAGGGGGCAGCTTCTAAGATTATTGGGTGAAGAAATCCACCTCCCCTCTCCCCACACATGGACAGTCTCAAAGGCCCCGATGCAAGGGAAAGCTTAGTGTTTAGGGGGGAATGTCAGGGTAAAAAAGAATATATATTTTTCCACTTTTATACTTTTATACTTTTATACGCTTTGCTTATGTACTAACCACCATTTTGTGTCTTATAACAATAAGCTTTCCTTGCTACGTGTTACTTAGATCGAAATTTATGCTAAGATGGCCCCGAACAATTCATTTATGGCTTACCCCGCCCCGAACAACCCCTTTCCCCTCCCCATTATGTAGTGTATTTAAGTTTGTGCATGCGGAAATAAAAGCGGAACATTGCTGAGATCGTGGCTTGCCAGTAGCCTTCTGAGCATGCTCTGAGTTTGAACCAGCTTGTTGTCTGACTCATTCTTTGAATGGTTGACCCATGCTCATAGCCTTAATTTGGAGTGACTGGAGGACGAGTGGAATGTCGCTACGACCACTACAACATACCCACCTCTCTGGACGACCTAGTGTCTTTGGCCACACAGATCGACACCAGGTTCCAGGAGCGTTCTAAGGAGCTGATCTGTGAGAAAAAATCTCTGCGCCTTGCACCAACCTTCCAAAGGCCAGTCTCTCAACAAGCCTCTGCCTCGGCATCCACCCCAGAAGCTATGCAGGTAGACCAGGTAAAGATAGTCAAGGGACACCAGGATGTCCGCCGCGCCGAGGGAAGATGTTTTTTCAGATCCTTACTAGCTTCCTTCGGCGCTTCGTCAACGCTCACCATAGTGACTGGGTGGAGCTTGTCTTGGGCCGAATTTTCCTACAATAACCATGTGAGTAAATCCTCAGCCAAATGTCTGTTCTTTGTGGTGTACGGTCAGCATCCTAATATTCCGTTTCCTGTTTCTACTTCTGTTGACAATCCCGCTGCGGAGTCTCTTGTCAAAGACTTTTCTGTGAATTGGGAGGACACTAAATCTGCGCTGCTACAGTCCTCTGAGCGGTTGAAGAGACATGGAGACAAGAGATGTCTGGACCTGCCTCTATTCCGTCCGAGGGACAAGGTCTAGCTATCTCCCAAGTATGTTTTCCTCAAGATACCTTCATACAAGTTGAGTCCGTGGTTCATCGGTCCTTTTGAAATTCTGAGTCAAATCAATCCGGTGGCTTACAAGTTGAAACTCCCTGCCTTGTTATGGATCCCCAATTCCTTTCATGTGTCTCTCTTCAAGCCTGTCATCCTCAATTCCTTCTCTGACGATCCAGGTACCACTCCAGCTCCAGTCTCTGCTGAGGACATTTTTGAGGTGGAGAACATTCTGGCTACCAAGAGGGTAAGGGGAAAGACCTTTTTTCTTGTGGATTGGAAGGGATTTGGTCCTGGGGAGAGGTAATGGGAGACCAGGGAGAACATTCATGCTCCTCTTCTTCTGCAAAAATTTCTTGCGGGCTTGAAGAAGAGGAGACATAAAAGGGGGGGGGGTACTGTAGTGTCGGCGTCTCTGCCTCCTGCCCGTCAGAGATGCCGATCCCCTTACCGTCACAGCCCCGGTCCGGCGTCTTCCGCTCCTCCTCCTGGCTCACATACTGCGCTTGCCTGGGATGTGCACACTGCACGCAGATCCCCGGGCACTGTGCTTAGGGCGCGCGCACTCCCTGCTTCTTTAAGGAGCCACGCATGCCATCCTAAGATGTCCGCGGCCAATGGTCGGAGGACATCTGCTATTTAAGGCACCTCCTCCAAAATGGAGGTGCCTGTGCAAAGTTGTAGTTTGTGTGCTAACACTCTCTCCAGCCCCCAGGTCCCAGTGCTGCCCACCAGCCTTTCTATCAGCCGTGCCCGCCAACCTATCAGCCGTGCCTGCCAGCCTATCAGCCGTGCCAGCCAGCCTATCAGCCGTGCCCGCCAGCCTGTCTATCAGCCATGCCCGCCAGTCAGCCTTCCAGCCGAGCCTGCCTGTCTACCAGTGCCGCCTGCCTGCCTACCAGCCATACTCATCTGCCGTGCCTGTCTGCTTCGGCTGTTAGTTCCATGGGAGTCGCCTGCTCTCACACGAGGTCAGTCCCAGAGTGGCACCTGGACCCCCTTCCTGGTCCCTCCTTGGTTCACGGAGTCGACTAAGCCGCCATGTAGCCAGGGTCGGTCCGGGTAGGCTCTTAGTTACGCCCCTCTGGTCCCTCCTTGTACCACGGCACAGTGGTTCCATCATGCGGACCCGTAACACTTTAAAGGACCTTACTGTGTTTTTTTTATTATACGTTCAGCTCTGCACTGTCTGGGCATCCAGGAGGTGTTCTTTTACTATAGGCATGAACACCGCGATCCGATCCTGCATACTTGCCACATGCCCTATTACACTCTTATGCGGAGTAGGCTCCTGTTCCCACGTCTCTTTGGCTACATCCATCAGACTCCTAGGATGCCTGCCGTACAATAGCTCAAAGGGTGAGAACCCCGTGGAAGTCTGTGGTATCTCGCGAATGGCAAACATTAAATAGGGCAGCAACATGTCTCAATCCCTCCCATGCTTGGCAACCACTTTTTTCAACATAGGTTTAAGAGTTTTGTTAACCCATTGGTCTGTGGGTGGTACACAGACGTGCGTGTTTTATTTTAAGCAGTTTGCATAGTTCTTTTGTCAACTTGGACATAAATGGAGTCCCCTGATCTGTAAGGATCTCCTTAGGTAGCCCCAGGCGACAGAACATGGCAAACAGCTCCCGGGGCAATAAGTTTAGCCAAGGTGTGGCGAAGTGGAATGGCCTCCGAGTAACGGGTAGCGTAGTCCACAACAACAAGTATGTGTTGGTGGCCATGAGCTGACTTTACAATGGGCCCCATCAGATCCATCGCAATCCGTTCAAACGGTACCTCTATAATAAGCAGAGGAACCAATGGACTATGGAGCTTGCGGTGGGTGCGGTCAGCTGACTCTCTGGGCACGACTCACAAAACCTCTGAAACGCGGCATAAATCCCGGGCCAACAGAACCGCTGCAAGATACGTTCTTGCGACTTTTGAAACCCTGGGTGCCCACCCAGCACGTGTGTGTGTGAGCCATCTCGAGCACCGTCCAACGACAGGACTGGGGCACCACCAGCTGTTCCACTATTTCAGGATTTTGTCAACCCAGTATAGCAATTCCTGGTTGACCACCATATGAGGAAAAACCGCCTCTGCACCAGACTGCTGTACCACCCCATTTATCATTATCACCCATTCTCGTGCCCGGGCTAGAGTGGGATCCTGGAGCTGAGCTGTCCCAAAAGTACCAGTGGACAAATCCAGCTCTGGGACTAATGTGGTTTCATCGACCTTTCCTGCCAACACCTCTAGGGGACACCTTTCGGGTTTACAATCTGTCCTAAGTTGGCGACCCCTACTGCAGGTATCGCTGACTCGGGATCTTCGAGTTCCGCACCCGGACACATCTTTATTCTGGGAGGGTTAATCTTACTCTCCCACAAGGACCAAAACAGTGGTAAATCTCTTCCCAGCACAGTCCCATAAGGAAGAGTCTTTAACACTCCCACCACATGTTTAACCTCTCCACACAGAGTGGAAAAGGTAACCTCCGCCGTCGGATACTCGCGGAGTTCGCCATGTATGCATATGACCCTGACTTTACCCACAGTGGGTTCTAACCCAGGGATCAATGACCCATGGATGAGGGTCACTAGTCCAAGAGAGCCTCTGCTCAATGTCCATTGACGCGCACCTAGCACAGATGGCAACAGTTCACCCGTTGGACCGATGGGGTCTGCAGTGTAGACGGTCTGAGCAGACATTGCCGCCTGGCATGTAAACCCGCAGTCCATGGGTTCAGCAGTCAGGGGGCTCGATATACTGCTCTATCAGGCTAACCACCTGCTCTATGTTACCCGGGTCCCTTTGCCCCACCCAACGCTGTATGGCTGCTGTCAGTGTTCCACCAACCGGTCAACCACTACCCTTTCTACCATTTGGGCTGGGTTCAAGGTCTCAGGCTGGAGCCACTTTTTGACTAACTGTAACAAGTCATATGCCTGAGACCTAACGGGAGGAACTCCGCAAAGGACCACTGGTACACATGTTGAGCTCACACATAGGTATTAACCCCCAGTCAGGCAAGGATCTCACCTTTCAGCTTCCCAAAGTCCTGGGCATCCTTGCGACTGAGGTTAAAGTAGGCCTTCTGAGCGTCTCCCACCAGAAACGGAGCCACCACTTCAGCCCACTGATCGGAGGGCAGGCACTCCCGCTTCGCTGTGTGTTCAAAGACTGTGAGGAAGGTTTCCATGTAGTCCTCAGGACTCATCTTCCTTAACGCTGCTCTTACTTTGTCCCGGGCCTCACGAAAGATCGGGGTCGGCGTTGGGGACTTCTCTCGCAGGACAGCAATCTGCTGCAGAATCAGTTCATTAGTCTTCTGCTGCTGCTGGAACAGTAGCTGCTGCTGCTGATTGTGCTGCTGGTGCTGCTCTTGCTGTTGCCACTGGAGATGTTGGTGCTGCTCCTGCTGTTGCTGCTGAAACTGCAGCTGCTTCTGCTGTGTGAGTACCAACTGCTTTAGTAGCTCCTCCATGTTGTCGGCAGGCCTGAGCTGTAGCTTTGCCGGCTTAAACACGTAGATACAGTTTTCGGGGTATGCCTCAGTTCACACTGCCCACATTCTCCACCATTTTGTAGTGCGGCGGTATTCACACAGTGTGATTTAACAGGCAGTGACCTAAGAGTGTCCCACTTAAAGTTTTTATTGTCCAAAAATTCACACAATTACAGGCAGCTTTATCCTCCAGATCACAGCCGGGTCCTCCAATAACATATGAACGAAACAACCCCGTTACCGTCGGAGACGGCACCGGCGTATCACTTGTGGGTGAGTCAGTCCGTTGCCTCCACAGGCCTGTGTTCAGCCTCCTACTCTGCTGCTAGCAATCCCAAAACGGACACACCCAAAACCTTTGCTGCAGGTTTTTAAATGGAAATTGTGGACATGAGCCACCCACTTGTAAGACCTGGACTGGAGGGAGCGATCCACCCCACTTCCATCCTGTAGATCGCTACAAAAATTAAACCCATGCGGGGGTTTCTTAATCCGACTTGGTCAAATAGCTTGACCAAGTTCAACTTACTTTTATTTTTCACTGCAACCACAGCTGTGTCTGTGATAGCAATGCACTGCAGCGGATTCAATATGCCTCTATGCACATCCTGGGGTATACATACCGTCCTTCGCATATGATCCCCCTCACTGCCTCACACAGGGTATTTGCTTATTAGGTTTCTGTCTTTGTTTTTTTTTAATATTAAATTTAGCCAATGAGATGTATGTATGCTAATGCCAGCACATAGGAAGCGATAAGCTGAGACAATTATATTGTTTCAATGTATGTCCAGGAAATATATGAATGACTGATGATGTAATAAACAGAGATCTGTTCTGATACTTAGTATGTCAGCGTGGCTCTTTCCTTATACAAGTAGTTAGACTCTTAGAACCACAAGTCTCAGGAACATATTCAGTGGACAGACCTCTACAAAAAATTGCAGATGGGTTTCACTGAAACAACCACTTCAAACGCATAGAATAGAAAAAAGGGAAATGAAGTCTTAACGGTTGGTACAAAAATATAACAACTTTATTGATACAAAAAATACACATTTAAGAGTCTGCAAGTGTAAGGGATGTGTGTACAAAAGAATGGCAATACCGAAAAGCAGCAGGGACACATAGAGGTAGAGACTCGATCAATCAATCCTACGTTTATCAGAATGCATGGGACTCGATAGGGATAGATGGAGAGGAGCGGTAGTAGATCACAAGAGATAAATATATAAACAATATTGTAAAGCTTAGTGCTCTATCTCCTGCATGATATAGTGCAATCATATAGGCAGTAATGCTCGTCTCCTGGGGCCCACAGCTCAATGATATAGCTGTGCCTTATCATAATCAATCCCCCTAAGTACCCCATGGACATCCATACATATCAACATAATCATTACCTCAAAGTATAAAAATGTGCCCCACCAGGTGGTAGGAAGGACTAGTGCCTCTCCCTCCCGACGCACGTTTCGCAGGGAACACGTCCAGCTTTCTCAAGGGAAGGTGAGGGAATGTGCTGCAAGGACCTGAGAAATACCCGTGTGATCGGTCATGTGAGAAGTCACATGGTCCGATCTCGTCCAATGATCCTGTGTGGGCGGCGCATACACGCGTCACATGTCAGGTCCTGCACCGCAGCCCGGCAATCAAGAGAGATGCCAGATCGCGGGACAGGAGCGCCAATGCGACGGGCGCACGCGCACAACAGGATCACAGGAGGGTAAATAGACCAGAGCAAATGTATATCCAACATGAAACTATAATTGAATAGATACTATATGGAAGAGACACCAGATTATGAAATTATAAACCAGTTATTAAATGTAATATACTTGGGTTATTAATATCATTTAATAAGGTCTCCATATCCCAACATCACAAGGGTGTCATCATCTTGGAAACCAGAATATCCCATCACAGTAGGTTGATCTATCCAAACAGAAAAGGATGGTAGTCTAGAAAAATCTTTTCACACTGGTCTATCCTGGGATAGTTCAGATCTAAATATATGAAAAATATGAAAAACAAACAATAAAAGAAGTTAGTTTTGCAGACAACACAAACATTGAATAAAACCACGATAGTGCTGCACCAGTCTGATAACTGGCCGTAAGTTAAAAATAACACAAAAGGGAAATAAAAAATGGGGAGAAATGCATAGCAATAAGAGTAAATTAATGGTAACCATAAAATAAAAGAACACGCACAGGTAGTAACCATATAACTCACAAAAATGAAGCAAAACTTAGGGATTCATTGAGTCCGTTAGGGGCCATTGTGTCCAGTATTGTGATCCATCTTGCTTCCCGTTGGGCTAATCTCTGCTTTATGTTCCCATGAAGTTTTGCTACCCTCAAGCCTGGAGATTATGTGTATGTGAAGAAGCATGTTCAGAAACATGGACTAGAACCATTGTATGACGGACCATACCAAGTGCTCCTGACAACCCCAACAGCAGTAAAACATGCATTTTCTGAATATAAGCCTAGTGATCCAACATGTGGCAATCCGGATGTTGGATATTGTAGCCCCCTGGAACAAATGCCTTCATGGTGTATGTGATCAAATAACACAGTTTTTATCGATTTGGTACATAAATTAGTATTACAGCACTCTGCTTTATGGGATCTACCATCAGCCACATATTGGGTCTGTGGGAATAATGCGTACAAATGGCTCCCAGTCGGAGTAGGGGGTACTTGTACGTTGGCTCGGCTAACTCCAGCCACTTATCTTATTCCCCATAGTAAAGTAGATTTGAGAGCCATCCCTCTTCATACCATCTATAAACGTGCCAAGGACAACACCCCACGCCCATCAGGAAGACCTCATTTAGTACAAATGAGTATACCCAATAAGATAGCCAGTACTGTCTTCCTCTACCCTATGGTAACACAAATGTGGGATAAATTAGTGGAAGTCACTGATTACTTAGATGACCAGATTTGGAGTGTATTGGAAGTAATTAATACTACTGTTGCGGTGCAGAGTCAGCTTATCATACTGGCTAATCAACATACCTTAGTGCTGGACTATTTGACAGCAGCTCAAGGAGGGATGTGTCAGGTTATAGGCCCAGCCTGTTGTCACTATATTGACCCCGACTCTACCATACGGTTAAAGACTAAAATGGAAGACATTAGGAAACTCAGGGAAGAATATAACACACATAATGAATTGACCAAAGACAGTTGGTGGTCTGATACGTTTTCCTTTTTAAATCCTGCTAATTGGTTTAAAGGGATTGGTGGATGGATTGCTGGAATATTACAAGGAGTGTTGCATATTGCTGCTTGCATCTTGTTAATATATGTTTTACTAAAACTAGTCTTTTATTGTATCCCAATTTGCATGAGGAAAACCTGCCAGTCATCAGAGTGCAAGGAGGACGCTGTCAACCGACATCCAGTGCTACTGTACACGGACCTCCCAGATGTAACCAGCATTGAGGACCTTGACGACAAGGCAATGATGACCTTCACCCGCATGCCCCAACCAACCTCACGTCTGAAGATCAGAGCTTTATGATTATATCAACGAACAAGGGGGGATGGACATGCCGCGACAGCCTCAATTGGTAACAAGGGCAATAATTGAGTGAAGACCAATGTCCCTCAGGCTCAAACCATGACCCTGGGAAAGCACCTCTATTGTTGATAATAACATAATTTTTAGGGGGAAATGTAAAGGATATATTGATATTCATGCTATGGCAACTCCATTTTGTCTGCTTGTTTCAAAATCATGTTATTATACTCTTTCCATAGCATACATTCTTTCCTTCTTTCCTCTTGCTACACATGCAACTTTCCCACAGTAACCTTTTCTCTCAGGAACATTCTATGAGACACCCTGCTCCTGTTATCTATCTAGTCTGAGCCGGGATATACGACCTTGTAACTTTCCACCATGCACCGAACTAACGATAATATGACCATATGTGTATTTCCGTATTAATTGTACTAACATTGGTTCGAGCTTGTAGTATGGCTGTAGGTGATTGGACATTAATAAACTCAAAACAATATAAAATGCTAAGTAGAAATAAACGGGGTTAGAGATTCTTGAATCCCCCCATACAGAGCTTTGCCTCCGTCTGGTTTTCTATTGGATTGCAATCAACCTTTTAACATAATAATTTGACACTCACTTGGTCAACTGTGAAGGGTCATTGCTGCCCTCCCTCAACACCGGTAATTCGGTTTCTAGAAGCCTTCCACGACAGCATTGGAGGATGTTGTCCACGCCCTATCGGGGGACAGGAACACAGAGAGGTTAAAAGCCCCTCCCCACCATCAATCCCCAGTGTTTACCAAGATCACCTGGAAAAATGGTTACCTGACAGTTATATGGAATCCAATAGGAGGGAAATTCGTGCTGTCGTGGAAGGCTTCTAGAAACCGAATTACCGGTAAGGACTAATTCTATTTTCTCAATGCGCCTTCCACAACAGCATTGGAGGAATACCAACGATATTTTATTAGGGAGGGACAATAGCTTGTAGGACTTTCCTACCAAAGGCTAAATCCCTAATGGATGATAAGTCTAATCTATAATGTTTAGGAAATGTGTGAAGGGAAGACCATGTAGCTGCCCTTCAAATCTGCTCCATAGAAGCGCCCGCTCTTTTGGCCCAAGAAGTTGATGTGGATCTGGTAGAGTGAGCTTTTAAGGCGATCGGTGGATCCAACTGTTGGTTGATGTAGGCTTCCTCGATTGCCTTTTTAATCCAGTTTGCTATAGTGGATTTAGCTGCCTTCCTTCCTCTGTTATGCCCTGTGTGTTGTATGAATAGATTTTCATCCAATCTCCAAGACTCAGTCTGTTGAAGATAATAAAGAACAACTCTGCGGACATCTAAGAGATGGAACTCTGCATCCCTTGAATTAGAAGGTTTCTGGCAGAAGGAGGGAAGGATGACTTCCTGGGAACGATGGAAATCCGTAACCACCTTTGGGAGAAAGGAAGGGTCCAAACGAAGCGTAATTCTATCTTCAGTCAGTCATGTAAGGTTCTCTGATGGAAAGAGCCTGCAGTTCTCTTACTCTCCGTGCTGAAGTGATGGCTACTAGAAAGGCAGTCTTATGAGAGAGAGTCTGTATTGTGCTGGAGGATAGAGGCTCGAATGGAGAGAGGGTTAGACCCCGGAGCACCACGTTAAGATCCCAGGATGGAACATGAGACGGAATTTTTGGGTGAAGTCTGAGTGCCGAAGTTATGAATCTTATGATCCATCTGTGAGAGGCCAAATCTTGGTCAAATATGGAACTTAGGGCTGAAATCTGCACCTTGACAGTACTAGGTTTGAGACCCAACTCCAATTCATCCTGTAAAAAATCAAGGATCCGAGCAATGTTGGGGTGTGAGGTGTCAGGAATATCCGGGGCGTACCATGATAGGATTTTTTTCCATATTTTGCCATATATAGCATTGGTTACTGGTTTCCTACTTTGTTGAAGAGTTCTTTTAACTTCTTCAGAGAGACCTTTGGATTTTAAGATCTCGGCTTCAGTAACCAGGCTGCAAGGTTTAGCCACTGAGGATTTGGGTAAAATAGGGGACCTTGTGAGAGAAGGTTGTTGACCGGTGGAAGTATCACAGGACCATCCAGGCAAGGTTCTGTGATGGCGCTAAACCAAGGCCTTTTGGGCCACAGAGGGGCCACTAGAATTGTTGCCACTCTCTCTAACCTGACTTTCTGGATAGTTCTTGCTATCAGCGGTATTGGAAGAAACGCATAGACCAGTTTGAAATGCCAGGAATGGGCTAATGCGTCCAAATTCATGGCATTGTCTCTTCTGTTCAATGAAAAGAAGAGGGGAAGTTTTGGGTTTAGGCGACTGGCAAAGAGATCTACTTCGGGGAGACCCCATTTTGCTACCAGTGACTGGAATATATGAGGATTCAAGCGCCATTCTCCTGGCTGAATGTCTTCCCTGCTTAGAAAGTCTGCTTGAATATTGTTTGAGCCTTTCAGGTGAATTGCTGAAATTGACAGGAGATGTTGTTCTGCCCAGGAAAATATTCGACCTGCAATTTGTTTCAGGCTGTCTACCCTCGTACCTCCTTGATGACGAGGGAAGGTGACTGTAGTCACATTGTCCGAGAGTATCTTGATGTGAGTACCCTGGATTAGGTTGACTGCTGCCCTGAGCATTTTTTCTACTGCCTTCAGCTGCCTGAAGTTCGAGGATCTGACACTGATCTCCGGACTCCATCTGCCTTAAAAAGGAGTCTGGGCCACCATGGCTCCCCATCCTCGTATACTGGCATCAGTAGTCACTGTGATTAGAGGGTCATGGGTCCAAGAAATCCCCCTCCGAAGATTTTGGGTGCTTAACCACCAAGAAAGGGAAGCTTTTACCCGGCAGGGGGTCCTGGTCCGTTTGTTTAGTGAGTCCCTTTGTCTGTCCCATGATTTTAGGATATGATCCTGGAGGGACCTTGAGTGAAAATTGAGATCTTGGTTCTGAGAGCTGTTTGATGCTCCAATGGAAGAAAGGACATTTGTCTGTTGGAGTCCAGTAAGACACCAAGGAATTTCCTCCTCGACGAAGGAAGGAGTTCCGTCTTTTCCAGGTTCGGAACCCAACCTAACGAGCGAAGAGTTTTTAAGGTTATAGAAACATGAAGATTGAGAATCCCCACCGAAGGGGCGACGATCAGCATGTCGTCCAGGTATGGAATTATGCAGGCACCTTGTTTTTGGATGAGTGCAATGACTTCCGCCATAATCTTCATAAACACCCGAGATGCTGAAGAGATGTTGAAGGGCAGTACGTTGTACTGGTATTGTTCTGTCATGTTGTCCCTGGAAATCGCAAAGCACAGGGACTTCCTGTGGGTCGGATGAATCGGCACGTGGAAGTATGCATCTTTTAGATCTATGGTTGCCATGACATAATCCTTCCCTTAAGGGAATAGTTGACCTTATAGACTCCATCTTGATTTGTCTTTATTTGATGTGATGGTTTAGGGATTTCAGGTTGATTATGATGCGTGGGGTCCCTGACGGTTTCCGTATTAGGAAAATTTTTTAGTAGTGACCCGTACCCTCCTGGCCAGGGGGGACCGGAGACACCACTCCGGACTTCAGCAGGTTTTGTAAACCGACTGATAGCAGTTCCCAAGCCCCCCGAGAGGGAAGGGACGTGACCCTCAGGACCCGAGGGAGGCGATTCTCGAATTCCAATAGAATACCCCCCTTGATAGTATTGAGGATCCACTGGCAGGAAGATATTGCCTGCCACTGGGGAAAGAAATCAGAGAGACGCCCCCCTACAAGGCCCAAGTCATTGCTTGTCCTGCTGCTGGTGTTGTTGCTGGGGAACAAGGATTTTACGACCCCTGCCGCCCTTAGGATAGCTCCAGCGCCCAGACTTTCCCTTTCCCCTGTATTGTGAGGGGTGACTCTGGGAAGGTCAAAAGGGACGTTTTTTAGTTTGTTTCTGTTCAGGAAGGGTTTTCTTCCTGTCCGAGGCCTTCTCCAGGATATCATCCAGTGCTGGCCCGAATACATATTTCCCTTGAAATGGAATGGAACAGAGTTTAATCTTAGAGGTGACATCCCCACTCCATGTTTTGAGCCACAGTTCACGGCGAGCAGTATTGGATAGGACAGCTGCTCTGGCCGCGATCCGGACTGACTCAGCCGAGGCGTCCGCTAAGAAGCCCGTGGCTTTTTGAAGGAGAAGGATGGAGTCTAGCAGGTCTGCCTTGGAGGTGCCCTGAGACAGATGTTCCTCTAGTTGGGCAGGCCACTTGAAGAGGGATCTGGCCACACAAGTAGATGAAATATTCACTTTGAGAGAGGCAGAAGAGGTTTCCCATGATTTTTTAAGGACACTTTCCATTTTTCGGTCTAATGGATCCTTCAATTGGGATGAATCCTCAAAGGGAAGTGAGGTTTTTCTCACTATCCTTGTCACCTGGATGTCCACCTTAGGGATGTCCCAATCAAATTCTTCACCTTCCAACGGAAATCTATGCTTTAATTCCGAAGGGGTGATGTGACAATTGTAACATACCTGGCGGCGCCCTTGCATGGTGGTCCATCTCCCACTGTGCAAGAGCGCGCACTTGGTCTCCGGTCCAGAATGTCTCTCTGGTTTCCCTCCATGCTGTCTGTTTGTGTCTGTTTCTGCTGCTTAAGGGCGGCGCCCGATCACTTCCTGCTTTTTGTACCTGCTGTGGGTCACACCCCTTGTGCGTCCTCAGCCTATTGCTGTCTGTCACCTGGTATATAACCCAGCTGCTCCAATCAATCCCTGCCTGAGCATTGTGTTTCATTCAGTGTGTGCTTGCACTCTGAAGGTGCCAGGTCCCGTTCTGTGTTCTCTTGTCTGCCTATCCTGGAGGCTGTATTTCCAGGCCTGTCTGAACACGCTCCTAGCCTGTTCCTCCCACCTTCTAGGGGCCGATTACCTAGACCCGCTCCTGTATCTTGTCTGTCCTGTCTGAACTCGCTCCTAGCCTGTTCCTCCCGCCATCTAGGGGCCGATTACCTAGACCCGCTCCTGTATCTTGTCTGTCCTGTCTGAACACGCTCCTTGCCTGTTCGTCCCGCCTCTCTGGGGGCCGTATTCCCAGACCCGCTCCTGTATCCCGCTGCAGTGTCGGTCTCTTCCGTACACTCAGTTCCAGTCTGAACTCTCTCCTATCCTTTACCTGTTTTGCCTCTATGTCCGTTCCTTTCCTTTTTCTGCAGAGTCTGAACTCGTACCTAACTCCTGCTTGTTGTCTCTGTACTCCCGTTTGTGTGTTTGTGGTCCACTCGCTACTTCACTGCAAGTTCCTTGTGGGTATCTGGCTCTGCCTTTCCCTTCCTGTCTGTTCCGTGTGAACAGAGCCCTGTTCCCCCTGCTCAGTCTCGCTCTGCTCCAGGCGGCCTCGTCCTGCTCTGACTCCTTGCTCACTGCTCCGGCAGTCTCGCTCAGCTCTGACCCTTTGCTCACCACTCCTGGCGGTCTCGTCCTGCTCTGCTCTTGCTCACCGCTCCAGGCGGTCTCGTCCTGCTCTGCTCTTGCTCACCGCTCCAGGCGGCCTCGTCCTGCTCTGCTCTTGCTCACCGCTCCAGGCGGTCTCGTCCTGCTCTGCTCTTGCTCACCACTCCAGGCGGTCTCGTCCTGCCCTGCTCTTGCTCACCGCTCCAGGCGGTTTCGTCCTGCCCTGCTCTTGCTCACCGCTCCAGGCGGTCTCGTCCTGCCCTGCTCTCGCTCACCTCCCTGGGCGGCCTCACTCTGCTGTGTTTGTCCGCCACTTCTGTGGTTCTGTTCCAGAGTCCCAGTGTGTACTTGGTCCTATCCCGCCTGTGTTCCTACCTGCTAGTGCCTTCCTGTCTGCACTCTAGCCGTGCTTGCCTGTACCCCCCTGCCTGCATACCCGCCTGCCCGCATACCAGTCGTGCCTGCCTATTCCCACCAGTCTGTGTGCCAGCCTAACCAGTCTGTTCCTGTATTCCCCTGTGTGGGTCAACAGCCGTGTCCGGGGTCTGTCCTGGAGTAGCACCTGGTCCCTCTGCTCGGTTCCTCCTGGGTGCACTGGCGTCGTATGCCGTCGTGCGACCCTGGTCGGATCGGGTGAATACCTAGTTACGCCCCTCCAGGCATTCACTCTCCGGCACGGTCCAGTGGAATCACACGCACACGCCGCTCAGCCCGGGCGTGTGCATTACAACAATTTTCCGGGGATTCCCATTCCTGGTGGATGTGATCTTTAATGACCTCATAAACAGGAAACCCAGTCTGCTTTTTTGATCTAAGGCCACTAAACATTTCATCTTGAACGAAACAGGGGACCTCGACTTCCTCCAGCCCCATAGTGCCTCTAACTGCGTCCAGTAATTCTTCTAAGTTGAAAAATAATATCTTCTGGTTTCAACTTTTTTGGCAGGCCCTAAGGATGCTATTTCATCCAAATCATCAGAGGCAGAGCTACTAACGTCAATAGAGACCACATCTGAGTCTAACTCTTGGATCTTCCTCTTCTTAGGGGGGGGAGGGCCTGGAGGAGGAGTAGACAGGCAGCGCAGCAAAAGAAGCTTGGACTTTCTGTCTAACTACCTGGACCTCCTGTTTAACAAGAGATCTAAGCTCCTCAATTAGAGAGGGATTTTCTTCTTTAATTATTTTATCTGTACAGGGCCAGCACAACTTCTTCTTATAGGATGAGGACAATTTTTCAGCACAGATGCCACATCTATGGGGCTGGTCTTTATCCTTCTTAGAAGCGGGGGCCTTGTCTTTCTAAGAAAGGGAAAGTGAAGGGAACCCATGTAACTAGAAGGAGGGAAGATCTAGTGTCATCTAAAAGAGAGGCTAAGATAACCCCTTAGTGGCCACCCAGGTACTACTCACGGTAGCCGAGGTCGTGCTGTGCTCTGCAGATGAAGGGATACTGGATCACCCTCCATGGTGGAGATAGCCTTACCTTTGGCGTCTTCAGGCGGGTTTTTATAGAAAAAAACGTGCCTCCCAGCAAGGAACCTCAGTCCCCTCCCCCTTCCAGTCACTTTGAGGGCCAATCCGAATCGATATGGGCCTTGCCGGCCCTGGTACGCTCTCAAACCTCAGCGTCCTGGCGTGGAGCACACAGGCTGGAAGCAGGACCTGCGGTGACGTCACCCTGGTGCGCGCGCGCCCAGACCACGCCTGCCGGCTTGGGAGCGCCCATAGTGTGCATCCCAGCGTGGAACGCACAGGCCGGAAGAGGCAGGACCTGTGCTGACGTCACTTCCGGTGCACGCACGCCCAGAACGCCGGAGGAAGGAGGCTTGCTTTACCCTCTATGGGGCGCAGGATGCCAGGACGGTCCCAATGGGAGCAGCATGGAGGGAGGAGGGAGCACCCCGACCGACCACTGCCCGGCAAGTATAATTTGACACAATGCTGCCTGCCGGCCCGACAGCGCTACAGGACCTCTCCATGCCCCCAATGGGGACAGGAAAAAACTGGGGATTGATGGTGGGGAGGGGCTTTTAACCTCTCTGTGTTCCTGTCCCCCGATAAGCGTGGACAACATCCTCCAATGCTGTCGTGGAAGGCGTTTTGAGAAATGGGCCTGAAAAAATTGTTGGCATCCCCAACTTAATATTTGGTTGCACCCTTCGGAATACATTAGCTGCTATCGCTTCCTATAAGCATCAACAAGCTTCTTATACCTCTCAGCTGGAATTCTGGATGACTTGTCTTACAAACTACTCCATGTCTCTCATATTCGAAGGCGCCTTCTCTCAGCAACAATTTTAAGATCTCTCCGCAGATTCAATTTAATTTAGATCCGGACTCATTCCTGGCCACTTCAGAGCTCTCCAGCGATTTGTTTCCATCCATTTCCGGGGGCTTCTTGAAGTCTGTTTGGGGTCATTATCCTGCTGGAAGACCCATGACCTTGGATGCAAACCCAGCTTTCTGACACTGGGCACTACATTGCCACCCAAAATCCTTTGGTAATCTTCAGATTTCATGATGTCTTGCACACAGTCAAGTCACTCAGTGCCAGAAGCAACAAAGCAACCCCAAAACATCATGAACCTCCACCATATTTGACTTTAGGTACTGTTCTCCTTTCTTTGTGTGACATGCAGAAGTAGTGCTGTTGCAGAGTGTGACATGCAGAAGTAGTGCTGTTGCTTTAAAAGCATTCAGCAATTATTAGAAGTAACACAAGCACAAGAGACAGGAAGTGTTGTGCTCCAGAAGCAGACAGCAACTAGAGGGGTTAACACAGTCACAGGAGAAGGGGAGGGTTTTAGCAGAGCCCCAGGGGGATTGTGGGGAAGTTGTTTACTGTCTGGCTGGAGCCAAAGAGAAAGGAGGTGTGTGTGATCTGTATCTCACAGAAGCACCCCTGCAAGTAAAAAGGATTCAAGTCAGGAGTGAAGCTAAGCACAGGTCAGGTAGAGTTCCTGAACTAGCAGTGCAGAGTATTGTCAGGCAGAAAGATAAGAACTGGAAGAAATGGTGTCACAGGGATCATCTCCCTCAGCAAACCCTCCCCCCCTCCTCCAACTGTGCTGTAAAGAATGCTGTGTTCATTAATGTGCCTTTGCATTAGAACTGTGCTGTCCTGTACTTCTGGGAAGACTGTGAACTGCTGTGCTGCTAAGAAAACTGTACTGTTTGTCACTGGAGCCTGTTGCTCATAAGACTTAACTTGCACTGGCTTTGTGGCTTCTTATTAAATGCTACTGTTCTACCGTTTATGAGGACTCTTGTCAAGTGTGTCTGGTCAGCAAGTGAAACAACCTACGTGTCTGTGCCTGAGGGTCAATACCCCTGTGTGCCTGAGAGAAGCTGCAGCACATGGTCTATGGTCGCCCTGAGTAACAATTCCCCCAGGATTCCAAAGAATTCATGTAACCTGTCTCGCCCCTATCTGAACCTAGCGGCGTGCGTGTAACATTGGTGGCCCGTATGGGGAATCCTGAGCGGGAATTAGCGCGTAGAGGGAGAAGAGGAAAAGTGTCTGGAAAAACACAGCAGCACAGCACCTTAACTCAACTCTGCGACACCAGTTAAAGGGGACCAGCCCTAAAGAAAACTCACTAGAAGCAATGGATGTGGAAATACATATGGACAGAATTAGTGAGCTTCTTCTTCAGTTAACCTGTGAAGAATTGAGAACAGTAGCAGAACATATAAAGATGTCAGTAGAACAGATTTCCAAAGCACACAACCGCAGGCAACTGTTAGCTGCCATTAATGCAAAAATGGATGAGCTGGGGGAGAAAGAAACTGAAGACGTCATGGGGACATTCCTCCAGGAACTAACACAGTTTCTAACCAGGTTGAAGTTGGAAGATGGAGGGGCGGCACCAATTACCAAAAGCGAGAATCTCCGTCCGCAGACAGAACTACAGTAATTGAAAGAACAATTCAAAGCCCTAACAACAGCCCTGCAGGAATCAACCAAAACCTCTGAATGGGTGACAGACTCAGACAGAACCTTTAACCTGCTCGGGTTAGATAACTCAGGGAGACAGTCCTCTTTAACACCACAAATCATCATAAGTAAAGAATTCAAGATCCTGGGACAGATTGGAGAGTGAACAGAAAGAGAGATTGTCTTATATGAACTTGTTGCACCAGATCAATGCAGGCTTACAGAAAGGCTACCAGCCAGATGAGATCGTTGAGAGGGTGGTGAAAGCGATCAGCCCAGTACTGAACCTCCGTAGTATGCTACAAATGAAGAGTCAACTGACTGCAACAGCTGAAGATGATTTTAAAAGGGCACTATAAAGAAGAGAGTACTTCAGAATTGTTCCACCAACTCATTAACCTCTCACAGAAAAATAATGAATCATCCCAAAGTTTCTTGTTCAGAGCAATTGAACTGAAGGATAGACTGTTGTTTGCATCCAGAGATGTGGAAGCGGAAGAGAAGTTTGATGCTGGACTAGTCCAGAAGAAGTTCTTGAGATCATTGGGAATGGGGTAAATCAGCAAAGACATCAAGTTGCAGCTGAAACAATACCTAGAAGATCCTGGCATTTTGGACGAAGTCCTAATTGAAAAAATGAATAAGGCCGCTAGTTTGGAGTCAGAAAGCGAACAGAAGTTAGAGAAAGGCTCTGCTCCTAAAATCACCAAAATGAGTCAGCTGAAGTTGGAGACCTCCAGTGGGCAGTCCAAAGATCATCATGGAGACCCTCCAGTAGCACCTCCGAGAGGGAACCTTAAATCACCAACAAAAGAGAGAACCGACAGCGCGGACTGGGAGGAAGTAATAGGAGAACTGCGAGCCGAGTTGATTGAGGTGAAAAAGTTGATTCGTTCCAGGCCAAAACCTGTATCCCTGAGACTCAGGAGTGGGTTCCAAAACAGAAGATACCCGGCTTGTGAAGCACACTGTTCATCAAATCAGAGTACGGTGTGTGTCCACTGTCTAAGATGTGGTGAGGAAGGAAATTATGCCAAGGACTGACAATGATCACGGTCGTTTGGGTTAAAAGACAGGAGGTTGCCAGTGCGGGGCGACTGGTAACCGCGACACGGAGGAGGCCCCAGAAGCAAATCCAAATCTCACCAAACCCCAGAACGGCGCATGAGGTAAAACGGCTGTGTCAGTACTATCCCCAAGTGTGTTACCGTCTACAACAACTGCAAGGGAGACAGGGGCATCAATTACTTAATGCCCAGAGCGGAGGTCAAACGATGTACTCCTGGGAGGAGGATTCCTCGGTCAGTAAAGATAGCCTCATCAGCCTAATCAGTGAAAGGTGCTTTATACAGTGCTAGCTAGATGGACTCCTAGTAAAAGCACTGTGGGACACAGGAGCCCAAACGAGCCTTTTAAATGAAGACTGGAGAAGGCGCTACCTGCCACACACTTGCCTTTGGTCACTAAAAGAACTCTTGGGACCAGTGAAACTCCACAGCAAAGCCGTCAACCAGACTGAAATCCCTTTCATAGGCTGGGTGGAAGTGACTTTCCAACTCAGGGCCACGAAGAACAGTAACACCATTGATCTTTTGGTACCTTTTCTCGTGACCAGTGATCAGAACGTGGCAGAGGATCCTATCCTGGGTTATAATGTAATCAGTGAGGTCATCACGAAACACAAGGTAGGGGCGCTGGTGGTGGATGCAACTGCCACATCGCTCGCCATACCCAACGCCGTGGCGGAAAATGTGATTCATAGAGTAAAGAAAGCACAGAATACAATGGACCTAAAAGAAGTCAAGGTAGGCTTGCGCCCAACCATCTTCCCTGCAAACCAACTGGTGGGGGTGAGGTGTGGAGTCCGGGTAGAACCGGGAAGAAAAGTCCAGAAAAGACTGTTCGTGCCAAAAGACTCCTCAGAACTTCCGGAAGGCCTCGTTCAAGGTGAGACTGTGCTTACGATTCCTACTGGTGGGTTTGCTCGAGTGACAGTACTGGTGATGAATACTACAAAACGCGAAATTAGACTGGATCCAAAGATTGCGGTCACATTGAAACCGTTAAAACGGTATATCCAGCCAGTGTGAGACCCGCCCAGGGGTCTACAGTGAATTCAGTCTCCCCACCAAAGAACAGGAATGGCCCAGGGGAAGAAATTGCACGACCCACCTCGGAGTCCTGGGATCCACAAGTATCCCTGGAACACATGTGTGCTGAAGATCGAGCAGTAGCAAAACAGATGCTGAGAGAAGAGTGTCATGCGTTCTCCAAAGATGACTCTGATGTAGGCTATATCCCATCATTGCAGTTGAAAATCAATTTGAAAGACATGACCCCAGTAACCAGAAGTTACATGTCTGTGCCAAAACCATTACACCGTGAAGTGAAAAAATATTTACAAGATCTCATCAACAGAGGTTGGGTCCAAAAGTCGAAGTCATCTTTTTCCTCTCCTATTGTCTGTGTTAGTAAGAAGGACGGTACACTGAGACTCTGTTGTGATTACCGGGAACTAAACCGAAAGTCAGTACCTGATCGACACCCGATACCAAAGATCCAAGATATGCTGGATAGCCTATCAGGAAGTACCTGGTTCTCTGTCCTCAATCAGGGTAAAGCATTCCACCAAGGGTTTGTCAAACAGTTCAGTAGACCCTTGACAGCATTCATGACACAGTGGGGATTATATGAGTGGATCCGCATACCGTTTGGGCTCAGTTCAGCTCCAGCAGAATTCCAGAGGAGCATGGAGACATGTTGAGAAGGATTGAGGGACGATATCTGCCAGCCGTACTTGGATGACAATGTGGTACTCAGCAAAACCTTCCAGGAGCATGTTGAACACGTGAGGACCGTATTACAACGGTATCAACAACATGGAGTTAAGTTGACCCCAAAGAAGTGTGAACTGTTCAAAAGACAAGTCCGATTTCTAGGGAAAATTGTGTCCAGAGAAGGATATACCATGGACCCAGCAAAAATCGCTCCGGTACTGGCCTTAAAAGACAAGTGGCCCTCTACTGTGGGGGAGTTGAGGCAGATCTTGGGATTCCTCTCCTACTATCGTACTTACGTTGGGAATTTCCCCAGGATTGCCGCCCTACTATACCTCCTCTTGGGGGGACGACAGAGTCAACAACACCCATGGAGAAAAAGAAGAACGCAAGTAGGACCAGGCTTAAAAGAAACGTTGTTTCGTCCCAACAGCCTATTCTCTGGACCGCAGACCACCAGGAGGTATTGGAAGAAATAGTAGATTACCTGGTAAAACCACCCATCTTGGGATACCCTGATTTCAAATTACCATTTGTTCTTCATTGTGACGCTTCTCAAGTTGGACTGGGAGCTGCCCTGTATCAGCATCAAGATGGAAAAATGAAAGTCATCGGTTCGGTTCTAGAACCTTGACAGATGCCGAGAAGAATTACCATCTACATTCCGGAAAATTGGAGCTCCTGGCATTGAAATGGGCTATCTGTGAACGATTTAGAGATTATCTCTACTACAGCAAAGAGTTTTAGGTATACACTGACAACAACCCTTTGACCTATGTCTTTACTACAGCCAAACTGAATGCAACGGGTCAGAGATGGGTCGCTGAACTAGCTGACTTCAATTTCAGTATGAAGTACAGGCCAGGAAAATGCAATGTGGATGCTTACAGATTGTCAAGAGTGCCACCGTAGCCTGAGGAGTTCATGCAAGAATGCTCGGAGGAAGTCAGTCTGGAAGCAATTGAGAGCATTACCCAAGCAGTACAAGCTTATCAGGAGGAAGACACATCATTGTGGTGTCCGTTGACGGTGGAAACTACCATAAAAGCGAGAGAACAAGATCACCCCCTGTCTATTCAACAACTACCAAAAGGGAAAATCCGTAGAGCAAAATGGGAAGATCAGATGATTGGTAGAATACTACTTTATGTGCACCAAAATCGGTTTCCAAGTAAACAGGAGAGAGATAATGAGTCACCAGCAGTATCTGTGTTAGTTAAAGAATGGACGAAGCTCTACCTCAATGAAGATGGTGTCCTGTACCGCAAAGAAGGACAAAACCGGCTGTTGGTACTACCCAGAGTACTCCAAAGGTTGGTCTTCAAAGAACTCCATAAAAACATGGGACACCTGGGAGTGGAAAGGACAACAAACTTGATCCGTGAACATTTCTTCTGGCTGTATATGAAGAGAGATATTGAGAGGTACGTGACCAGCGAGTGTGGGTGTCTGAAAGATAAACGTCCCAACACGTCAACCCGGGCACCTATGGGCAACATCCAAAATAGGTATCCGTTTGTGATGGTCTCAATAGACTTTCTACATCTCGAGACGTGCAAGGGAGGTTACGAATACATCTTGGTGGTGATGGACCATTTCACTCGATTTGCTCAAGCATATGCCACCGCCAATAAATCAGGTCAAACAGTGGTAGAGAAGATCTTCAATGATTTTGCTTTGAGGTTTGGGTTCCCTACGAGGTTACACCATGACCAAGGAAGAGAATTTGAGAACCAGCTCTTTGCCAAGCTAGGAAAGTACTGTAGAATCCAGAGATCCCACACAACGCCCCATCACCCACAGGGTAATGGACAAGTGGAAAGTTTTAACCAGACATTATTGTCGATGTTGTGCACTTTAACAGCTGATGAGAAGAAAGACTGGAAGAGTTCTCTGTCAAAAGTGATACATGCCTATAACTGTATAAAGAGCGATGCAATGGGTTACTCACCCTTTTTCCTATTGTATGGACGATCGCCAAGACTGCCAATCGACATCATGTTCGATACTCCGGTGTCAGAGACTTACAGAACGTATCCGGAATACGTTCGGAAATGGAAGGAATGGATGGCAGAGGCATACAACATAGTGTCCAAAGCGGTTACGCAAGGACAGAGCAAGAGTAAGGAGTACTATGATCGAAAATGTTCTGGAGAGAATTGGCACTGAGAAGCCGGGTGCTAGTCAAGAACGTACGTGAGAAAGGCGGTCCAGGAAAACTTTGTTCGTACTGGGAAGACAAGGTGTATGTGGTCATAAGGAAGAAAGCTGATGACAGCCCAGTGTATGAAATCCAATTGGAATCGGAAGACAAGAAAACCAGAATAGTCCATCGGAATTTACTACTACACTGTGATTATCTCCCACCACAACAAGACTTCCCAGAAGTAGACCGACATCGTCCGAGATCGACTAAAGCAGGGTTCCCCAACTCCAGTCCTCAAGACCCACCAACAGGTCATGTTTTCAGGATTTCCTTAGTATTACACAGGTGATAATTGCATCACCTGCACAGGCAATAATTCCATCACCTGTGCAATACTAAGGAAATCCTGAAAACATGACCTGTTGGTGGGCCTTGAGGACTGGAGTTGGGGAACCCTGGACTAAAGACTGAAGCTCCGGAGGTGGATAGTGACCTTGAAAGTTCCGATGGAGAACACACCGCTGTATTTCTCAGACCGGCAAGGAGAGGGATGTACCATCCTCAGGAGAGTGAACTTAGTCCTGAGGCTCCAGAGTTCGTACCAAGGAGTTCAGATGAAGTCCAATTCAGATCTAATGATCAAACACCGGCCCCTGAAGAGACCGATCGACACTTAGGATTAGCGGAATTACCAGACCGTGCGGAAACAAGCGACTCAGGAGAAGTACAGGAACTTACAGAGGCAGCTTCAAGAACATCTGAGGAAGCAAGGAAAATGAGTGCGGTGGAAGAAACTTCTGTGACCGGAGAACCCGTGGTCTCTGAGGAACAACTCACCAGGAGGATGTCAACTCGAGAAGTGAGAAGGCCCGTGATGCTGATGTATAAGACACTTGGTGAACAGAGTCAAGTGCCAAAGACTGTCGACTGGAAACAGGTATCTCTGCCTGCGGACCAGGTAAGCCCACTTGAGTGGTATTCACCACCGAGAGGCAGTATGGAAGATGTTGCCTGGTGGAAAGACTTGTTTTCATGCTTTGATTTTCCTTAAAATACTTTGTAGAAACAAAGAACTGTTAAAGCATAGAGAGAGAGAGCTGGTTGAAGAAGTACGAAAAGCTCCAGCTGAAGAGATGCTGATTGTTCTAATTGTGTTAATTGTTTATTTCTTACAGGCATACTACAAGAAAAAGGTCGTAAGATTAGGCTGTTATCAATGTTTATGAACGTTATACCAATTTCACAATGCCAATTTGTATATAAAGTTATCCAACTTTCACTACTGTCTCAGAATTGGTCAGATTGACCAATTAAGACGAATGTCGAGGACGACATTCAAAAAGGAGGGAAGAGTGTGACATGCAGAAGTAGTGCTGTTGCTTTAAAAGCATTCAGCAACTATTAGAAGTAACACAAGCACAGGAGACAGGAAGTGTTGAGCTCCAGCAACTAGAGGGGTTAACACAGAGTCACAGGAGAAGGGGAGTGTTTTAGCAGAGCCCCAGGGGGATTGTGGGGAAGTTGTTTACTGTCTGGCTGGAGCCGAAGAGAAAGGTGGTGTGTGTGTTCTGTATCTCACAGAAGCGCCCCAGCAAGTGAAAAGGATTCAAGTCAGGAGTGAAGCTAAGCACAGGTCAGGTAAAGTTCCTGAACTAGCAGTGCAGAGTATTGTCAGGCAGAAAGATAAGAACTGGAAGAAGGGGTGTGTGTCTAGCTGCTGAAGGATAAGGACATCAAGCTGGGAGCTCCCTGAGTCTAACTCTCAATTTCAGCAATTAAAACAAGTTTCTCGGGTCCATCCACCGTTCTAACATCTCAGGTGACAACCCAGGATAGGAAGGCATCCCGTGGAGAGCCTCCAAGAGCAGCGGTACCGATTTCTGAGGTCGGGCCTACCTGGATCCCTGAGGCCGCAGTCTTTCCTGCTGGGCAGTCCCGGAGCACGCCCAGGAGGGTGCCGGCGGTCCTGACTGGGGTGGTCACGCGGAGGCTCTGTAGATTGCTTGGGGCTCGGCTCCCTCCTGCCGCAAAGGACAAGAGACGGTGACCTGAGAAAAGCGCTGCAACTGCTGAGTCGCTGTCCGGTAAGATCCGGAGTGGAGGTAGGGGAAGACCCTGAGCCGCATCTGCCACCTGAGGGGGTTTCTCGCCACAGAAGCGCCCGCCATATTGGGGTCCCATATGTGGCATCACCCTTCCACTATAAAACCTCTATAGACACATAGATACTGCTCTATAGGTGGGGGGAAAAAAAGCCTGTGCACATGAAAATCCGGCAGTGGGCTCCTTTTCTCCATTTCCTAATATACAGAAGCGCTCTAATATCACCATCGCAGAGTGGATATATGCAAAATAACGCCATAACCAGTCTTAACCCGGTACTGCATCCAAGATTTATTACTGCTACCTTCTAATACCCAGCCACGGTGTGGCATCAAATCTATCAAATCTATAAATGGACAATAGGCAGTTTGCTCTGATGACCATGCAATAAGAACAACCTGCAAAATATGAATCTGTAATCTTCCGGTTCAGGCGCCGGCCATGTGAATTCTAATTAACCGCTTATGTTCTCCCATTTAACCATCTGATCCCCACATTCAGAACCCTCAAGGTCTTGGTTACCGTCACCTAGCTGAAGGCTATCTTTAAATACCAACTTTTGTGTTTATGGACCGCTACCTCCTTCGTAGTGGGCAAAAGCGGCCCACCTCTTCTCGCCATATTGACATTTCTAATCATACCAAGATGGCCTCAATTCATGATCAAGAGAAATAACTCTCCCAAATAGATGGTGACGAGGAGGCGTGCCACTCCCTTAGACCACCCCGCACCTCTCCGGTAAGGAAAGGGGACACACAAATGGACCCATCGGAACTGGCAGCTGAGGTCACGGCTAAATTGCTACCGGAAATTAAATCTATCATTCAATCTACACTTAATTCTGCCCTGATGGACTTACAGGTTAGGCAAGATGAACAAGCCGAACAGCTGACTAATTTAGAATCGCGGGTGTCGACCATTGAGGATGACTCAAAGGAGGACGAAGCAAAAGTGACAGCTATTGCTCGTGAAAACATGATCCTGAGAGACCGTATTGATGACCTGGAGAATCGCACCCGGCGGAGCAACTTGCATGTGGTGGGACTACCGGAATCATATCCCCAAAGTGTAATGAAACCACAATGTGAAAACGATATCCCAAAGGCTCAGAGGGCAGAAAGGTGGAAAGAGTACACAGGATTGGCCCCCCACCGTCAACATCCACGAATCGGGACACATCCAGACCTAGACAGGTCATCATGAAGTTCCTGGATTTTAACGATAAAGCAGACATTATACCAGCTTATAAACAACTCAATCACCCATTGGTCATTCAGGGTCATAAAATTTTGCTCTTTGAGGATTATTCCATTGAGGTGACCAGAAAACACAAAGCATTCAGCTCCATCTGCACTAGACTTCATAAAGAAAAGGTCCGCTTTCAACTCCGCTACCCAGCTACTCTACGATTGAAAGACTCAAATGGCTCTTTTCGTGAATTCATATCTCCGGACAAAGCCGAAACTTTTGTCAATAACCTGCTGTGCCCAAGGGGTCAGCCCAGATCGGACCCCTCAAGATGACAACGAGGCTTCATGTCCAAGAACCTCAGAGAGATTCGGAAGCCGAACAGGTAAAGGAGAAAGGAGACCTAACAAAAACGTGACAAAAAAAAGTTAATTATTCAGGAAATTATCCACTGTACACATGGGACGCCTCGATCTGAGTGGCCAATTGGAAATTGCTGCTCCCCTCTTCCCTCTCTCTCAAGTTTTACTAATTGGGGGAGGAGGGATAGAACTGGGAGCAAAAGAGGGGAAAAAGCAAAAAAAAATGAAAATAACAAAACAGGGGAGATTTTATTTGAAAATCTTATACACATGGTCAGGCAGAAGTGAAGCCCCGGGGTAAGGCTCTCCTAGCGAGCTGGGACGATATGCCTCCGCTCACGCTAGGACTAATATGTTCTACTGTTTTGAATGTTTGTTGTTCAATGCTGGTATATAATGTTGAGAATGATTTCCGTTTCTTTATTCCAGTTGAATGCCATCACTGCTGTCAGGAAAACAACACCCACTGTTGGGTCAGACCTTGCAGCTCTCTGGCGCCCCCTTATCCTGCTGGTCAAACACGGTATTGACCGAGGATAAGCACGGGTGCAGCTGCTCTAATTTATGTAGACTATTGCGGCACGTGATGTGACAGGACGTATATATACCTCCAGTTCCTTCCAGGAACGTATATATACCTCCGACCAGCCACCCTCAAACCACAATATCACATAAATACTGGTATGCTGCCACTACCGATCGCTTAACAGGTGGATCGGGTACCTGGTAGGTAACGTGAATTAGCGGGTGAGGAACGTGTTTGCTTGACATAGGACAAGAAGAACGAAACTGGTAAATAATTATGATTTACTCCCAAAGGGGGGGCAGTGTTTACAAAATATATACAAGATATTATAAAGGAGACAATTTGCATGTATGCATAAACAGTTAATAAAATAAAAGGGATAAGTGATGGCAAAACCTGCTTCACAAGGTGATGATCTCAGATTCTGTGGGGGGGACGGCTCCCCGGAAATTAGAGGTGATTCTTCTACGCCGTGTGGTGTGCGTGCGTCCGACGTCCCTGAGAAGAATGACCTGAAAATGGCCGATTTGCTTTTTTGAAAAGCAGCCAAAACTCTGGGAGACACCCATTATTTACCTCACAAGGGGGGCTCGGCTTTGTGAGACCACCCATCTGCATAGAACATAAAAACCTTCATGTTTCATATCTTGGTGTGGGCGGGTCCCACATCCAAGATGGAGACATCATGTTGGCCGTCACTAATTTTCAAGCAGATGGATATTAAACAGGACCTCTCTATGATGCTCAGAAGCCAAGAAACCAATTCCTCGATTTCTGGGGGTATCCCAGTTATGAAAAATATATCATTGTAACCAGGAAAATGTGAACATTCCAAAAATCTGGTCCCTGGGTTAGTGACCGTCATGTGCGTTTTTAAATTCTACATTAACTGTACAAGCTTTTAAACAATGGGAATTTTGGAGGGAATAATGTAGTTTGAGCTAGAAGCTGCGCTACACTGAGGGTTTACGACGCTAATAAAAATTCTTAGGGTGGGGGCCAGCACTGCAGTTTTATGTCTTCTTACAAACGGATAGGGGGTGGGGGGGTTTTCTTTTTTAAAACATCTCTCATTTTTAAAATTCGGGAAAAAATACCTTTTTCCTGACAACTGCCATCATTATTTTACAAATACCCCACCAATTCGATTTAACCATATTACTTCTATTTATGTATATTGTGTCCTGGAACATTAAGGGTTTGAGATCTCCCCAAAAATATCTGAAAATCCTCAGACATCTAAAATGCCTAAAACCCGACATAGCCCTCCTCCAGGAAACACATCTTCCAGAGACAGATTTCCCTCGGATGAAGAAGTTATGGGTGGGCGCCGTTTATGGTTCCTCTTCAGAGAATAGAAAGGCTGGGGTCCTAATTCTTATTAATAAACACCTCTCACATCAGATTATCAGCCAACAAACAGATTGGCTCACTTAAGAATATCTACGCCCAGCGTAAATGGGTTTTATCCATTTATAATGTATATGTACCTAATGTAGGAAATAAATCCTTTTTCAAACAGTTGGAAACTAGACTTTTGCTATCGGGGCGGATGTTGGCTAATTTAGCTAAGGGGATGAGAAACCCACAGGGAATCTTTCAATTAAAAAATACCAACGGGGAAATCCACACCAACCCTAAAACAATAACCGGGATATTAGGTTCTTTCTCTAAAGACCTCTACAAAAATTCAAAGCAAACCCCTTCCCCCCTCAATTACACTTTTAGATGGGGTTACGTTACCCATCTTCTCAGAGGAACAAAAAGCCATTTTAAACAAACCTATATTTTTGGAAGAGGTCACGAATACAATTAAGAACCGAAAACCGAACAAAGCCCCCGGCCCAGACGGTGACACTAATGAATATGTCAAATCTCTGAGAGAGGAAATTTCCCCATTATTGGAATCAATTTTTAATAAATTATCTCAAGGCGACCCCATTGTTCCTTCTGCAAACAGCGTATATTAAATTACTACTAAAACCAGATAAAGACCCCACTATCCCCCAGCTCATACAGACCAATCTCTCTCATTATTACCGATATTAAGATCATATCTAACATAATGGCCGACAGACTGGCCTTCATCTTACCCCATCTCATTGCTCCTGCCCAGGGGGGCTTTGTGAACGGTCGCTCGGCCACTCAAATATCAGAAAAGTACTACTGGTACCAGATAAAGTCCACTCCTACCAGATATAAAGGGCTCCCAGCAATTGTTTCCTTGGACGCGGAAAAAGCCTTTGATAATATAAATTGGGAGTGGTTGTATATGGTCTTAACAAAAATGTCACTAGCCCCCCCTTTAACTACATTCGTAATCCATATTCATCTTCAAGGGCTCAGGTTTAGACCCCGGGTTTCCTGTCCACTCCATTCCCCCTTGAGAAAGGAACGAGGGAGGGCTGTCCGTTGTCCCCCTCGTCTTCAGCTTCGCTCTGGAGCCCTTAGTCCGCATCTTACCATTACTCCTGAAACACACGGACGTAACTTCACTCAATGGGGCCTTCAGTCACTTTATTTGGAAAGGAAAACGCCCCAGGATTAGTATGAGCAAACTTATGGCTTCCAAAGACGACGGAGGCATTAATTTCCCAAGCATCAGAGATGACAATCTTGCTTGCCTTTTCCGGTATATAATACACTGTGTGCAGAATTATTAGGCAAGTTGTATTTAAGAGAATTATTTTTATTATTGATCAACAACTATGTTCTCAATCAACTCAAAAGACTCATAAATATCCAAGCTTAATATTTTTGGAAGTTGGAGAGGTTTTTTTTTAGATTTGGCTATCTTAGGAGGATTTCTGTTTGTGCAGGTAACTATTACTGTGCAGAATTATTAGGCAACTTAATAAAAACCAAATATAATCCCATCTCACTTTTCACCAGGTAAACCAATATCAGGGCACAAAATTTAGAAATAAACATTTCTGCCATGCAAAAACAAAAACCAAAAAATTGAGTGATCAATATAGCCACCTTTCTTTATGATGACGCTCAGCAGCCTTCATCCATAGATTCTGTCAGTTGCTTGATCTGTTTCCGATCAACATTGCGTACAGCAGCCACCACAGCCTCCCAGACACTGTTCCGAGAGGTGTACTGTTTTCCCTCCCTGTAGATCTCACATTTTATGATGGACCACAGGTTCTCTATGGGGTTCAGATCAGGTGAACAAGGGGGCCATGTCATTATTTTTTCTTCTTTTAGACCTTTACTGGCCAGCCATGCTGTGGAGTAGTTGGATGCATGTGATGGAACATTGTCCTGCATGAAAATCATCTTTTTCTTGAACGATACTGACTTCTTCCTGTACCACTGCTTGAAGAAGTTGTCTTCCAGAAACTGGCAGTAGGTCTGGAAGTTGAGCTTCACTCCATCCTCAACCCGAAAAGGTCCCACAAGTTCATCTTTGATGATACCAGCCCATACCAGTACCCCACCTCCACCTTGCTGGCGTCTGAGTCGGAGTGGAGCTCTCTGCCCTTTACTGATCCAGCCTCTGGCCCATCCATCTGGCCCATCAAGAGTCACTCTCAGTTCATCAGTCCATAAAACCTTTGAAAAATCAGTCTTAAGATATTTCTTGTCCCATTCTTGACGTTTTATCTTATGTTTCTTGCTCATAGGTGGTGGTTTTTCAGCCTTCCTTACCTTGGCCATGTCCCTGAGTATCGCACACCTCATGATTTTTGATACTCCAGTAACGTTTCAGCTCTGAAATATGGCAAAACTGGTGGCGAATGGCATCTTGGCAGCTTCACGCTTGATTTTCCTCAATTCATGGGCAGTTATTTTGTGCCTTTTTTGGCCAACACGCTTCTTGCGACCCTGGTGTCTATTTGCCATGAAACGCTTGATTGTTCGGTGATCACGCTTCAAAAGTTTGGAAATTTCAAGACTGCTGCATCCCTCTGCAAGACATCTCACAATTTTGGACTTTTCAGAGCCCGTCAAATCTCTCTTCTGACCCATTTTGCCAAAGTAAAGGAAGTTGCCTAATAATTAAGCACACCTTATAAAGGGTGTTGATGCCATTAGTCAACACCCCTCCTCATTACAGAGATGCACATCACCAGATTTACTTAATTGGTAGTTGGCTCTCAAGCCTATGCAGCTTGGAGTAGGACAACATGTATAAAAAATATCACGTGAGAGATCTCCTGCAACCCACTGCAGGGCGACTGTCGGTCACTTCTGACACACCCCTGACAGTAGCCCCCCTCTACGACTGGCCTTCGGACACTCAGGATAGATTGTGAGGGTGCGAGAGTGGTGGAAGGGAGGTCACAGAGCAAAAGCTGGTAGTAAAATAGGCAGGAGATGATGAGGGCATGCCCTGGTGTTTTTCTAGATGCATGGTTGAGGAATGTGCGATTCCCCGAGATACTTTGGAGCTGGAGTCAGCAGCAAGTGGAAAAGGCTTGGATCTGAAGGACAGATCAGAGTCAAGCTTGCGGAACTGGGGAGAGTGGGCAGCCATTCACTTTGATGGATAGGTCAGTTGGGGGGGGGTGAATGAGATGGTGGAAAGACGATGCATTCAGTTTTATCCATGTTAACTTTTACAAATCTAGCAGAGAAGAAAGATGAAATACAGGACACACATTGTGGAATTCTGGTTAGTAAGGAGGTAATATCAGGTCCAGAGAGGTAGATCTGTGTGTCATCAGCATAGAGGTGATACTGAAAGCCATGAGGCCATGAACTGTCCTTGGCCGAAGGTGTAGATGGAGAAGAGCCTGGGTCCGAGAATATTACCCGTGCCCTCCCCAGTGCACCTACTGGGATGAACCACCTAAAAACAAACACGTGGACAATTGAATGTGGCCAGGGACCGTACGGAGCCAGTCCACAGCTTCTCAGTGAGAGTTGTATTTCACCACAGCCATATTCTTTAGCTCGGTGAAAGGACTTGGGAAACCGTATCTACTCCAGCTGTCATTTCTCCCAGGAAGTCCTCTAATGCAGCTTCTTGCATAAGCAATGGCAGTCCTTCCAACATCAGCTCACACTTCTCGTTGGTGCTTAGCCACAGAGAAAGATCTTTTTTTTTTTTACGCCTTGAGTTTAATCACTATAGAGTTGGACAATGGCCAGATCTGCAATTCGTTTTGAGAAATAATGTGCATAAGCAAAGCCACGGATTAGGCCACTGAAGATCATTAAGCAAAACTCATACAGCTTTCCCACAGACTGAAAGAGGGGTTTCAAGGATTACAAGACAGGTAAGACTTCCCTGTCCTCCCCAAGAGGACGACTGTCCATGTTCTCCTCCTCCTCCTCCTCATTATCACCTAATCCGCACTGAGATTAGATGAGGCTGGGCTGCATAGTTCCTTGCTCCGCCTGAATGCCTCCTCTTTAACTGTGAGCAGCGAGCGTTTCAGTAGACAGAGAAGCGAGATGGTGACGCTAGTTATGGCATCATCGCCACTCACCATCTTGGTGGAGTCCTCAAAGTGTTGGTGGACGGCACAGATGTCAAACATCCATGCCCACTCATCAGCTCTTATGTGCGGAGGCTGACCTAAATGCCGATGGGCGTGTTGAAGCTGGTACTCAACAACTGCCTTCTGTTGCTGACAAATCCTTTCCAACATCTGTAACGTTGATTTCCAACATGAGGTGACATCGCACAACAGTCGGTCAGCTGGAAGCTGCAATTGCTGCTGAAGCACTGCCAGGGTGGCGGAATCTATAACTGACTTTCTCAAATGGGCACACACGTGACTAGCCCAGGGGATGGGGATAACTCGGTACCCGAGCCTTTAGCCTGGCCTTTAAGGATGTCTCGGTGGTCGGCTCCCGGGCCCATACCCTGGGCCGCTCCTTTAAAAGGGTTGGTGATTTGTGAAGTTAATAAAAGTTTGTGACGCCACCTGTGGCTTCTGGTGAGAATCACCAGTGCTGCTCAGTCCACTGAGGCCGATGATAAGGCAGCTGGGTGGTATAGCTCCCCACAGGTGGAGCTAGGCCTCAGGGCAGTGTATGGACGGGGAATGCAGGACTGAGAGACCCAGCCGAGTCAGAGCAAGAATAGGGACAGACACGATAGTCACTTCAGTACCTTTTACTGATGGAAATTCAGGCACTCCCCGGAGCACTGAAGGGTGAAGGGTGTATGTCCGGATCCTCCCCAATGAGAGGGTTTTGGGCCTCCTGTTTCTTGCTTCTGCGTAGTAAGTTTCTGACCTGCCTGGAGCTAGGCCTAACTTTGTCTCTGTCCTGCGCTGGCTGACCTTGTGGTAGGGCCTTTTCTTGGAGGACGCGCTCCCGACCTACGGTGCCTATGTGTCTCCTGGCTCTGTTACGTATCAGCACTTTAGCGATCCTGGAACTTGTAGTACTCCAGGGATTCCGGTTTTATCTTACTGGGTCATGGAGATCCCGGTAAGCTTCGGACCCGGTGTCCGGTAACTGCTTCTTCGGGGTGAGCTAATTAAGCTCCTCTGCCCACAATGAACTAACTCTCTACTCACCTTCGGCCTACTTGGGCCCTCAATAGGCTACTCACACTAATGGCAGCTTGCCGCGCTTCACCGATCCTATGGCGCCGGCACACCTAAAGCTCACCTCTCTGAGCTACAACTGAGCCTGGACTGTGCTCCACTGCAGACTGACCTATTTCTGTGTCGCACTCTGCAGGAACTCTCTCACAAGACTGACTGAGCTCAACTCTGCATTCAGGTCTGTACTTGCTGAACTCTCCAGAGGAACTGAACTGCCTGGCTCCACCTTCCCTATTTAAATCCCTAACGGGCTCCCTCTGGTGGTCTGAGGTGGAAGGTGGAGATGTGTGAATGGTTATGGGGGCCTCTTGTGGAGGAATCCTTCAATACACCCTTCTAGGACTTGTGGTTAGAGATGAGCGGTATTCGACTCGAACTGTTCGCCAATCTCAAATTCGAGCTGCTTTGGGCGGTGTTCGAGCCGTTCGGCGAACACGAACGATTTGAAAAAAATTCGGCTGTTCGAGGTTATGTTCGATAACTGTTCGTGCACCAAAATCATAACTGGATTTTTTCTCAGTAATGCTGAAAATTAATGTTAATACGCAGTTTGAGTGTACAGCGGGGCGGGGGGAGGGGCAGGGGATGGATCTCTGCAGGAATAATGAAGATCTCCATTTTTTTTTCTCTTTCCCGCATTTACAGTGGGGAGGTGCAGTCTGTCAGCCTATCAGCAGTGCACACATGGAGCGAAGTGCTTTTTTTCACACAAGCAAGGGCATGTGTCATTGGCAGTGTATGTCACATGTCCTTGCCCTATAAGACCCAGCCATTTTCCCCGTCGCCACCATTTTCTCACTGCTGCAGCTGCGTGTTAGACGGCTCCGCTGTTGCTGTGTGCGCTATGCTTTGTTAATTTCAAGCTAATTTTCGCACAAATCTACAGATAGCTTGGGAGTAGGGAAGAGTTGTGATTGCAGTCCTTTTAAGGACTAGGTTACATCATTTCCTGCGACTTTTATCAGGCAGGTCTGTGCTCTTAAATAGATAGGTTGGGAGTAAAGACTAATTGTAATTGCAGTCCTTTTCAGGGCTAGGTTACATCAGTTCCTATCACTTTTATCAGGCAGGTCTGTGCTCTTAAATAGATAGGTTGGGAGTAAGGACTAATTGTAATTGCAGTCCTTTTGAGGGCTAGGTTACATCAGTTCCTATCACTTTTATCAGGCAGGTCTGTGCTCTTAAATAGATAGGTTGGGAGTAAAGACTAATTGTAATTGCAGTCCTTTTCAGGGCTAGGTTACATCTGTTCCTATCACTTTTTGCCAGGCAGGTCTGTGCCAGTGCTGTGCAAGTTTTTTTCACAGCATTTGGCTAAATCTAGCTAAGCAAATCCTTTTTGGCCTCTTGCAGTGTGTGTTAGTCAGTGGAGTAGCCTATCTGTGCTGCAAGCTACACCACCTGTGTATAGAATACACATTTTTTTACTGCACCTAGCCAAGTAAAACCTTTTGGGCATAGCATCATTCTATTAGTCCATCTATACTAACTTCCACCAGGTTGCAAATTCAAAATAATTTTTTTCTGCGTCGAGCTCTGAAAAAAAATTTCAGCTTGTAGCAGTGTGTGGGACTTGTTCTATTAGTCCATCTATGCTGACCTCCATCAGGTTGCAAATTCAATATAATTTTTTTCTGCGTCGAGCTCTGAAAAAATATTTCGGCTTCTAGCAGTGTGTGGGACTTGTTCTATTAGTCTATCTATACTGACCTCCATCAGGTTGAAAATTCAATATAATTTTTTTCTGCATCTAGCTCTGAAAAAATATTTAGGCTTCTAGCAGTTTGTGGGACTTGTTCTATTAGTCCATCTATACTAACCTCCATCAGGTTGCAAATTCAATATAATTTTTTTCTGCATCTAGCTCTGAAAAAATATTTCAGCTTGTAGCAGTGTGTGGGACTTGTTCTATTAGTCCATCTATACTGACCTCCATCAGGTTGCAAATTCAATATAATTTTTTTCTGCATGTAGCTCTGAAAAAATATTTCAGCTTGCAGCAGTGTGTGGGACTTGTTCTATTAGTCCATCTATACTGACCTCCATCAGGTTGCAAATTCAATATAATTTTTTTCTGCATCTAGCTCTGAAAAAATATTTCAGCTTGTAGCAGTGTGTGGCACTTGTTCTATTAGTCCATCTATACTGACCTCCATCAGGTTGCAAATTCAATATAATTTTTTTCTGCATCTAGCTCTGAAAAAATATTTCAGCTTGTAGCAGTGTGTGGGACTTGTTCTATTAGTCCATCTATACTGACCTCCATCAGGTTGCAAATTCAATATAATTTTTTTCTGCATCTAGCTCTGAAAAAATATTTCAGCTTGTAGCGGTGTGTGGGACTTGTTCTATTTGTCCATCTATACTGACCTCCATCAGGTTGCAAATTCAATATAATTTTTTTCTGCATCTAGCTCTGAAAAAATATTTATTCTTCTAGCAGTGTGTGGGACTTGTTCTATTAGTCCATCTATACTGACCTCCATCAGGCTGCAAATTCAATATAATTTTTTTCTGCATCTAGCTCTGAAAAAATATTTAGGCTTCTAGCAGTGTGTGGGACTTGTTCTATTAGTCCATCTATACTAACCTCCACCAGGTTGCAAATTCAATATAATTTTTTTCTGCATCTAGCTCTGAAAAATTATTTCAGCTTGTAGCAGTGTGTGGGACTTGGTCTATTAGTCCATCTATACTGACCTCCATCAGGTTGCAAATTCAATATCATTTTTATCTGCATCTAACTCTGAAAAATATTTCAGCTTGTAGCAGTGTGTGGGACTTGTTCTATTAGTCCATCTATACTGACCTCCACCAGGTTGCAAATTGAATATAATTTTTTTCTGCATCTAACCCAGCCATTACTTTTGGCCTAATACCACAGTTTAGCCACTCAGTTCTGCTCGGTTCCCATCCATTGTTTTTTTGTGCAAACAACTCCAGAGTTGTGAATTAGTTAACCACCAAAATGAGTGGAAAAAGGCCTGCTGCTGGTGGAAAGGGGAATAGGCGTGTTGGGAAGGGGAAAAAAGGTTGTGTCCGTGGGGTAGGTGTTAAAGCAACAGTAACATCTGCAGTGCAGAAGAAAGACCATCTTCCAGACAAACTAAAATGTCTACTTCTTTTAGCGGACAATGTGATAAGATCCCTTTCTTACGGCCACGCCAATCGCTACAAATTCCAGATGAAGCACAAAAACAGCAGGTGCTTCAACGGATATCAAGTGCTCCTTTAAGTGGGCTCTCCTCCACCTCAACTTCAACATCACAAATACTCCAGTCCTCAGAGGTGTCACCCCAATCGCACTTGCTTCTTCACAGCTCCCAAGTCTCCAGCTGCCCGTCTGAGTATGGGGTAGAACAGATGGTTGAGTCTGCAGAGCTGTTTACTCATACTATAGCCTGGGAATCAGAGGTCGGCTCCAGAGCTTCTGTGAATCCAGACGAGGAAATGATCTGCACTGATGCCCAGAATCTTTATGAGTCGGATCCAGGACCAGACGCAGAAGGTTCTGACCATAATGTAGACCCTCGTTCCCAAACTGTAACTCCTGTTGGTGGAGACAATGAGGAAGACGATGATGAGACTCAAATACTTGATTAGAGCGACAACTTTAGTTTTTTGTCAGGGCAAGAACAGGTTGGCTCTGAGGACGACGGGTGTGATAACACACAGGGTGATGATGATGAGGTTGGAGATCCCACTTACTGTCAACCCACAGTCAGCCAAGAGATGAGGTCAGCAGAGGAGGTGGAGGAGGATGCTAGTGACGATGAGGTCAGGTTGCGCCTTCCTGGACAGAGACGTAGTACTGGAAGCACGTCAACAACTGCATCCTCAAACACAACTCTGCCTCTGACCACAAGTCGTGGTGACTCTTCAGGTCGCATGGGTGCTAAGCCTTGCATAGCCTGGGCATTTTTTCATATCGATAAAGATGACCCAACTCGTGTTATCTGTAACATTTGTCAGCAAAAGTTAAGTAGAGGCCAAAAAATACATAGTTTGAGTACTTCATGCATGATCCTGCACATGGACATGAAGCATAAGTTGCAGTGGGAAGCTCACTGTGCTACAATGCAGCCTAGCCGGCCGGGCCAACCACTGTCTGCCACATCTTGTGCATCCGCGGCCTCTTCATCCTCTGTGACTGGGGGGACAGCAGTCACACCTGTTTTGGGACGCAGACCTGCCACCTCTTTAGCCGCAACAGCCAGCGTGATTGGCAGGTCATCATTTTCTTTGGAGGTGGTAACACCAGCTGGTGTTCAGCGCTGTCCGACATCGATAGCACCACCTTTGGATCAAGGCAACCTAACATGTCCGCCTGCATCTTCCTCACAGACCAGCAGTTTGCCGGGGACACCCTTCTCAACCCCGTCTAAGCACAACAGCCAGCCTTTGGTCCTTCAGATGTGGACAAGTAAAAGACCATTTCCTCCTGGCCATGAGAAAGCTAAGAGGTTGAATTGCACCATCTGCAAGCTCTTGGCTACAGAAATGCTTCCTTTCCGCCTGGTGGACACAGAGGATTTTCGAGACCTTATGTCCGTCGCAGTGCCCCAGTACCAGATGCCCAGTCGGCACTACTTCTCAAAGAAAGGTGTGCCTGCGCTCCACCAGCATGTCGCACACAACATCACCGCTTCTTTGAGAAACTCTGTGTGTGACAGGGTGCATTTCACCACAGACACTTGGACGAGTAGGCATGGACAGGGGCGTTACATGTCGCTGACTGGGCACTGGGTAACTATGGTGACAGCAGGACAAGGGGCTGCTGTCCAAGTCTTGCCGTCCCCACGAGTTGTGCATCAATCCTCTTTATCTCAAAGTTCCTCCACTGCTTCTGCCTCCTCAACCTCCTCTCGGTCCTCCACCTGCACCCAAAGCCTGTCTGGTCATGCCACAAGCTTTCTAACTGCGCAGAAGGGATCCTGCACACCTCCTTACTATGCTGGCAGTAGGGCTCAACGTCATCAGGCGGTTTTTACTTTGAAATGTCTGGGAAATGTGAGTCACACAGCTGAGGAGTTGTGGTCAGCTCTGGAGACCCGTTTCATGAATGGTTGTCTCCACTGGACCTGAAACCAGGGAAGGCCGTGTGCGACAATGCTGCAAACCTGGGTGCGGCCCTTCGCCGGGGCAATGTCACACACGTGCCTTGTATGCCTTGCAATTTTTAGCCCATTATCCCGGACTAGATGGCCTTCTGCAGAGGGCACGGTCGCTGTGTGCTCACTTCCGCCGTTCGCATCCCGCAGCTCAGCGACTTACATCTCTACAGAAGTCGTTGGGCCTGCCACTTCACCGGCTAAAATGCGATGTGCCTACCCGGTGGAATTCAACTCTGCACATGTTGCAGCGACTGTGGCAACACCGACAAGCCCTGGTGCAATACGTTCTGACGTATAGCCTGGGCCAACGAGATCCAGAGGTGGGGCAAATCACGCTGGAGGAGTGGTCTCAGATCAGGGACCTATGCACCCTTCTGCACAGTTTTGAAATGGCGATTAAGATGTTTAGTGCTGACGATGCCATTATCTGCATGACTATTCCGGTGATTTACATGCTGGAGCACATGTTAAACAGAATTCGGAGTCAAGTGGTGGCACAAGAGGAGGTGGAGGAAGTAGAGGAGGAGGAGTTGTATGCAGAAGGGCTAACATCTGCAAGGTCCAGACGGTCGGCAGCACCAAGGCGGCAGGCATGTGAGGGTGGGGGAGATGGATTTACCAGGGCGCATGGTTGCAGCCAAACTAGTGAGGAAGGTGCAGGAGCCCAGGAAGAAGCGGAGGACGAACTGATGGAAGACTCATCAGATGAGGGAGACCTTGATCACATTTCTGTTGTGCGAGGTTGGGGGGAGAGGACAGAGGAAGGAAGCATGATTGTTACCTCGCCACCAACACAACACTTGGTGCTCCTGGATGCGCAAGACACATGAGTGCCTTCTTGCTGCACTACCTGCAACATGACCCTCGAATTGTGAGAATTAGAAATAATCCTGACTACTGGGTTGCCACACTGTTAGATCCCCGGTACAAAAGTAAATTTGCAGAAATTATTCCTGCCATAGAAAGAGATGCACGCATGCAGGAGTATCAGCAGAGACTGTTGCAGAATCTTACATGTGCTTTTCCACAAAACACCAGTGGTGCACGTAGTGAATCTCACAGTTCCAACTTGCCAACCGTGGGACCGTCGAGTCTTCATCACTCAAACCGTAACAGAAACACAGTATCTGCTGGTAACATCAATTTTGCGGAATCATTTCACCACTTTTTTAGCCCATCCTTTGCAAGGCCACAGGAGACAAGAAGTCTGACACATAGTCAACGCCTAGAGACGATGGTACAGGAGTATCTCCAAGTAAACATTGAAGCCATGACTGTGTCACTGGACTCTTGCTCTTTTTGGGCTTCCAATCTGGATAAATGGCCGGAGCTCGCCACTTACGCCTTGGAGATCTTGTCATGCCCCACAGCCAGCGTTCTGTCTGAACGTGTGTTCAGCGCTGCTGGTGGTGTGCTGACAGATAAGCGCACGCGGCTCTCCACTGATAATGTAGACAGACTCACGTTCATAAAGATGAACAAATCATGGATCCGAAATGACTTTTCTACCCCTGTGTCATCCTGGGGAGAGTGAAAGCTTGATGATTTGTTAAAATCACCTCACCAACCATTTTAAGCTTTAAAATGACTAATCATGTTTATCTGTATCTTGGCTGGAAAATAATTTGGGCTTTGTAGCAGTGTGCAGTACTGATTCTATTAGGCCATCTATACTAAGCTCCATCAGATTTAAAATTACTAATCATGTTTATCTGTATCTTGGCTGGAAAATAATTTGGGCTTTGTAGCAGTTTGCAATACTGATTCTATTAGGCCATCTATACTAAGCTCCACCCGCTTTCAAATTAATAATATTTTTTAGCTGCATCTAGCCCGGAAAATAATTTTGGGTCTCCTAGATGCGCAAGACACATAAGTGCCTTCTTGCTGCACTACCTGCAACATGACCCTCAGATTGTCAGAATTCGAAGTAATCCTGACTACTGGGTTGCCACACTCTTAGATCCCCCACACTCTTCGATCAACCTTTTCATATTAATAAAGAACAAAAATATCAAACAGTTTTCAACTCAAAACTTTATTCTAGGTGATGTTACATTTGCACATAGGACCCCTTGTTCGAAAGGAGCTTCTGAACTCTCTCGTCCATTGAATTTGTCAGGTTTTGGATGGTTTCTGATTTAATTGTTTTGCATGAGGACAGAATACCCTCCCAGAGCTGTTGCTTAGATGTGAACTGCCTTCCGCCATCATAGACACTCCTTTTGATGATGCTCCAGAGGTTCTGAATGGGGTTGAGGTCAGGGGAGCATGGGGGTCACACCATAAGTTAGTCCCCTTTTATGCCCATATCAGCCAGAGATGCAGATGTGTTATGTGCAGCATGAGACGGGCATTATCATGCATGAAAATGAAGGGGCCGACAATCTCTCTCCCCATGATTCCAGCCCAAAACATTACTCCACCTCCTCCTTGTTGGCGCAGTAGCCGTGTTTGCGTGGGGTGTCCATCAACCAGCCATCCTCCACTCCATCCATCTGGACCATCGAGCGTTGCAAGGCACTCATCGGTGAACAAAACAGTTTTGAAGTCAGTCTTCATGTATTGTTTGACCCACTGGAGCCGTTTCTGCTTGTGTGCAGTGGATAGAGGAGGTCGACAGGATGGCTTACGCACAGCTGCAAACCTCTGAGGGACTCTGCATCTTGTTGTCTGCTGCTATGACAAGGGTTTTTTGCCGCTGCTCTTTTAACCTGACGTAATTGCCTGTAGGAAAGAGTCCTCAATTTTCCCTTATCAGCACGCACACGTGTGTACTGTGAATCAGCTACATACTTCTTGATTGTGCGATGATCAGGATGAAGTGTCTTGGCAATGTTGATTGTAGTCATGCCTTGACCTAAACACTCCACAATTTGTTGCTTCTCAGCAGCCGACACATCCTTTTTCTTTCCCATTTTGGCAGAAAATGTAGGCTGCTTAATAATGTGGGACAGCCTTCTTAAGTAATCTTGCCTTTCATTGGACACACCTGCCAAACTAATTAGCACAGATGTCTGCAATTGCTTACAGTGATATAAAGAGCCCTGACACACATCACCATCAATGAGTTTAACTGACAAACAAACAAATTCTTCCCTTATCACTCCGAAACACTTTTTGCATAATAATTTGGAACACAGTGTACATGTGCTTTTCCACAAAACACCAGTGGTTCACGTAGTGAATCTTACTGTTCTAACTTGCCAACCGTGGTCTGTATGGAGTTGTTCAATAAAGGGCCCAAAATTAAGATAACATAGACGGGAGAGGTCTCTATGAATACGAATTCCTAAGTATTTGATACCCTGTGAGGGCCAGGCAAAGGGAAAGTTGGACTGGATGGAATCCTGTATGGATTTGGGGAGGGAGACATCGAGGGCCTCAGACTTCGCTGCATTGATTTTAAAATTTGACCATGTAACAAAGTGATCTATTTCAGCCATAACAGCATGGATGGATATATGTGATTGAGTGATATATACTAGGACATCATCAGCAAATGCAGAGCACTTGTACTCGGTGCCTCCCACCTCAATCCACCTAATATTGGGGTTATCGCGAATTGATGAGAGCAGGTGCTCCATCACTAGGATGTATAAGAGAGGGGACAGAGGACATCCCTGCCTTGTCCCATTGGTGATTATGAAAGGTGATGAAAATGTTCCATTTATCTTCAGCCTAGGTGACGTATTGCGATACAGGGCCGTGATTTTGCCTATAAAAGGGTCCCCTAGACCCCTACCCCAAGCTTTTTAAGGGAATAATATATGGCGTGCCAGGTGACTCCATGGAGTGCTTTCTCAGCATCCAACGAGAGTATCTAATTACAAATTTTTAACTGCATCTAGCCCAGGAAATACTTTGTGCCTAGTAGCAGTGTCTGCTAGTCAGTGGATTATCCCACCTGTTAACCAAGCTACACCACCTGTAGTTTGGACACTTAATTTTTTCAAAGGAAATGGTTCGGGCCCCCGGGACACTCAGTGAAGAGCATCGGGGAGACACCCCAAGGCATAGGGGCTGGGACTGGCAGTAGGACGCCTTATGGTGGACCGCCGAGCTCGATCCTTATAAAAGCTTTTTAACTGCAACAGCTTTAGTGGACGCTACTGGAGCTGGAATTACGCGGCTGCTGGCATGAGACTTGCCCTCCAATAGATCCTTGTAAAAGGATTTAAAGTGTATTCATTCAAATTAGAGAGACAATTTAAATTAAAAAGCTTAGACCTGCCTCCACCACAGGGGGGCTCGCTCGACCCACCAGCGGACAGGCACCAGTATTGGGAGAGGGGGGCTGGCCGTCAGAGTCCACTGCAGCTCTGGCACAAACCCGGCGACACGGAGGTCGCACGGGCAGGAACGGACTGGCCGTGTCGGCTTCGCACTTTTTTTGTTTTAGAAGGGCATGACATGCCTATATCTGTGTCTCACACTCCTTTCACTCCTCCACCTCTTTTCTTTTCGCATGACTATATGTACTTGTCACTTTTCCATGTGTTAGTTGTGTCTTCTGAGCAGTTTGTCAGCTTTTGGACACCTTTGAAGGTGTTTTCTATGTATTTCTATGTGTTTTTGTTTCCCTGCCATTGGTTTTAACGGTGTTCGAAAGTGTTCGACGAACAGTTCGACGAACAGTTCGGCGAACATACAGGTGTTCGACGAACCGAACCGAACTCGAACACTACTGGGGTGGCTCAAAACTAGTCCCTACCTTGTCTCTGGCTGGTCTCGACTCACTAACCCCGCCTCAGATCCAGTTTATAAAGGGCAGGATTCTCCCCTCCCTGGACTGAAGCAGGAGATGCTAGGGAAAAATGCAAAATACTACATCTGGGCAATAAAAATGAAAAAAGCATATACAGAATGGGAGGAATAGAGCTAAGCAACAGTACATGTGAAAAAGACTTAGGTATTCTAATAGATCATAGACTGAACATGAGTCAACAGTGTGATGCAGCAGCAAAAAAGGCAAATACAATTCTGGGATGTATTAACAGAAGCATACAGTCTAGATCACGTGAAGTCATTATCGGTCTTTACTCCTCTTTGGTCAGACCTCATCTTGAATACTGTGTACAGTTTTAGGCACCACATTTTAAAAAAGACATCGACAAACTGGAGCAAGTTCAGAGAAGAGCGACCAGAATGGTGACTGGTCTGCAAACCATGTCCTATGAGGAACGGTTGCAGGATTTGGGAATGTTTAGCTTGCAAAAAAGAAGACTGAGAGGAGACTTAATAGCTGTCTACAAATATGTCAAGGGCTGTCACATTGTAGAAGGATCATCTTTATTCTCATTTGCACAAGGAAAGACTAGAAGCAATGGGATGAAACTGAATGGGAGGAGACACAGATTAGATATTAGAAAAAACTTTTTGACAGTTAGGGTGATTAATGAGTGGAACAGGCTGCCACGAGAGGTGGTGAGTTCCCCTTCAATGGACGTCTTCAAACAGAGGCTGGACAGACATCTGTCTGAGATGATCTAGTGAATCCTGCTTTGAGCAGGGGGTTGGACCAGATGACCCAGGAGGTCCCTTCCAACTCTACCATTCTATGATTCTATGATTCTAATTGTCCCCAACCAGGGAACCTCCCACCTGCTCTCAGACATGACATTGCTGTCACTGTGGCAACCAGACCTCGGGGTGCCACACAAGCGCATGTATGTAGTAGCAGCTAGGCCTGAGGTAGTCAGCGTTTTGGCGCATATCTTACCTCCTCCGAGGATTGCTGGATGTTTTCCTGCTACTATCCAAGTTCTATGACTCCTGTTAAAACAAAGCTTCAGGTGATGAATGATGGATGAGGTGGTGGCAAAGGAGAAAGAGCAGGAGAAACAAGGACCATTCACATCAATATCAGGCCAACCACATGTCTTGTAGGATATGTTTCTGTACCAAAAGGAGCGGTTCGGCTACACAGTTATAGGGCATACAGTGAGTGCAATGCTTACCAAAAATTTCGAGGCACTCCAATGCCCCTTGGTAGTGACATGGAGTTCAGAGGGCCTTAACTAAACCTTTTTTTCCATTTATAGCAACTGGGTCTCCTGTGCACTGTTGGCCTAATCAGTAAATGGAAGGCTTTCCAAAAATTATGAGGAACTGCAATGCCCCTTGAAACAGACGTGGATTACAGCATACTAAAAACCTTCTATCCATTATTGGGGAGTGGGTCTCACTTAGTGTTCGCCTATGCATTGAAAAGCAAAAGCTGACTAAAATTAGGAGGAAATGCAATGCCCGTTGGAAGAGTTGTGGAGGTTAGAGATAATTAAAAAAAAAACATTTCAATGCCCCTTGGAAGAGCTGTGGAGTTCAGAGTGGTTTAACAAGATGGTTTCAATGCCCCTTGGAAGAGCTGTGGAGTTCAGAGTGGTTTAACAAGATGGTTTTAATGTCCCTTGAAAGAGACGTGGAGGTCACAGTAGCTTAACAAGACGCTTTTAATGCCCCTTGGAAGAGTGGTGAAGGTTACAGTGGAATAAAAAGACAATATCAATGCCCCTTGGAAGAGACGTGGAGGTCACAGTAGAGTAACAAGATGCTTTTAATGTCCCTTGGAAGAGTGGTGAAGGTTACAGTGGAATAAAAAGACAATATCAATGCCCCGTGGAAGAGACGTGGAGGTCACAGTAGCGTAACAAAAAGGTTTTAATGCCCCTTGGAAGAGTGGTGGAGGTAGCAGTGGAATAAAAAGACAATATCAATGCCCCGTGGAAGAGATGTGCAGGTCACAGTAGCGTAACAAGATGGTTTTAATGCCCCTTGGAGGAGTGGTGGAGGTCACAGTGGAATAAAAAGACAATATCAATGCCCCGTGGAAGAGACTTGGAGGTCACAGTAGCTCAACAAGACTGTTTTAATGCCCCTTGGAAGAGTGGTGGAGGTCACAGTGGAATAAAAAGACAATATCAATGCCCCTTGGAAAAGATGTGGAGGTCACAGTAGCTTAACAAGCGTTCTGGTTCAGCTCGTACCAGCGACTGCATAGCTGTGAAATTAGCCAAATTGCCAGACTGCAGCTGCTGGGCCACAAAGACAGCTACATCTGAATGCTTTTATACCAGCAAACATCATTGTAATCATCTGCTTTGGGCCCTGTAGCTTCAAGTTGAGTGCGTTGAGGTGTTCTGTGACATCTGTTAGAAACGCGAAGTCAGATAGAAAAGCTGGGAAGGAAAGTTGGAAAGCGTCTTTATCTTTCAGTGCCATAAAAAGCGCTATCTCCTGTTGTGGCGCCCCTGAGGGTTCGACCGCCACAGGGATGCTGCACTTCTTTAATGGAGTGTAGTGTTCCTCCTCTGAGGTAAGAACAGTGTGATAGTCGTGACCCAACCTTTGCATCCAACACCACATTTCTCCACCAGAGGGGGCTAGTATGCACTAGGTGCTGCTCCCCTGGTTACAGGGAGACTGGGGAACCAAGAGTGAGGGGAACCAGTTAGTGGTAGAGGGTGGAGGACTTACAAGCTAGTTACACTGTAAATTTCATATTTAATAAAGAGCCATCTTTGGTTTTGGTCGTTTTGTGCTGTCAAATACTGTGTGTAACCGTGACCTCCCACCCTGAGCGTGGATCCTGTGTGGACCTGCAGGGGAGGGAGACACGGCCCTCGTACCCCGGCCTTGGGACGAGGGACAGGTTGCAGACGGGGAATGTCTCAACCCGGCCAATGACCAGGACCAAGAAGGCCCGGAGCTTAAGAGTGTGGCTCCATAGCAAATGGATCCCAGGCAGGATGCAGACGGAGCGGTGTATGCCACCTGTCCTCGCCATGCTGATATATTCAGAAGGAGTCCGGCTGCAAGAGGGATACCAGCCCCCAACACCCGACCTTGCTACTCCATGTCCTGGTTGGGAAAGCCCGGTAGGCCCTGAGGATCCCACCGGGCATCGGACGGAGCGGAGCTGCCACCCGTACCCTTGTTCTGAGAGGAGTTCAGAGGGAGACCCGGCCTATTCGCACACACATGGACAGGAAAGGATTCGGTCTGTAGTTCAGGAACACTCTGGTGTAGGGTCCCGACTGAATGCTGGACTTACTCGGAGGTTGTTGGACCCCCGTCCCTGGTGACCACAGGACTCCGCGGGGACCAGGGAGTTGCCTTCCTTCTGCCATCTCTGAAGTGAGTAAAGCCTTGGAAGTTCACCCCTATGGCCTCCGGACTGTTTATTCTGCTCTACACCGCACGACGCGGTGCCCGTTCTCCTCTACTACTACCTCCATCCTGTCCCTCAGCCCTGAGGCCTTGCTCCGCCTGTGGGGAGTAGTAATAACTCTGGCCGCCCTAACACCATGCCTCAACAGACTGCAGCGGCGCTGGTGGCCTTTACCAGGTGCCACAGGTGGCGTAGTCGTAAATCAGCCACTCAACCCGGATAAGCCCACACCATCCTTTTTAATGTGACGGCCCTGAGCACGAGTCGGGTCCGGGCCATGGCTGCACCCCATCTCTCCATCACAGGACCCGACTCCGAGTCCGCCATCTCCCAGGGTAAAATAAAGGGCTTTTTCGAGCATGAGGCGTCACACTTTCAGCTGCTGAAGCTTTTCCTTTCTGTTTGCCAGACAGCGCTTCAGACTGTCCTCCATGCTGCCTCATGTAATGTCCATGCACACTGTACTCCTTAAGCACTGTGACAACCTGAAGACAAATCAGACACTGGGCTCTCTCCTACCTCTATGGCCCCGGAGGCACATACCTCCAAATCCCATTTTATATTGGTTCGGCCAGAAGCCCCGACGGCGGGACCAACGAACATGGGGAAGAACACAATGTGAAAGGGGCCTTAGCAATATATGAAGCTGCTGTGTTCTGCCCGTACAATGCTTAGTTCACTGCCAGAGCAGTTTTCAGCTGATAAAGGGATGTGCCGGGCGCCCGCACCCCACAGATCTCATATCACTGATTTATTCAATGAAGCGGCCATTTAATCATTAAAGGGGTTGTCAGACAATTTTATTTTGATGGCCTATCATTAGGACAGGTGATGGATATCTGATGGGTGGGATGTAACATCCAGCTCCCCCCACTGATCAGCAGTTCCTGGTGCCCGTGGTATGTGATCACTTGCGGAGGGAACTACACAGCTGCATCATCTGCATAGTGGCCACGGCCGGGCACTTCATAGCCACTCTTATTGAATAGGCCTAGATTTGCATTACCCAGTTGCAGCCATTATTAAGGATAGGCCATCAATATAAAAGCAATGGACAATCCCTTTAAGTCCTGCAGAATCTCTTTATGTAGTTTCTCACCATAGCAATACCATCCATGTCAATATTAAAGAGAACCTGTAATGTCAGAAAACGCTATTTACCTGGAGATATAGGGTCAATCTGCAGGTAAATATCTTTACAATGCTACATGGCCGTCTGACTGTAAGTGCGACTACCAGGAAAGAAGTAACTTATTTCCTCCCGGGAGCTCTGGGCTTTCAGTCATAGGAGAAGTTCCATTCATGGCTCACAGCGCTGCTCACTATACTGTGTGGCTGTAAGCACGCCCCAGAGAAGATTTCCTCCGCACAGATGCGCTGCACATTGAGCTGGCAATCCAAGTGCTGGAGCGTGCTTACAGCAACTACTCATAGTGGAGTAAGCCGGCTTAAGCAACTCCTTGCATGACTGAAAGCCCATGGCTCTTGGAAGAAATATAGTTTAGTTTCTGCCAGTAGCTGAACTTTTAGTAAAGCTGCCAGGAAATGTTGTAACGCTATTTACCTGCAGATTATTCCTGGATCTGACGTTTTCAGCTATACCATTTTTGGTATATGGCTTTTTGATCATTTTTTATTCTATTTTCTGTCAGTATGATGGAAAAGCTACATTTTTGGTGAGTTTATTATTTTTTATTCATCATAAGGCTATGATCACACATTACGTTTTTGCAGTGTTTTTTCTGCAACCAAAATCTGCTCATGCTCAAAAGGGCTCTTTCATACGTCAGTATCTCCAGTACGAGTGGTGACAGTTTCCACACATGCTGGAGACATTGATACACGTAGATCCATTCAAATGAATTGGTCTGTGCACATCTCAGTGTGTTTCCACAGACCGTGTGTCCGTGTGCTCCACATACTGACATGTCTGGTTTTTGCAGATGCACGGTCCGCATCCGTGTGACACGTACCGGTGCCTGGGAATCAGCGCTACAGTTAGAGCTGTTCCCAAAGGCTGGGTCCTGAATGCTGCCCTCATCATGGTTCCCTATCGGCGCTGCGATCAGCACCAGCAGGGACAATGATGAGGGTAGTAGTGTCTGATATCGCAGTGTCCACCTGTAAAAATAAGAATAAAAATAATCAAATTCATATACTCACCTCTCCTAGGTGTGCCCTGCTATAATCCTCTGACCGCTGATGCCGATAACCCGGGAAGAATGAGCAGCTCCGGAGCTGCGCTCAGTGAGTGACAGGACACGGCTCCTGAGCTCAGCTCCGGAGCCACTCATTCTCCCCGGGCGACACCTAGGAGAGGTGAGTATATGGATATTATTATTTTATTCTTAATTTTACACAGGGACACAGCGGGAGCAGACACTACCACTACCCTCATCCTTGTCCCTGTTGGTGCTGATTGCAGCGCAGGAAAGGAATCATGATGAGGGCAGCGCTCAGCACCTGGCACTTGGGAACAGCGCTAACTGTACGCTGATTCCCAGGAGCCAGTATGTGTGATCCTGATGCGGCACATGGGCCGCACACGGATGCAACATGTAAAACGCACACGGACACGGATATCTTCAGTAATGTAAATATATGTGAAACCGGCCTAAAAAACAGGTATTGTGCTGTTTTTTGGTGGAGATTATAGGAATCTACAGTACGTTTAATAAAGTCAGTTTTATTCATCAAAAAAGCTGCAAAATCAGTGTTTTCCCACTTTCTTATTGCTATGAGTGAAAAACGCTGCAAAAACGCTTTTGTTCAATGTCCCCGTTGGGGCATACGTTCGAACCTACAAGAAAAAGGGATACGGATATATGTGCCTACAGGGCCATAGACTGTAATGATGCCGGCAGAGCAAACGTGCGCTCTGCATAATTTTCGTGAGTGCACGCCTACAGGAGGCGGACACTCAGACATAACAGACTGCATCTGAAAGTCCGCTTCCAGTAAGTGTACACTTCCGAAAATAATGCCAGCAGAACTCACGTTCGCTCTGTCAGCACCATTACAGTATATGGCCCCATAGGCACATACAGTACAGACCAAAAGTTTGGACACACCTTCTCATTTAAAGATTTTTCTGTATTTTCATGACTTTGAAAATTGTACATTCACACTGAAGGCATCAAAACTATGAATTACCACATGTGGAATTATATACTTAACAAAAAAGTGTGAAACAACTGAAAATATGTCTTATATTCTAGGTTCTTCAAAGTAGCCACCTTTTGCTTTGATGACTGCTTTGCACACTCTTGGCATTCTCTTGATGAGCTTCAAGAGGTAGTCACCGGAAATGGTTTTCACTTCACAGGTGTGCCCTGTCAGGTTTAATAAGTGGGATTTCTTGCCTTATAAACGGTGTTGGGACCATCAGTTGTGTTGTGCAGAAGTCTGGTGGATACACAGCTGATAGTCCTAATGAATAGACTGTTAGAATTTGTATTATGGCAAGAAAAAAGCAGCTAAGTACAGCAAAACGAGTGGCCATCATTACTTTAAGAAATGAAGGTCAGTCAGTTCGAAAAATTGGGCAAACTTTGAAAGTGTCCCCAAGTGCAGTTGCAAAAACCATCAAGCGCTACAAAGAAACTGGCTCACATGAGGACCGCCCCAGGAAAGGAAGACCAAGAGTCACCTCTGCTTCTGAGGATAAGTTTATATGAGTCACCAGCCTCAGAAATCACAGGTTAAGAGCAGCTCAGATTCGAGACCAGGTCAATGCCACACAGAGTTCTAGCAGCAAACACATCTCTTCAACAACTGTTAAGAGAAGACTTTGTGCAGCAGGCCTTCATGGTAAAATAGCTGCTAGGAAACCACTGCTAAGGACAGGCAACAAGCAGAAGAGACTTGTTTGGGCTAAAGAACACAAGGAATGGACATTAGACCAGTGGATTTTTGTGCTTTGGTCTGATGAGTCCAAGTTTGAGATCTTTGGTTCCAACCACCGTGTCTTTGTGCGACGCAGAAAAGGTGAACGGATGGACTCTACATGCCTGGTTCCCACAGTGAAGCATGGAGGAGGAGGTGTGATGGTGTGGGGGGGCTTTGCTGGTGACACTGTTGGGGATTTATTCAAAATTGAAGGCATACTGAACCAGCATGGCTACCACAGCATCTTGCAGCAGCATGCTATTCCATCCGGTTTGCGTTTAGTTGGACCATCATTCATTTTTCAACAGGACAATGACCCCAAACACGACTCCAGGCTGTGTAAGGTCTATTTGACCAAGAAGGAGAGCGATGGGGTGCTACGCCAGATGATCTGGCCTCCACAGTCACCAGATCTAAACCCAATCGAGATGGTTTGGGGTGAGCTGGACCGCAGAGTGAAGGCAAAAGGGCCAACAAGCACTAAGCATCTCTGGGAACTCCTTCAAGATTGTTGGAACCGGGGATTGAAGCTTGAAGAGGACAATTTGCATATTCCAGGTGCCTTCTGGGAAAAGCGAAGAGTCTCCTTCAGCTAGAAGATCGTTGGGTACAGCCGGGACCCGCTGCTTGGAAAGCATTGCCAAACCAGGGATTGAAGCTTGAAGCGGACAATTTGCATATTCCAGGTGCCTTCTGGGAAAAGCGAAGAGTCTCCTTCAGTTAGAAGATCGTTGGGTACAGCCGGGACCAGCTGCTTGAAAAGCATCGCCAAACCAGGGATTGAAGCTTGAAGAGGACAATTTGCATATTCCAGGTGCCTTCTGGGAAAAGCGAAGAGTCTCCTTCAGCTAGAAGATCGTTGGGTACAGCCGGGACCAGCTGCTTGAAAAGCATCGCCAAACCGCGGAATTGAAGCTTGAAGAGGACAATTTGCATATTCCAGGTGCCTTCTGGGAAAAGCGAAGAGTCTCCTTCAGCTAGAAGATTGTTGGGTACAGCCGGGACCAGCTGCTTGGAAAGCATTGCCAAACAGGGATTGAAGCTTGAAGAGGACAATTTGCATATTCCCAGGTGCCTTCTGGGAAAAGCAAAGAGTCTTCTTCAGCTAGAAGATCGTTGGGTACAGCCGGGACCAGCTGCTTGGAAAGCATCGCCAAACCAGGGATTGAAGCTTGAAGCGGACAATTTGCATATTCCAGGTGCCTTCTGGGAAAAGTGAAGAGTCTCCTTCAGCTAGAAGATCGTTGGGTACAGCCGGGACCAGCTGCTTGGAAAGCATCTCCAAACCGCGGAATTGAAGCTTGAAGAGGACAATTTGCATATTTCAGGTGCCTTCTGGGAAAAGCGAAGAGTCTCCTTCAGCTAGAAGATCGTTGGGTACAGCCGGGACCAGCTGCTTGGAAAGCATCGCCAAACCAGGGATTGAAGCTTGAAGAGGACAATTTGCATATTCCAGGTGCCTTCTGGGAAAAGCGAACAGTCTCCTTCAGCTAGAAGTTCGTTGGGTACAGCCGGGACCAGCTGCTTGGAAAGCATCGCCAAACCAGGGATTGAAGCTTGAAGAGGACAATTTGCATATTCCAGGTGCCTTCTGGGAAAAACGAAGAGTCTCCTTCAGCTAGAAGATCGTTGGGTACAGCCGGGACCAGCTGCTTGGAAAGCATCTCCAACCGCGCGCCTGACGGCGCGTGAATTTGTTTAATTTGTTTATCCTAGGGTATCACAAGAAAGAAGACAGACATCAAGTCAGCAGGGACAAGGAGCAGCATGGCAGATGTGACAACCTACATGGTGAGCAGCAACATGTGCTACATGTTCACAGATCGACCAGAAGCTGAAACCAACTTCACCTGCCAGAAGTGTAGACTACTGGCTCTTTTAGAAGAAAAGGTGCGGGGACTGGAAGAAAGAATTGCGACATTAAAACTCATCAAGGAAAATGAAGACTTCCTGGACAGAAGCGTCACTACTGGTCACGGAAAGTGAAGGAAGCGTCAGAGAACATCCAGAGGCAGACAAGTGGAGGCAAGTGACCAAAAGAAGCAAGAAGACCATGGAGACATCACCAACCACACAACTGAGAAACAGATTCCAAGGACTTGTGGAGGACGAAGATGGCACACCTAAGGATGAGGAACTACCAGCAAGCAAAAAAGATAAGAGTACCCACAAACACCCAGAAGCGACAAGAAAAAGGACAGCCAAGAAGGGAAGAAGAGTGGTGGTGGTGGGAGACTCACTACTGAGAGGAACAGAAGCAGCTATCTGCAGACCGGACATAACCGCAAGAGAAGTATGCTGCCTCCCAGGGGCGAAGATCAAGGATGTTACCGATAGGATACCGAAGCTCATCAGTTCCAAGGATGTCCACCCATTTCTTCTGATACATGTTGGCACCAATGACACGGCAAAGAAGGACCTACCGACAATCTGCAAGGACTTAGAAGCATTGGGGAAGAAAGTAAAAGAACTGGATGCGCAGGTAGTTTTTTCTTCTATCCTTCCAGTAGACGGGCATGGCGTCAGGAGATGGAACAGGATCCTTGATGTGAACAACTGGCTGAGACGATGGTGCAGACAACAAGGATTTGGATTCCTGGACCACGGTGTGAATTACCTCTATGACGGACTCCTTGCCAGAGACGGACTACACCTCAACAAACCCGGGAAACACACATTCGCCAGGAGACTCGCAACACTCATCAGGAGGGCGTTAAACTAGAAGAAGAGGGGATGGGAAGAAAAACACCGGACACGAACATGCAACCAGAGAACATACTAATGAAAGATATGAAGTGCGACAAAGAAGGTCCAAGACAAGATACTTGGAAGGGAGGTAAGAAAATTTCTAATACAATCCACAGGGAGAAGATTGGAACAAAACAAAATCGTGTAAACTGCGTGCTAGCAAATGCCAGAAGCCTGACAAACAAGATGGATGAACTGGAAGCAGAAATATCTACAGGTAACTATGACATACTGGGAATAACCGAGACATGGTTAGATGAAAGCTATGACTGGGCAGTTAACTTACAGGGTTACAGTCTGTTTAGAAGGGATCGAAGAAGTCGGAAAGGGGGTGGAGTCTGTCTATATGTAAAGACGTGTCTAAAGCCTACAATACGGGAGGATGTATGGGAGGGACATGAGGAGGTCGAGTCCTTATGGGTGGAGATACATGGGGCAAAAAACAATAGTAAAATTATCATAGGAGTCTGTTATAAACCCCCAAATATAGCAGAAGCCACGGAAAGTCTATTAATGAGACAAATAGACGAAGTAGCAAAAAATAACGAGGTGATTATTATGGGGGACTTCAACTACCCCGATATAGACTGGGAAACCGAAAGCTGTAGATCTCAGAAAGGAAACAGGTTTCTGTCAATTATCAAAGACAATTATTTGTCACAACTTGTGCAGGAACCAACTAGAGGGACGGCCCTTTTAGACTTAATATTAACTAACAAGCCAGACAGAATAACTGAGGTGCAGGTCGGGGGGCACCTAGGAAATAGTGACCACAACATTATACAATTCCACATGTGCTTCAGTAGGTGCCCAGCAAGGGAGTCACAAAAACACTGAACTTCAGCTAAGAGATGCCCTTCACCTTATAGACTGGGATAGTATCTGCAGTAATAGGAGCACGGATAGAACATGGGAAATGTCCAAAACAGTCCTACATAGTCACTGTAGAAGGTACATACCTTATGGGAATAAAAGGGCTAGGAATAGGAGGAAGCCAATGTGGCTAAATAAGGAGGTCAAGAGGGCAATGAAAAACAAAAAAAGGGCTTTCGGTAAACTTAAACAAGAAGGCAGCGAGGAAGCGCTAATATCTTATAGGGAAAAAAACAAAATCTGTAAGAAACAAATAAGAATAGCAAAAGAGGAGACAGAGAGACTAATTGCCAAGGAAAGTAAAACGAATCCCAAACTGTTCTTTAACTCTATAAACAGTAAAAGGATTAAAGCTGATGGAGTTGGCCCATTGAAAAATAACCTGGGTAAAATCATAGAGGGCGATGAGGGTAAAGCGAACCTACTCAATAGCTTCTTCTCCACTGTTCTCACAAAAGAAAACAATTTATCGGAGGAAATGCAGAGTGATAACGTAAACCCTCCGCTAAATATCACCCACCTAACCCAGGAGGAAGTTCGGAAACGCCTAAATAATATCAAAATAGACAAGTCACCAGGCCCAGATGGCATACACCCCCGGGTACTAAAAGAATTAAGTAATGTGATAGACAGACCGCTGTATCTTATATTCAAGCACTCTTTATGGACAGGGACTGTCCCACTAGACTGGCGCCAAGCAAATGTGGTACCAATATTCAAAAAGGGGTCTAAAAGTGACCCTGGGAACTATAGAGCAGTAAGCTTAACGTCTGTTGTGAGTAAATTGTTTGAAGGATTTCTTAGAGATGCTATTGTAGAATATCTTAATGATAATAACTGTCTAACTCCATATCAGCATGGATTCATGAGGGATCGCTCCTGATGGCCTTCTACGAGGAGGTGAGCTCACAGCTGGACCGGGGAGAGTCAGTGGATGTTGTAGACCTTGACTTCTCCAAAGCGTTTGATACCGTGCCACACAAAAGGTTGGTATATAAAATGAGAATGCTTGGTCTGGGGGATAATGTGTGCGAGTGGGTAAATAGCTGGCTGAGTGATAGAAAGCAGAGAGTGGTTATCAATGGAGTAAGCTCAGGGGGTGTCAGGGTTACTAGCGGGGGGCCTCAAGGGTCTGTCTTGGGCCCTATATTATTTAATATATTTATTAATGATCTAGTGGAAGGGTTGCATAGTAAAATAGCAATATTTGCAGATGATACTAAACTTTGTAAAGTAGTTAATACAGATGAGGGTAGGGCACAGCTACAGGAGGATTTAGATAAATTGGGGAGTTGGGCCAAAAAATGGCAAATGGGGTTCAATGCCGATAAATGTAAGGTCATGCACATGGGAAAGAAAAACAGCAGTCACCCATACATATTAAATGGGAAACCATTGTTGTTTGGGGGATACCCGGAGCCGGATCAGATGGGGGTTGTAGTCTCCGAGTGGCGGTGACCCGGTCCGTGCCCAGGGTGTCAAGCTCAGTGTGTGGCAGTCCTACAGATGTTGCTGGATGTTCTTTCGTGTCGACTACGCCACCCGTTGATTTGCGGTCAATACGGCCGCTGCTGCAGCAGGGTCCGCTGAGGCTGGTGGTGTGTGTGCAGCTTCTGGTGGTATAACCCCTAACGGGAGGGGTATAGCCTCAGGGGGTCAGTTGTAGAGGGTGGTGGTTGTGGTGGTGCAGTGAGGATGGTATTAAGACTCAGAGTCGGGCTGTGCAGTTCAGGGTTTTTACTTACTGCTGTTGTTCTGGTCACTCCGGCCTTGAGTGACCGCCCGAGCCGTGCTGCGTCCACCAGGTCCTGGACTCGGCCAACCCCCAGGTAATTCTGGAGCGTGATCCTGAGCTCCCTTTCTGACGTTCCTTTTCTCTGGCCTTCCCCACCAGGGATCCACCTATGTCCGGCTCCCTCGGGTCTCTTGGTGGGTACACCTCTTCTGGGTTCCCTGACCCTATACTTGGTCTGCCTTTACTGGTGGATTTAGTGGGGGGTCGTGGCAGATCCTGCCCACAACCTCCGGTCTCTGGCTGAGGATTAGTGCCCTCCACCAGCTTGGGATCCGGTACCCTTGTGCCAACCCTTCACCCTGTTGCTTGTATTTGGGCTCTTGGGGTTCCCTCTTCTTCCCCTCTGGGTCCTTCTGACTCCTCTCTCTCTTCTTTCAGGACTGCTTGACCCTCTACAACAGACTGACTAGTAGCTGTCTGCCTGTCTGACCCTGATCTAAGATGGTTCCCACCTTATATACTCCCTCTATGTGTGAGCTCAGGTGACCAGCACCCAATGAGCTCCTAGCTTTACCCAGACTGCTCCCTCTATCTGCCCCTACACTACTGGGATGTTCCACCCCCCTCCCACTCCAGCCAGGGACAGACACTATCATACCTGCACATAAACTGGTGGGAGTACCGTTGATCTGTCCCCCGGAAATGGGATGTATGTAGTGTATGCAGCCTACTGAGCTCAGTTCCACACTCCATCCTTACCCGGGAGTGGAATATCACACCTCTGGCTTGAGGTGCAATACCCCTGTAGCAGCCGAATCCTCAGGGTGCTACATTCCCCCCTGGTAAATCACAGCACGTCCTCGGGCTGTAAGAGAATAAACATCCAAAACATACAAATTTTTTTTTTTTCATAAAACATAAACATATAAAACAGTATATATATCAGCATAAACTTTTCATAAATAACATTCTTGTTCCTCCGGCCACGGTGCAACTTGTGACCGGGTAAAGTGCGACAGTCTCTTCAAGAAAAACAACAGTTTCCTATAAAACCGGTAGGGGGCGCCTTAGAAAGCGCAACTATTTACAAGGGGGAAAGTGGCCACTCTCAGTCCTCGGTCAGTGGGATTAAGGGAAATACGGGTAACAGTTTACACTTGTCCCAACGGGGACATATTTAAAGCAGCAACAGTTCACTGTACCCCGACGGGTAACTATTTACAGTCTCTTCACCGTACTTTAACGACGGCGTCCTCCTGCTCCTTCTTTATCTTCAGACCCGTCCGGGTCCTCTTGCTCCTCCTCACACCGCAGCTCCTCCTCCGTCAGGCAATGCACATGGAGGGCGTAGGGTCCTTTGGCACACTTGTGCCGGGTGAACGTGACCTCGTCCCCTACGTACAGGTCACGACCTCTGTGTCCCTCCGGCAGATGGCTTTCTACGTCTCTGCGGGTTACAAAGACGTCGCCGGTGGTATGATGGTCTCTTATGAAGCCCCACCCATGCTGTAGGTTGAATTTAATCACAGTCCCGGTGGTACGGGGACCATGAGCTGCACGGGGGTTCCTCCTGGTCCGGCTCTTCTGCCCTGCGCTCTGTTCTTGCAGCCGCTGCTCTCGGACCCGCCTCTCGCTCCGTTCTCGCTCGAAGTCTGACAACTGCTGGCGGCAGCACTCCACTCGCTCTGCTGCGGCTGCCCGCGTTTCTTGAGTGAACCCCATGAGATCTCCTCCGGTGGGGTCCCACTCGAATTGTGCTTCTTCTAGCGGGAGCGGGGTTCTCCTGACGGGCTTCGGAGCCGGAATCAGGGGTTCGCACAGGGGCCTTGCTCTTTGGAGTTCCAGTTGGTAGTACTCCTGGGGCCATACAAAGGGCTGCCCATCCGGGCACGTGTGCTGGGCAAATAGATCTTCGCCCAGGTGCGGCACTCGAGATGTTGAGGGCGCGTTGATGGTAGCGGCGCCCGGGTTGACCAGGCCTTGCGACCAGGCTTGGGGCACCCTAAAGGTAAAGGGCACCGTAAAGACGGCGGCGCCCGGGGGTACTCGGCCCTGCGACCAGGCCGGTGGCTCCGCGGAGGAAGGGGGCGCTGTTGGAATTGCGGCGCCCGGAGGTACTAGACCTTGCGACCAGGCCGTTGGTATTTCCTGTTTGGTCGCGCTCAGGGTCGAGGCGTGTGACGTCACAGGGGTCGCGGCCGCGGCTTCTGCTTGAGGCCTAGTCCGGCACGGTGACGATGCAGCGACGGGCACGGCAGGGGAAATTTCGGGCTCTGCGACGGGGAGCTGGGACAGGTACACGGTTTCTCGGCTCGGGGTAGAGACGTCCCCTTTACCTGCCTCCGTCCGTTCAGCTCCCTCCTTGGCGCCGTCTCCGGCCTTCACTCCTCCTGCACCATCCTCAGAGGCGGTCTGTCTCCTCGTCTCGGGTGGCGTGCTCCGCTGACGGGTTCCGGTCTGCTGGGCCATCTCACGGCTCCACTCCGTCAGCGTGTCTTGCTGCACCTGGGCCATCCTCCGTGCGAGGCCCTCCAGCGCGGTCTGTGCACACTCCCGGTCTTGGGGGAGCTGTGCCAGGATTTCCACTAAGCCTAGTGGCGTTGTTGCTTGCAGCAGGCTCCTGACCACTGGGTCGGTGCTGCCTGTCTCTCCCTCCATCTCCGGGTACGCTTTCTCCGGAGTCCTCTCCAGACTTCTTGTCTCCGGGTGCGCTCTCTCCAGACTCCTCCAGGCTGCACCCATCTTCGTTCTTTTGTTCAGTCTCCGCCCACATTGAGGGTGGTCCCGGGGCAACTTTGTGATTGTCAGTTCCAGGGGCAGTTCTCTTACGCTGATGGACACTTCCAGCATCACAGTCTCTGTTGGTGGGCGCGGTTTCCGCTTTTGGCGCCATTCTTCGACCTGGCCCACGATGGGAGGTGGCCTCTTGCCACCCTCTGGCACGCCCATAATGGCGTCCGCTCTTCCAAGGCGGGAAATCTTTGGAAATGGCGGGAATCGTCTCCCAGTGGCGGGAAACTCCATGGATGGCGGGAAAAAGCTGCAAATGGCGGACAACCGGCGGGAAACGACCTGTGATGGGGTCCGTTTGCGGGGACCCTCCGGAACCGGCGGGAGACTTCTTTTTAAGGTAACGGTGAACTTTTCTTCAGGCACGCAGTACCCGGTTGTTGCGGGCACGTAATCCTGCCGACTACGCCAAAGTTGACGCGCCCCCTGGGCCAGTGTTGTTTGGGGGATACCCGGAGCCGGATCAGATGGGGGTTGTAGTCTCCGAGTGGCGGTTACCCGGTCCGTGCCCAGGGTGTCAAGCTCAGTGTGTGGCAGTCCTACAGATGTTGCTGGATGTTCTTTCGTGTCGACTACGCCACCCGTTGATTTGCGGTCAATACGGCCGCTGCTGCAGCAGGGTCCGCTGAGGCTGGTGGTGTGTGTGCAGCTTCTGGTGGTATAACCCCCAACGGGAGGGGTATAGCCTCAGGGGGTCAGTTGTAGAGGGTGGTGGTTGTGGTGGTGCAGTGAGGATGGTATTAAGACTCAGAGTCGGGCTGTGCAGTTCAGGGTTTTTACTTACTGCTGTTGTTCTGGTCACTCCGGCCTTGAGTGACCGCCCGAGCCGTGCTGCGTCCACCAGGTCCTGGACTCGGCCAACCCCCAGGTAATTCTGGAGCGTGATCCTGAGCTCCCTTTCTGACGTTCCTTTTCTCTGGCCTTCCCCACCAGGGATCCACCTATGTCCGGCTCCCTCGGGTCTCTTGGTGGGTACACCTCTTCTGGGTTCCCTGACCCTATACTTGGTCTGCCTTCCTGGTGGATTTAGTGGGGGGTCGTGGCAGATCCTGCCCACAACCTCCGGTCTCTGGCTGAGGATTAGTGCCCTCCACCAGCTTGGGATCCGGTACCCTTGTGCCAACCCTTCACCCTGTTGCTTGTATTTGGGCTCTTGGGGTTCCCTCTTCTTCCCCTCTGGGTCCTTCTGACTCCTCTCTCTCTTCTTTCAGGACTGCTTGACCCTCTACAACAGACTGACTAGTAGCTGTCTGCCTGTCTGACCCTGATCTAAGATGGTTCCCACCTTATATACTCCCTCTATGTGTGAGCTCAGGTGACCAGCACCCAATGAGCTCCTAGCTTTACCCAGACTGCTCCCTCTTTCTGCCCCTACACTACTGGGATGTTCCACCCCCCTCCCACTCCAGCCAGGGACAGACACTATCATACCTGCACATAAACTGGTGGGAGTACCGTTGATCTGTCCCCCGGAAATGGGATGTATGTAGTGTATGCAGCCTACTGAGCTCAGTTCCACACTCCATCCTTACCCGGGAGTGGAATATCACACCTCTGGCTTGAGGTGCAATACCCCTGTAGCAGCCGAATCCTCAGGGTGCTACAGAAGGACCTGGGCGTCTTGGTTAACAGCAAATTAAATTGGAGTGCCCAGTGTCAGGCAGCAGCTGTGAAGGCAAATAGAGTCATGGCATGCATCAGAAGAGGAATAGGGGCATATGATGAGAACATTGTTCTTCCTCTGTATAAAGCGCTGGTAAGGCCGCACTTAGAATATTGTGCTCAGTTCTGGGCTCCGGTGCTCAGGAAAGACATATTGGAGCTAGAGAGGGTACAAAGGAGGGTGACTAAGGTAATAAAGGGAATGGAGGGACTAGAATACCCAGAGAGGTTGTCAAAATTAGGCCTATTTACGTTGGAAAAGAGAAGGCTTAGGGGAGACCTCATAAACATGTATAAATACATCAGGGGGCAGTACAGAGATCTCTCCCATGACCTGTTTATACCAAGGATGGTGACAAAGACGAGGGGGCACACTATGCGTCTGGAGGAAAGGAGGTTCCTGCACCAGCATAGAAGGGGATTCTTTACGGTCAGAGCCGTGAGACTCTGGAACTCTCTGTGAGAGGAAGTGGTGATGTCCAACTCACTTAATGAGTTCAAGAGAGGCCTGGACGCCTTTCTTGAGAACAATAAAATTACATTTTATGCTTAGTAATAGTTAATTAATCCAGGGATTTAATCTGACTGCAAGATTGGTGTCGGGAAGTGAATTTTATCTCAATGATGTAAATTGGCCTATACCGCATGGTTTTTTTTTTTGCCTTCCCCTGGATCAACGCTGCGGAATAGCTGCAGTGCACAAGAAATAGGCTGAACTGGATGGACGCTTGTCTTTTTTCGGCCTTATAAACTATGTAACTATGTAACTATGGAAGACCATTTTTGGTGACTACCTCTTGAAGCTCATCAAGAGAATGCCAAGAGTGTGCAAAGCAGTCATCAAAGCAAAAGGGGGCTACTGTGAAGACCCTAGAATATAAGAGATATTTTCAGTAGTTTCACACTTTTTTGTTAAGTATATAATTCCACATGTGGTAATTCATAGTTTTGATGCCTTCAGTGTGAATGTACAATTTTCATAAGCATGAAAATACAGAGAAATCTTTAAATAAGAAGGTGTGTCCAAACTTTTGGTCTGTACTGTATGTCTGAATCCCGTTTTGTGGGGGGTCTGGACATATCCCCCGACGGGGACATTGAGCGTAATGTGAAAGCACAGTAAGCCAGGGATATGGTACAGATTTACAGTTTGGGTCATTTCATATGGGAAGATACCACAAAGGTGTACTTTTTTTTTCACTTTCAAGTTTAATAGCAGAATACTTTTATTTCATACTTTATTTAGATTTATTTTTTACGTAGCTTTAACTTTTACTTTACAGTCACTGATCTAATATCCTGCAATACTTCAGTACTGCAGAATATTAGGTCTGTCTGTTTTATATTGACAGTTCACATGTAGGACCCTGCATATTCCAGGCCCCAAAGATGGCTAACCTAAAGCCATTACTTGGCCTCAGGTTACCATAGGCTTAAGAGTAAGCCCTTCCCCTGCAATAGCCATCTAGATTCCGCTGTCACAATTGATGGCGGTATCTAAGGGGTTAAAAAGTATTGGTTATTACGCTGCATTGTGACATCATCACTTACCTTATATGGAAGCTGGCAGTGATGTCACACTGGTGAGTGATGTCACAATAGAGCGGAACCTATAAACATTCCGTCCCATCTCACACCGGTCAGACTTGGTATTTGTTCGTCTTCTGACAGCACTTACTTAGATCTTCTTCTTGTGGATTAGCGGTTTACTTGTGGATTAGCGGATTACTTGTGGATTAGCGAATTATTAGCGGTTTACTTGTGGATTAGCGGTTTACTTTTGGATTAGTGGATTACATCTGGATTATTGAATTACTTCTGGATTATCGGATTATTTCTGGATTTTCTTGAAGTCATTGACTGAGGACTTCTCCATCTGGAGGTAAATCTATTCTGTGCTGGTAATTATAAGACTGCTCGTTTTTATCCCATCATTATTTTTTCCATATTATTATTTCCAAGACCCGTAACGTTATCATTTTTCGGGATCTGGGGCCGGGTGAGGGATTATTTTTTGTGCACGGAGCGGTCATTTTTCATTGTTTCGGGGGTAGATACAATGTTTTGATCGCCTCTAGTTGCATTTTATTGCAATATTGCGGTGGCCAAAATAACGTAATTCTGGCGTTTGGATTTTTTTCTCGTTTCGCCGTTTACTGATCTGATTACTTAATATTTTGATAGATTGAACATTTCTTAACGCGATGATACCAAATATGTGCATTTTTATTTTATGAGCCGGCGATCTCAGGAGATTCACAATGAAAGGCACGGGGGTCTTCTGCAGACTCCGGTTTGTCATGACAGCCCACTGATGCCCTGCGATCACGAGACAACATCGCTGATGTGAACGTTGATAGATAGATGGAGATTATAAGGTGGGAGGGGGGATAAAGAGCAAAAATGCCTTCATCTCTTGCTGTACTGTACGTATATATGTGAACCCGCTCCACATGTACAGCGCTCTGGAATTACCAGGGTGGTCCGCTCTACAAGTCTGCAGTCACTCTATGATTCTCCGCCAGTGGGCGAGTGACTAGTGCTGGACTAGTCTTGTCTCTGGCGATGGTTTCCCGCTCGCTCTTCATTGTACATAATGTACCTTGCTGCAATTGTGCTGGCAGACTGCAGTTCATGCTCCCTGGGTTTGGGCCGGAGAAATCAGGTGACAGGTTCCCTTTAGAAATAAAGAATAGTAATAATAATGGCAGCCAGCTATTTACTGTATATGGGGCATGGCAAGCTGCTCAACGTATTATGACCCCATGTATTATAGCATCAATATATCTTCATCTCCTTCAGATCTTCCTCCTGACTCTGTCTGGTCAAGGACCACAGAGGGGACGTCAGTCACCACCGTCCATCAGCTGAGAAGAGACCTTCAGCGTGTACAGGACACAGCAGAGAGCCGGACATCTTTAGGGTGAGTGTCAGGGATGTACCCCATAGCAGAAGTTCTAATTGGGTCCCCCGCAACAAAAAAATAAATAATAATATTCGTCTGGGTCACAGAAGAGCATATCTCACAACTTTCCAGCCTGTACAAAGTACATTTCCTCCTACTAAAGACATATATTCCCGTTTAATTGCACCCATAAGGTACGATACCCACAAAAGTGCCTCACAAACACTGTATGATATCCCCCACAGTGAAATCCACCACAGTACCCTCCACACACACAGTATGATGACCCTTCTGCACCCCTCCCCTCAAATACCCTGGAAAGGTATGGTGACCCCAACACAGTATGATCCCCCAACTGTGACCCCCAACACAGCCCTCCATGCAGTATAATGGGCCTACATACAGAATAATGGCCCCACACCTCACCACACTGTATAATGGCCCACACTAGCCCTCCAAACAGTATAATGGCCCCCACACAGTATGATGGACCCCATACAGACCATCCCACTGTGTAAATGCTTGCATACAGTATAATGGCTTCAACATAACCCTCCATGCAGTATAATGGGCCTACATACAGAATAATGGCCTCACACCTCACCAAACTGTGTAATGGCCCATACTATCCCTCCAAACAGTATAATGGCCCCCACACAGTATGATTCCCCAACTGTGACCCTCACACAGCCCTCCATGCAGTATAATGGGCCTACATGAAGAATGATGGCCTCACACCTCACCACACTGTATAATGGCCCACACTATCCCTCCAAACAGTATAATGGCCCCCACACAGTATGATGGACCCCATACAGACCATCCCACTGTGTAAATGCTTGCATACAGTATAATGGCTTCAACATAACCCTCCATAAAGTATAAATGCTCTCACATAGCCCTACAAATATTATAATGGCCCCACATAGCCCTTCAAATAATATAATATTATAGCCCTGCATATAGTATAACCACTCGGCATAGTTATCATATGGTATTATGCACTCCCATACAGTATAATGCATACAGTATACCATCCATACAGTATAGTATCCCATACAGTATAAACCAATTCCCATAGTCCTCCATACAGTATAATACACTCCCCATAGTCCTCCATATATTATAATGCATTCTCCATATTCCTCCATATAGTATAATGCACTCCACATACTCCTCCATATAGTATAATGCACCCCTCATAGTCCTCCATACAGTATAATGCACCCCATGGTCCTCCATACAGTATAATGCACCCCATAGTCCTCCATACAGTATAATGCACTCCTCATAGTCCTCCATACAGTATAGTCACTCTCCATATTCATCCATACAGTATAATACACTCTCCATAGTCCTCCATATAGTATAATAAACTCCTCACAGTCCCCCATACAGTATAATGCACTCCTCATAATCCTCCATATAGTGTAATGCTCTCCTCATAGTCCTCAATACAGAATAATGCACCCCTCATAGTCCTCCATACAGTACAATGCACTCCTCATAGTCCTCCATACAGTGTAATTCACTCCTCATAGTCCTCCATATAGTATAATACACTCCCCATGGTCCTCCATACAGTATAATGTATTCCCAATAGTCCTCCATACAGTATAATGCCCTCCACATAGTCCTCCATACAGTATAATACACTCCCCATGGTCCTCCATATATTATAATACACTCCCCATAGTCCTCCATACAGTATAATTCATTCCTCATAGTCCTCCATACAGTATAATGCATTCCCCATAGTCCTCCATATAGTATAATGAACTCCTCATAGTCATCCATATAGTATAATGCCCTCCCCATAGTCCTCCATACAGTATAATGCACCCAATGGTCCTCCATACAGTATAATGCACTCCATAGTGCTCCATACAGTATAATGCACCCCATGGTCCTCCATACAGTATAATGCACCCCATAGTCCTCCATACAGCATAATACACTCCCCATAGTCCTCCATACAGTATAATACACTCCCCATGGTCCTCCATACAGTATAATGCATTCCCCATGGTCCTACATACAGTATAATGCTCTCCTCATAGTCTTCCATACAGTGTAATGCACTCCCTATAGTCCTCCATACAGAATAATGCACTACCCATAGAACTCCATACAGTATAATGCACCCGATGGTCCTCCATACAGTATAATGCACCCCATAGTGCTCCATACAGTATAATGCACCCCATGGTCCTCCATACAGTATAATGCACCCCATAGTCCTCCATACAGCATAATACACTCCCCATAGTCCTCCATACAGTATAATACACTCCCCATGGTCCTCCATACAGTATAATGCATTCCCCATGGTCCTCCATACAGTATAATACACTCCCCATATTCCTCCATATAGTATAATACACTCCACATAGTCCTCCATACAGTATAATACACTCCTCATAGTTCTCCATATAGTATAATGCACTCACCATAGTCCTCCATAAAGTATAATACAGTCCCCATAGTCCTCCATACAGTATAATACACTTCCAATAGTCCTCTATGTAGTATAATGCCCTCCACATAGTAGTCCATATAGTATAATGCATTCCCCATAGTCCTCCATACAGTATAACGCATCCCACATAGTCCTCCATATAGTATAATGAACCCCATAGTCCTCCAAACAGTATAATGAACTCCCCATAGTCCACCATACAGTATAATGAACTCCCCCTAGACCTCCACTTCAGTATAATGCACCCCCATAGACCTCTATATAGTATAATGCATTCCCCATAGTCCTCCATATATTATAATGTGCCGCATAGTCCCCCATACAGTATACTGCTCTCCTCATAGTCCTCCATATCTCATTTTCACAAGGGTAACAGGAGCAACAGTACCCAACAATTAGTGGTACAATTTCTCCTGAGTGCAGTGATCTCCCATATGTGGGCAGAATCTACTCTATGGCCACGCGGCCGGGCTCCAGAGGGAAGGAGCACGATTTGACATTTGGACCTCGTTTTTAAATGGAATAGTTTGCAAAGTTCATTTGCAGATGCCCTAAGTGCCAGAACAGCAGAATCCCCCCTCATGTGACCCCATTAAGGACATTACACCTTTCTGGGAATTCATCTACAGTGTAGTGACAATTTTGACTCCATTGGTTCTTTTTCATAAACAAGAGCGTAGTGGATATTACACAACGTATTATGACCCCATGTATTATAGCATCAATATGTCTTCATCCCCTTCAGATCTTCCTCCTGACTCTGTCTGGTCAAGGACCACAGAGGGGACGTCAGTCACCACCGTCCATCAGCTGAGAAGAGACCTTCAGCGTGTACAGGACGCAGCAGAGAGCCGGACATCTTTAGGGTGAGTATAATGGCGGAGGTGCTGGGCTCCTGTGTCCCTCTTACTTAGACTGATTAGATAAGTGGAGGAGGTCGGACCATGGCTGTTGGCACCAAGTATTATGGCACATGGTACCACTTATTGTGGTACATGACACCATTTGTTATGGCATGATGTAAAATGGCATCAATATGTCTTCATCTCCTTCAGATCTTCCTCCTGACTCTGTCTGGTCAAGGACCACAGAGGGGACGTCAGTCACCACCGTGCATCAGCTGAGAAGAGACCTTCAGCGTGTACAGGACACAGCAGAGAGCCGGACATCTTTAGGGTGAGTATAATGGCGGAGGTGCTGGCTGTTGGCACCGACCATTGATTTAGGCCGGGGTTGTACAAGCCAACTTATGGCATTTAACGACTATCATTCGGTTACTTGTTGGCTGATTGTGTCACTTAATTGCCTATTTGAGCATTTCTTATTGCTGTAAAATACTGACCAAATACTGGACGTGTGAACGTGGCTTAAAGATGAAAATTATTTGGTTTAGATGTAAAATAAAACCTGTGTCAAGTTGTGGTTTGTGCTGATGGGGTCTACCATCGCTGTACACACAGGACTGGGGGAAATAAAATGGTAAAATCTAATCTGTGACTTGGATTATAGGTTGGAATAACACTCTACTGCTCGGAACTTATCACACTTTTCCTTCTGGAGCAGTGAAAACGCTACTTTAAAGTTTGTTTTTGGCTAAGAAACCTGATTTCCATTGTGGAATTCACCAGCTCTTACTGTAAGTATTCTGAGGTTAATAGAACAAACATTTCCTGCTGAAAAATAAAAGAATAAAATCTGACCAATCTATTCTTCATTTTAGGGTGGATAAACTACTACAGAGCTGAAATCTTGACAAGAAGATCCCTGTCTATTACTAAGATATCAGCTGAATTCTTTATTGCTACTATTGACATCACATGTAAAAGTAGTTAAAGGGTAACTATGATATTGTGTAACATTGAAGCATAAGTGGCAATGTGTGCACTTGATGGGAGGAATAGCGCTCATTGATCATTTTATCACTGATTGATACAATTTGTTGAAGGTTCAGTTCCCATGTAAAGTAAATACTTTCTATATATTTGGCTGTTTCAGGTTGTCCTGCTTTATCTTCTCATCCCTGCTACTTATTTTGACTGTTACAAGGAACATATCTTGTTAGATGTAAGTGTTTTACTTTACTCAAATGTGAAAAAAATCAAAGCCGAGCTGTAAAAATGCCATTGCCTTCTATTTCCAGACAATCTCTTCCTTATACAAGGTTTGGCCTATAACCAATACATGCATGCCTGGGTTTAAGAGGACCTGTTGATTATTTTAGCTTTTTTCTTGTTTTTATGGTGGGGGGTGATGTAGGTGCCCTTTCAGACTTTTGCTATGGGCTCCATGATTTCTATGGACGCCCTTGCACATATCTACTTTACATTTGCATCATTCTTAAAAAAAATTCTTTGTTAGGAAGTTAGAAGGGTTAAAAGTTTAGCAGCAATTTTTCATTTTTTTAATGAAATTGACAAAACCTAGATTTTTCGGGACCATTTCACCTTTGAAGTAACTTAGAGGGGCCTATATGTCAGGAAAACCAGCAGACAAGACCCAATTTTAAAATCTGCACCCTTGATTGTATTCAAAACCACATTCAGAAAGCTTGTTAACCCTTTAGAAAGAAATGAAAAATGACATTTTCTGTGTAACATAGATGTTGCTTTAGTCCGAAACTTCTCATTTTCACAAGGGTAACAGGAGAAACTGGAAGCCACAATGAGTGGTACAATTTCTCCTGAGTGCAGTGATCTCCCATATGTGGGCAGAATCTACTCTATGGTAACGCGGCCGGGCTCCAGAGGGAAGGAGCACCATGTGATTTTTGGAGCAGGTTTTCTACTGGAATAGTTTGCAGAGGCCCTAAGTGCCAGAACAGCAGAATCCTCCTTCAAGTGACCCCATTTAGACATTACACATCTCTAGAAATTCATCTACTGTGAAGAAACAACTTTGACTCTATGGGTTATTTTTCAGTGGATATTGCAGAGTAAAAATTGCAAATAGTGTTGTGCTGGTACATTGTAGCGCCCAATACATTGTATCCAGCTTGTGCTTCTGGAGACACGCACTCCGTAAATTACCTGGGCTCCCCCCGCTAGAGTAATGCCAAAAAGTGATAAACCGCAGATTAGTAACTACTGACGGGTTCTGATCTCTAATTACAATATGCAGATTGTTCTTTCCATATCATTAAGTCCAGTAAGTTTTGTGTTGTCCTCCCATAAGGAGGTGAACAGATCACTGTATCGGCATTAGTATCCTTGTACCGATCCTGCCAAAAACCAACATTACAAAAGGAGTCTGCTCTTAGCTCAAACTTCAGAAATGCCACATAGTGATGTGTAATGGAATAAGAAGGCCGAGGGCTTACCTTACCCTGCACGGTGAAGCCCCCTGTGCCAATGGGTAATGGATGTAACGAAAACCCACAGCATCCATTGGTTTTCAATATGGCGTTGGCTGCATCCTCATCTGTTCTCCAGCTGTAATGTGAAATATCATTTTATTATTTGCATTTATATTGTAGAAATAATGATAATTTACCTTCAATTAATGAATGTTAATTCCATTGATAATTTACATGACATTTCTTCTAACATAATATTCCTTTCTTGGCAGATTTCCTCTGATTACATGATGAAGCATTCCAGCATGGCATCCAGCGATCAACATAAAGACCTGTTGGCCTTGCTGGATCTGCTCGCTGTCCCACTCCTGGAGGACACTATTCCAGGCATTGTCACATCATATGAGCCTGAAGAAATGAAGACCATGACCAGCGTGCTTATAGAACATCTGCATGATCTGGATGGACAGGATTTGGTGAATGCCCTCCTGTTCTTGGCAACCGTAACATCTGCCAGAGCGGACGCTGAGAACTTTCTGACTGATGAGCTGATTGATGAGACCTACTGTCTCATGCTCAATGCAGAAAGTGAGAGACATCAGGGAATAACTGGTGCAGCTATGACGCTCCTGGCTAACATTGCTGTATACCGCTCTGAAGACATCATGGAGCTCTTGGAAATCGATGAGGAGCATCTACAGAGCAGCGAACTGAAAACACTGGATCTGATTTCCACCAAAACCATCAGAGTTTGGAATGAGATAAGTGCAGCGCAGAATATACTGACAGTGGATGACTTGATTGTCCATACACAACACCAAGCTGGACCATCTGACAGCTTTGATTTTTATTATCATCTTCTGCACCCTAGCTATGGGTTCATTAACCATCAGGATGACTCTCATGTCCTCCAAGACACAGACACAACCCAGGCTGCGATGTGTCGTTACATTACTTGTGTCTTAACTGATGAGGAAAGGAAAAAGGTCATCCATTACCTGCTTATAGCAATGAGATCGGCTGTAAGAACCAGCAAACTCATCAGCATCATGTTCTTCTCGGAGCTCCTACTTCATCCTGAGCTCCTGGAGGGAAAAATGGCAAAAGACTTGATCTTATTCATGGCTTCAAAGATGGACAGCTCGGACGAGCTTGAGGTCTGTCTTGCTGTAGAAGCTATGGGAAATGCTAGTATAGGTGCACCAAGACAGGTGCATCAACTGAAAGACGTCATCTATGGCTGCCTTTACAGTAAACTAACGGATCATAGGAAGCTAAAAGTTGTCATCAAAAGCTTACAAGCCCTATCAAAGTTTGTCATACTGCTGAAAAGATCAAAACTTGGCAGGAAATTTGGGAAGATTGTCAATCGTTGTACTGACTACCTAAACGCCCCAAACCCACTGATCCGCACATACTCTACTTCACTATTTGCAGATCTCGCCCAGAACTGCAACAGGGACAAGAGAGGCTTCAGTCACCACGTCAGGAGATGCCTGCCTGACTTACTGATAAAGTTACACAGCAAAGACCAGCAGGTTAAGGCATCCGGTATTGCAGCCTTGTTGCATTGTCTGCCTTACATCGGATGTAACAACGTAGAAGAACTGTTATGTGCTGATGGCGAAAAGTCCTGCAAAATATATGAGCAACTTGGGCAAAAAGAACCTGCCCTTCTGGTGAAGATGATGATCCACAGTACCGAAATGCTGTATATGGTAGACGAGGTAGACGCTGTCCTGAAACACCTCACTATGATCAGAGACGCGTTACCCTATGAAGAACTCTATCCGTCAAAATTAGAAGACGTGTTTAAAGGGTTGAGGAGACTCACAAGTCAAATCTATAATCCAGTGGTGCAGGAGGCAAGTAACCGTGCCGTGGACATCCTGGCCACCAAGTGGAAAAGCATTGGAACTGTTAAAGTAGTTAAAGTTGGAACACGCAGTAACGAGATCTATGAACCACTGAAAAGAGTGGAAGTCATATTTTACGAGACTTCAGTGTGAAACATCTATCAATGGACATCCTGTGCACAAAGTGGAGAAGTACTGGGACTGTAAGCAGGATGGAGAAAACTTGATAGTCCCCAAATGTATATTTTTTTAGATAAATATTATAAAAAATACTCTTTGTTTGTTTTATTGCTGATAGTAACTAGCTATGTCTTCTACATTTCGAAACTGTACCTATATCATAGAGATGAGCGAATAAATTGGAGTGGAATTCTACTTGAATTTTACAAAAATCCACATTCACCAAAATGTAGAGTGTTTGTAATTTGCTTCCAAGCGGATTCAGCAAAATTTATTTTCAGAAGCATAAAAGGCCATCAAAATGTAAAAAAATTAATACCGGCTCCTCCGCTCCTCATCGTAACCTGTCCGGTCGTCTTCAGATCACCGACGGTCTTCAGAGCGTGCACGCAAATCAGGAAATCAATTTCAGATCAGTTGTGGATCAGGCAACAGTCACCCTTGGAGATCCGATGTTAGCAGGTCCCTGGTAGCAGAATTTATTCAATGTATGGAGCTGGAACAGCACAACTCCATTGCGTAATGGTTGTTCAAATGCTGAGGGACCTGATAACCTAGCTCTATCACTAGCCCTATATCTGACCCTGTACCTTACCCTAACTCTAACCCAACCCTAGCTAGGGGTAGAAAAGGGGTGTGTGTGTAAGAACATAAAATAATGAATACAGACGAGCAGATTACATTTACATTTACCAGCTTCACCAAACTTCTCCAAGACATTTGATTTCATCCAAATCAATGGCACTTCAAATCCCCTAGATGCCCTGATAAAACATCTATGACAGTCCTCACTATTCTCCTCCCAGCTGTGCTGTCACACACTATCTGTACAGTTCTTCAGTGTTTTATGGCTTTTTCTCCGTATCTGGATGGCTAGGCTGTGAGCTGTGATGTCTTCTCACTATGCATACGTCTTGTACGTACAGAAGTGTTGCACAACCAAGAAAACTTGTTGATTGCTGTGGATCCAACCTAACCATAAACCTAGATGGGAGGAAGAATAGCGAGTGAGGAAAGAGTGTCCTACAATCTGATGGCTAGTTACAATATGCAGATTGTTCTTGCCATATAATTAGGGCCAGTAAGTTTTGTGGTGTTGCCCTTCAATAAGGCAGTGAACAGCGCCCTGCACTGGCATTAGTATCCTCGTACGGATACTGCCGAAAACCAACACTAAAGTAGGTGTCTACACTTAGCTCTAACTTCAGCAATGCCACATAGTGATGTGTAATGGCATAAAAAGGCCAATCCACTTCAGGGCTTACCTTCCGGAGAAGCCCCCTATCTCACTAGAGATGGCAGACAAAGGTAAGCAGCAGCGTATTTCACAACACATTGCAGTATCAGACTTTTTAGGCTAACTAAATTGTTTCAACAGTCTAAAAATTATCCCTTTTTTGGGGGTTGGGGGGGAAGAAAAGATGCAGGTCTTGCTGTCGTTTATAGACAGGTGGTGAAACTGGAAGTAGCCGTGGCATTTTCACATCGTTAAGTATAATAATTATCCCTGTTTGAGTGGCTTTGCCCTTTTCTAAATGAATGAGCGATGTCCAAATAATTTCTATTTAATAGGGAGACAAAACAGGTGTACTGTGATGTTTTAATTGTGAAAAAAAAAATGGCCTGCCAACCAGAAGTGAAAAATTGAAATTGACATATCACAAAAGAACAATAGTTACAGAGTATTTGACAAGCAATTGTATAATAGTGATATATGAATTAGAATACAATAAAATAATAAATCAGTTCGGAGTCTAAAGTGCAAACTGGTTCTAGTGGGGGGAAGGGGCAAGCACAGTATTGGCAGGAACACTCTCTGGAAATTGATGTGGCTTCCTGGGCGTTGACTTAGGCCACTGCTCCTTCTTGTTAGACGCACAACCCTCACAAAGTCTTTTAACGCTCTCTGGACTGCTCTTGTGTCGGGGGACCACCTCTGGTCTGCAGCCCTCCCTCTAACCATGCCTGGTACTGTATGTCTGTGCAGGAAGTGATGACCCATCTCACAAGTCTCCTTCAATCACTGCCCCATGTTAGAGTCTCTGACTGGGTGTTCTCAGGGCTTTTTGGTGCTTGACCATCGACGAGTGTCCCTTTGGTCCACACCGGTGGGGGCTGGTCTCAGACTGTTGACCGCCGTTGTCTGGGGTGGAAACCTTGACTGGCGTAGTTCAGGTCTTCAGTGCTTGACTGGCGTAGCTTTGGTCTTCAGTGCTTGACTGTTGTCGTCTAGGTCCGGGCCTGACTGGTACCCACTGCTGCGGCCTACTATCTCGGCCGCTGGAGCTGCAGCAAGAGCGTCTGCCACCTCTCTTGGTGCCAAATCTCCTTCCGATTTGGCACGCTGACTTTTTATATCGAAGGCCGGTTTCGTCACTCACACCTGATAAATGGTACTGCCTAATTCTGTCACCTGCGCATCTCTTCTCTTTAGAAATAGTTCCGCAGGGTTTCTTCGAGTCCAGATGCTGCACGGTATATACTCCATTCTCCTACACAGGGACAAAAAAGAACCATCCCTATCTTTTAATAGTGCACATGTATGTGCCTTTCCTAAACCCACATAACAATTAAAGCAGGCCACTGGACATATAGTGGACCCTTCTCAACGCACCCAAAATGGGCCTTTTGTCATCTGCTCTTTTTTGACCTGGCACAACCAAAATCCAACAGAATCTACAATAAACAGAGCATCTTCACCCAATAGAACCCCCTATTTAACTGAAGATGGTGACACCAATTCCCTTTATGCTATGTTAATGAATTACCGATGATATCCTGGCTACATCACATCCTACCCATTCCAGAAATGAACTGAACACTTCAAACAAGGCACATGAAATTCAGCAGCCCTTTGGAAGACACCTACAGTATCCACAAAATAAGCATTGTTATGAGAAGATCAAGAAGCTCACTGGGTGAGGTGGATCCTCTAAGCCCAAGGTCCAGGTGGACACATGGGCCAATGGCATGGGTTCAGCATTTTAGTGAGTAGAGGGACTGGAAACAGTAGGTAGACAGGTGGAATGCTGGAAACCAAAGGCAAGCAGGAAACTGTAGACAGGAAACTGTAGGCAGGCAGGTGGCTGCCAAGAAACCGCAGACAGTCAGAGAGCGTCAGGTAAAAGCAGGAAGGCAGACAACAGGAAACCGCACACAGGTGGAGGACGTCAGGAAACTGCAGCGAGGTGATGTCAGGAAACCGCACACAGGCGGAGGACGTCAGGAAACTGCATGCAGGCGGAGGACATCAGAAAACCACAGTCAGGCAGGCGGATATCAGGAAACTGCAGGAAGTAAGGTGGATGTCAGGAAACTGCATGCAGGCGGAGGACATCAGAAAACCACAGTCAGGCAGGCGGATATCAGGAAACTGCAGGCAGGCAACGTACAGGAGACGATATGTAGCAAACCAAGTGTTAGAACCTTGCTCTTAGGTTTTTTCTATTGCTGGTCACATGACCTTGTTGGCCTATTTAATCCTGCTCCGCCCTTCTGGCTTTGCTGGACTTCATTGTATTACTACTCTTTAGCTAGCCTGTGCTCTGTATCTAACTCTGTTAGTTTGCTTGGTCTACGGACCTCTGTGTTCTATATATTTTGTTTGTTCGTCTGTCTGCTACTATTTCTGTTAGGAGGTGTCCCATTTTCCTCCCAGTCCTTAGTACTTGTAGGGATCCCTTCCCCACATCTATAGGTCTCCGTACAGACTAGCTTAGGACTTTAGCAGGTCTGATCGCAGGATCAGGTCCCCTGTTACATCATAGGGATAAAGCTGAGTTCTATCCTAGGGACAGATCTCCTCTCTTTCCTTAGCTCTGGTAGCAGAACATAACAGTAAGTCCAGCCTGCAAATTCTCTAAGGAAAGATTTTTCTGATCCATCATGGTGTCGGTTCAGGATTTGGCTCATCGCCTGCAGGGACTCTCTCTGGAGGTGGCCGAGCTCCGTCAGCACGTGAGTAACTGTCCTGGAGCACATTTCTTGGAGCCTAAGGTACGTTTGCCGGATTTATTTTTTGGTGAACACCGAGAATTTTTTTCATTTAAAAATGCTTGCTTATTGTATTTTCGTTTGAGACCCAAGTCCTCTGGGGATGAATCCCAGCGCATAGGGTTCATAATGTCACTTTTGCGCAAAGAGCCTCAGGAGTGGGCCTTTTCTTTGCAACCTAGTGATACATGCTTCAGATCAGTGGATAGTTTTTTTTCTGCTTTGGGGCTATTATATGATGATCCTGACCGTGTCTCATCAACTGAGACTGAGTTAAGACGTTTGAGACAGGGATCAGGTAATGTGGAAAAATATTGTACTCATTTCCGTCGGTAGTCTACTCAAACAGGGTGGAACGATTCTGCTCTGAAAAGTCTGTTTCTTGCTGGGCTCAATGAAAGGGTTAAAGACCTGCTAATTGCTTATCCTACACCTGAAGATTTGCAACAGGCTATGCAATTAGCTATACGGGTGGATAGGAGACTGCGTGCAAGGGTTAATGAGAGCAAATCCTCTGCTATGTCAGTTTCTGGTTATGAGAATGTGTGTACTAACAGTGGTGAATCGATGGAGATTGGAGCGATGGTACCTCGCTCTCAAGAAAAGGACCGCAGATTCTCTGAAGGCTTGTGTTTCTATTGCGGAAAATCTGGTCATTTGATTAAAGGCTGTGAGCTTCGTATGAAGAAAGAAAAAAAAATGGTCAGTCATGCCCGTATTGCCTGTTTAAATTCCAAGGGTGTATTTTTAGCTGCTTCCACGATTGCTCAGGAAAAATTAATGGAATTTCGGGTGTTTGTTGATTGTGGGTCTACTCTGAATGTAATTGATGGGGGATTCTTGGAAAGACTCAATTTAAAACCCGAACCTTTATCATCCCCCATTGCTGTGGTTTCTGTGGATGGCTCCCCTTTGAAGAATGTTACTCTCAAGGTCTGTGAATTTCCTCTCACTATTAATGGTGTTCACCATGAGAAATTGGATTTGGTAGTCTTGAATAACTTGCCTTCTCCGGTGGTCTTGGGATTGCCCTGGTTAAAATTGCACAATCTTGTACTGGATTGGTCTACCAATGAAATTAAATCCTGGAGCCATAAATGTTATGACAAGTGTTGTAACGGGCGTATTGCAGCTGTGGTTAGGGGGGATTTCCTGTTCCTATTCAGGATTTTTGGAGAGTTTTTTCTGAGAAGGAATCGCAGGTTTTGCCTCCCCATAGAGACTATGATTGTTCTATTAAATTTGTCCCTGGAGCGACTCTTCCTAAAAGTCGTTTATTTAACCTTACTATTCCTGAGAGAAAGGCTTTGGAGGAATACATACAGACAAGTTTGGCCGCCGGTCACATTAGGCCCTCTAAGTCTCCTGTGGCGGTTGGATTTTTTTTTGTAAAAAAAAAGGACGGCGGTTTACGTCCTTGTCTGGATTTTCGTGAGATTAACAAAATTACTGTACACAATCCTTACCCACTGCCATTGATTCCTGATCTGTTTAACCAGTTAGTGGGGGCCAAGTGGTTCTCTAAAATTGACCTTCAGGGGGCATACAATCTGTAGCGCATGAAGGAGGGTGATGAATGGAAGACTGCTTTTAACACTCCTGTGGGTCATTTTGAGAATCTGGTTATGCCTTTTGGTCTTACCAATGCTCCTGCATTTTTTCAGAATCTTATTAATGACATCCTTAGACCTTTGATCGGCAAAAATGTGGTTGTGTATTTGGATGACATTTTGATTTATTCGCCGGATCTGGAGTCTCATTGGCGGAGCGTACGTGAGGTATTACAGTTATTAATGGACAATTCGCTTTTTGCTAAGCTGGAGAAATGTGAGTTCGCTGTACAGAGAATTAGTTTTTTGGGCTATATTATCTCCAGCGAAGGTTTTGAGATGGACCCGGTTAAAGTTCAAGCTGTGCAGGAATGGCCTAGGCCTATTGGTTTGAAATCGATACAGAGGTTTTTGGGTTTCGCCAATTATTACAGAAAATTCATAAAAAAAATTTCTATTATTGTCAAACCTCTGACCGATCTCACCAGGAAAGGTGCTGATGCGGTTCAGTGGTCTTCTGAGGCCATTGAAGCTTTTGTGTATCTCAAGGAGAGGTTCACCTCTGCTCCCATCCTTATGCAGCCTGATGTGACTAAGCCGTTTTTGGTTGAGGTTGATGCTTCCTCTGTGGGGGTTGGCACAGTATTGTCTCAGGATAACGGGGATGGACTACATCCCTGTGCCTTTTTTTCCAAAAAAAATTTTTCGGAGACTGAACTGAATTACGATATTGGTAATCGGGAATTATTGGCTATTAAACTCGCATTTGAACACTGGCGCCACCTCTTGGAAGGTGCGGAATTTCCCGTTCAGGTTTTTACGGATCATAAAAATCTGATATATCTTGATGCTGCCAAGCGCCTGAATGCCCGTCAGGCTAGGTGGGCACTGTTTTTCTCGCGGTTTAATTTCTCCGTTACTTACATCCGAGGTACTAAGAATGTTAAGGCGGATGCCTTGTCTCGCAGTTTTTCTCCCATAGTCGGTGCTGAGAAAGAGGAGAACAATTTACAAGAAGGTGTTGTGATAGCTGCTTTGGACTCCATTTTGGAAGATGAGATTCTTAAAGCACAGGAGAATGCCCCATCTAACACTCCTCACGGGAGGTTGTTTGTGCCTGGGACCTTTAGGAGAGCTTTGTTTGTTGAGTGTCACGAATCTCGGTTGGCAGGTCATCCCGGAATCTCTGAGACCAAGAGACTGGTGGGTCGCAGTTTTTGGTGGCCTGGATGGCAGAAGGAAGTCATTAAGTGGGTGCGTCAATGTACTATATGTGCTAGATCTAAGTCCTCACATACTCCTGCTGCGGGGTTACTTTGTCCTTTGGAGGTTCCCAGTGCTCCTTGGACACATTTGGCTATGGACTTTATAACTGACCTTCCCCCCTCTGAGGGTTTTACTGTCATCTGGGTGGTCGTGGACCGTTTTAGCAAGATGTGTCACTTGGTTCCCTTCGTCAAACTGCCCTGCGCTAAAACTCTCGCTAAGGCCTTTGTCAAGGAAATTGTCAGACTTCATGGCGTTCCTACTGACATTGTTTCTGATAGGGGACCTCAGTTCGTGGCTCGTTTTTGGCGTGCCTTTTGTGACAGGTTGGGAGTTCATTTGTCGTTCTTATTCGGATATCATCCTGAATCTAATGGCAGACAGAAAGGAAAAACCAGGATGTTGAGCAGTTCTTGCGTTGCTTTGTGGCAGACAATCAAGAGGGGTGGTCTGAGTTTCTGCCACTTGCTGAATTTGCTCTGAACAATCATACATCTTCTTCTGCTGGTTGTTCGCCTTTTTTTTTGTTGTTCTGGGAGACATCCGTCGTTTGGGTCGTTCTCCAAGTTGGGATCTGCCGTGCCTGAGGAGGAGAATTTTTCCGGTGATTTGGAGAGAGTTTGGATGGATGTGCGTGGTAATCTTCAGGAGGCCAACAGAAAATCTAAAGACTACTTTGATAGGAAACGACAGGAGGTTTTGTTCGCTGTTGGTGACATGGTTTGGTTGTCCTCTAGGAATCTGCGGTTGAGGATTCCTTCTAAGAAATTGGGTCCCAAGTTTGTAGGGCCCTTTAAGGTGCTTCAGGTTGTCAACCAATCTGCTGTTAGGTTGGAGGTTCCTACCTCCTGGAGAATTAATCCGGTGTTTCATGTCTCTCTGTTGAAAAAAGCTGTTGTATCGGATTGTGACGCCTCTGCCTCTGTTCCTCCGGTGGTGGAGGACGGGGAATATGAAATTTCTCGCATCCTTAACTCTAGATGGTATAGAGGTAGTTTGCAGTATCTCGTGGCCTGGAAAGGTTTCGGACCCGAGGATAACTCTTGGGTGAGGTCGGATGATGTTTCCACATCCAGACTTATCAGAGCGTTTCACAGGAGATTTCCTGATAAGCCCGGGCCTAGGGGATCCGGAGGATCCTCTTAGAAGAGGGGGTACTGTTAGAACCTTGCTCTTAGGTTTTTTCTATTGCTGGTCACATGACCTTGTTGGCCTATTTAATCCTGCTCCGCCCTTCTGGCTTTGCTGGACTTCATTGTATTACTACTCTTTAGGTAGCCTGTGCTCTGTATCTAACTCTGTTAGTTTGCTTGGTCTATGGACCTCTGTGTTCTATATATTTTGTTTGTTCGTCTGTCTGCTACTATTTCTGTTAGGAGGTGTCCCATTTTCCTCCCAGTCCTTAGTACTTGTAGGGATCCCTTCCCCACATCTATAGGTCTCCGTACAGACTAGCTGAGGACTTTAGCAGGTCTGATCGCAGGATCAGGTCCCCTGTTACATCGTAGGGATAAAGCTGAGTTCTATCGTAGGGACAGATCTCCTCTCTTTCCTTAGCTCTGGTAGCAGAACATAACACCAAGGTCCAGCAACACAGAAGTCTTAATGCAGTACTGACTCGCCCCCTGGGCCGTGTGGGGAACCCGGAACCGGACCTTTTGTGGGATGCTGGGGGTTGTAGTCTCCACGTGGCGGTGACCCGGTCCCATGGCTCAGGGTGGTCAAACCAAATGGGAGTCTATTTATGGTGTTTGTTATTATTTATAAATTGTCCGACTACGCCACCCGTGGATTGCGGTCAGGATGAACCGCCGCTGCAGGGCAGACCGCTGAGGCTGGTGTTGTGGGTGCAGCAGAGTGTAGTACAACTCCCCACGGGAGGAGTGTAGCCTCAGGGCAGTGTATGCGGAGGATGGGGGTGATGGTGCAGGAGTAGCAGTGACGACACAGAGTCAGTGATGCAGTCCAGGGTCTTTACTCACAGTCCTTATTATCCAAACCACTTCTGAAGGTAACGGCTGCCCACGTCGTACTGTGCTCACCAGGTGAGGGGCTCGGCCGACTCCCAGGTATCTCCGGAGTGTTTCACAGGACCCCTTTGTGTGTCTTTTCTCTAGCCTGTCATACCCCGCCAGTGACATCGCTTCTGTCCAGCTGCCTCGGGCCTTCTCGGGCAAACGCAGGTGCCGTTTCCCTGACCCTATGTGGTGCCTTTCTAGCGGGTGTAGCGAGGGGCTGCGCCACTTGAAATGTTGCATCCTCCGGTTTCTAGCTGAGGTTAGTTCCCCGCCTCCACTAGTTTTGGGGACCGGTCTCCCCCTTGGCCTGACCCCTCTACACAGGTAGATACGGGCGTATGGTAGCTACCAGCCGGTCCACACCCCTTGGGTCCCTTCTTTCCTCTGTGTTCCTGGAGCCTCTTCCGCTCCCCTTCCTTCTTCCCTCCTCCTTCAGGCCCAGTCCTCCTGACAGAGCCTGCCTGTGGAGCAGAGCACATGCAAGAGCCCTGCTCCCTGTCTTCTCTCGGTCTTGGGCCTCTCAGGCTAGGCCCGCCTCCTGGAGCAGAGCTCCACAGAACCCTGCTCCTGCTCTTTTCCTCCTCTGACTGGCTACCCTCCTAAGATGGCCCCCACCTTTTATCTGCTTCTCTGTGTCTGAGCTCAGGTGACCTGCACCCAATGAGCTCCTTCCTGTGCTCCCAGAAACCGCCCCCTTACTGCTCCTACACCACTGGGTTCTCTTCCCCCTCCCCACTCCAGCCAGGAACATGGTCAGTTGTGCCCGCAGCTGGGAGCACGGTCGAGCTGTCCCCCGGAAATGGGGTGTAATGCATGCAGGTGTCGAGGTCCTGAGCCACACTCCATCCTTACCTGAGAGTGAGATATCGCACATCTGGTTGAGATGCAGTACCTCTGTAACAACCGAGCCCTCGGGGTGCTACAGTACCAAGACACAAGGGTGGGTCTCAGTGAGCCTTATATACAGTACAGTAGGACCGGGCTGATGCTCACATGGGAGCACACCAGGCCATCTGCAAAGCCTGGAGCACAGCAGAATTTAGCAGACCAGAGTGAGGAAAGCAAAGTACGGATCTGGGACAAGTACATAACAACCACACTTTCTCAGAGTTCATTGAGGATGAGTCTCTTCTGCAGAAATCAACTGCTTGTCTGCTACAAACTGCTTTACTATCATGCCTCCTAAGCTTCCCGGATCCAGCGAAACTGTCACAAATTGGGGGAGCTGTCCAGCAGTCCTCGGAGGTCGGAAGTAAGTTCCAGCTTCAACAGTATTTGTGTTCCCTTGAAACACATACAATTTATTATGTTGGTTGAGCAGGGAGTCATCAGATTTCTTCTCCATAGGTCACCATACATTTCTTTACTACTTCTACTTTTCCATCACCTAATTTAACAGGGCGGGCAGGACCTTTTCCTGTGGTACCTCTGTGCAATTTAGCAATCTCCACCCCTCCCTAACTATATGTAGGCCCGCTCTTTCCTACAAACACTCCCCTCTAAACACCCCTTAAACATTTGAGGTCAAACAACTTACACCCCTTAAAAGCTATTTTAATTAACCTCTGCTTTGCCCTAAAAACTTGATTCCTGGGTCACTACTAGTGATGAGTGAGCACTAAAATGCTCAGGTATTCATTGCTCGGGTTCAGCAAATTGGAATGCTCGAGTGCTCGGTCCGAGTAACGAGCCCAATGTAAGTCTATGGGAAACTCCAGCATTTTTCTAGCGGCCGCCCCCCCACCAGCGGTCTGCAGAGGGCCTAAAAATTGTCCAAATCAATGGGAGCAGTGGTCAAATGACATGGGAACAACATGGGGAAGACCCCTGGGAGCATCTCTGACTCCCAGGTCACTGCTGTCAACAATGTGGTCAGAGTATTACGCCACTTTTACGGACTCACAATAAAACATACAAAAACAAAACCAAAACGGATTGTTCTGGAAAAAAACGTTAAGGAACATCCTTTCCGGGGTAAAGACTTCCATATAAAGCAAAATAAATAACCCCCCAAAATAATGCTCCTCCACACCCTTGGGCTATATTCACACGTAGCTTTTTTGCACTTTTGCATTGCTTTCAATGGTGAAAATACATTCACTGGGAATTGTCATTTTAACATTTTATTACCTTACCTGACCATGTGGTGTGTGAGGCATCATCAGACACATCCTGTTTCATTTATTGAGGGACTCTGAAAGTCACAAACACTATTTTTACAGCCTCACTATTCTTAAAGGGCCAGCAGTCGGCTATGCTTTGTTGTTCCCATTATTAAAACCCCTTTCCGATGTGGTCAGTAACAGTACGCACCACGTCAGAAAGGCAGGTTCAGCGGGGGCTCCGGCGATGAACCGGACACACTCCGGCGGTGAACCGCACTGAACCAGGCACATGTCAGCTGATTCTTACAGCTGACATGTGCCTGCAACAGCCGCGGGTGGAATCGCGATCCACTCGCTGCTGTTAGCCAGCTAAATGCCGCTGTCAATCTCAGACAGTGGCAATTAACAGCACCACACTGGAAGAGCGGCCTTAGCCCCGCCCATCAGTGACCCTGTCACGTGATCGCTGGTCACTGATGAGTGCGTATGGCAACCCCGAGTCTGCAGCAGACCCCTGTGGTTGTCATGAAAAGATTGCTATGAGCGCCACCTAGTGGTTGGCGCTCATAGCACAGGAGCATTTCTCTTGCATACAGGCGATCTGCTATCACCTGTGTGCAGTAGAAGCAGTCAGAAAACTGCAGCTTCTAGTCTCCTATGGACACTATTGAAGCATGCAGAAAGTGTAAAAAAAGTTTTTAAAAATATAACAAAAATAAAAAAATATAAAACTTTAAATCACCCCCCTTTTATCCCATTCAAAATAAAATAATAATAAAAAAAACAACATACACATATTTGGTATCGAATTCTGAATCGCCCAATCTATCAATATAAAAAAAGAATTAATCCGATCGGTAAACGGCGTAGCGATAAAAAAAATTCCAAACGCCAGAATTACGTTTTTTTGGTTGCCGCAACATTGCAGTAAAATACAATTAAGGGCGATCAAAACATCGGATTTATCCCAAAATGGTATCAATAAAAATAGCCCGGTGCACAAAAAATAAGCGCTCACCCGGCCCCAGATCAGGAAACGCTACGGGTCTCGGAAAATGCCGCCATTCTTTTATATTTTTATTAAGCAAACTTTGGATTTTTTTTTCACCACTTAAATAAAAAAGGGCCTACACATGTTTGGTGTCTACGAACTCGTAATGTCCTGGAGAATAATAATGGCCGGTCAGTTTTAGGATTCAGTGAACGTGGTAAAAAAAACAACTAAAAACAACTGTGGAATTGCATTTTTTTGCAATTTCACCACACTTGGAATTTTTTTCCCGTTTTCCAGTACACGATATGGTAAAACCTGTGATGGCGTTTAAAAGAACAACTCGTCCCGCAAAAAATAAGCCCTCACATGGCCATATTGAATGAAAAATAAAAAAGTTCTGGCTCTGGGAAGAAGTAAAGCAAAAAACGAAAATGCAAAAATGGAAATTGCTCCGGTCATGATGGGGTTAAAGAGTGGGTCTCCTATAGGGGTAATGCCCATGCAGTGACTGACTGCAAGGGCTGGCGAAATTTAAGAAAAAGCCCACTAACAATTTAAAGACACATACAGCTGGGCCACAGTAACGAGTACAACATGTTCCCATTAGACAGGAGAGAATCTGCTATCCAGTTATAGGTATGCAGTGAGTCCAAGGGCTGCCAAAATTTAGGGAAAACCCTACTAACAAGTTAAAGACACATAGAGCTGAGCCACAGTAACAACATTTTCCCATTAGAAAGGAGAGGGTCTGCTATCCAGTTATAGGGTATACAGTGAGTCCAACGACTGTCAAACTTTAGGAAAAACTCCACTAACAATTTAAAGACACAAAGAGCTAGGCCACAGTAACTTTAATGCTGTGCTGGTGGCACAGGAGAATAGAGACTGTTCTGCATCTCTTAAAGGGCAAGCGGTCCCAATGGCACCAAGTTGGATTGGAGCTAGCCAGTCCGGCCACAACTGTCCTTGTGTTTTCCTGAACTTTCCTTACTGCAAAAATGAGTAGCACACTTACTTAAAGGGACAGTTCCAGCAAAATAGAGGGAGGGGGAAAACTGTCAGGATGAGCCGTGGATCGTGCCGGGTCTCTGCTCCAGGACTGTCGGAGCAGGAATTGTTGGCCAGCGGGCCTGTGATGGATATTTGTTCTTGTCAGTCCCAGGAGCAAGGGGACCGGGGTCAGACAGACCCATGTTCAAAGGAACTTGAACACTTGTACTGAGTCCATTCCAGCGGGGGGGGCTATGGTCAGTCGAACCCATTTGATTCTTCGGATGACCCAATGTGCATGCCAGGTCAAAGGACTTTGCCCTTGTGCATATGGGCAATTACTGAAGTGGGCCAAAATGGCCAGTCTTAAGAAAAAGGCTTGAACTCTGTGTTCCAGGGTCCCAACCAGAGAAATTGGACGAAGAGTGTATTAACCTGTTGTGCATTTTATATAAACATGTGTGTTAAGTGTTTTGAAACGTGCATTGGTGTTTTACAGGTGTCGTTATGGTTGGGACGACCATATTTTAGGAGGGAGAAATGTAAGAGGGTGTTCGGGATGGTTATGTACCTCTTCCCTCTTTGTGCACATGATGTCTTACTTTATGTTTATATATGAGCATATATAAGACCTTGAGTCTGATGGGTTAAGAGACAGCTAGAGGTTATGCATGAGAGTACATATGTGGGCCTTATAGTAGTTGAAACAGTTAATAGTCTTGTGAGCTGCTCCATTGTGGAAGAGGCAGTTGTAGCAAAGAACAGATAGACTTCCTGGTGGCAGGCAGTTCTAGTTGAGTGAGGGACAGTGATTAGTAAGGACCTGTCAGGAGGACACAGGAGAAAGTACAGGAGTAGGGTGTGTGTGTGTCACATTCTGGGAGTTTTTGGACAACCTTATTTGGAAGGTGAATTTGAGCAGTCTAAACAGAGGGGACAACAAGAACAGATGTACATGGAGAGGTCAATTTGGGAACTTCACCTTACGTGCCGAGACAGGACAACCACATCAGGAAGGTGGATCCAAGAAGGTCAGGCAGTGGGACAGAGAATCAAGTTACCCATAGGGATGGCGCATTCGGCGTTAATCTTCATATCCAAATCTGTGTCTGTGTCTTTCATCACTGGTAAAGTGCCGCTGTATGTGAAGAGATTACAAAAAGACTGTATCACTTGTTACTCCCTGTATGTGACTGCTGCTGCAAGTAAAGAAGTTTTTAAGTTTTTAAGATGGTCTAGTTTTCTCCTTCTGAAGGCTAAAAGAGTCGACACCCGGGACGGCGAGTCAGAAGTGAGTATGGAGGTCTTCTCTACGGAAGCACCAGAGCACACACACACACCCAGGGATTCTCAGAGTCCCCATTGTCTGTAGCGGGCCAGGGTGAAGATCCAAACACTGAAACTGACATGCCAGTTGCCACCAACTACCACCCTTCTCCCCGTTACGTAGCCGTGGTGTACTTTAAAATGTCTTGGTGTTGATTTCAATTGTGTGAGGTCATCTATTTCAAGAGCATTGTTTATGTCTCTCACATGTTTTCTAATCCAAGTTTTTAATTGTCTGGAGGTCAGACCAGCATACATGAGTTGACAAGGGCAGATTATGCAGTAGACCACACCCACAGTGTTGCAAGTAATATTTTGGGTAATTTTGAAAACAGTACCCCCATCATTGGACTTAAAATCAAAAGTCCTAAGCATGTTAGGGCATGAAATACAGTCCATGCAGGGAAAAAAACCCACTGGGGTCCTTTTGATCCAAATGCCTTATCTAGCTTGAAGCCTTCGTAGTAGCTGTGCACCAGGATGTCCTTCAGATTTTTTGCTCTTTTATATGTCAAAGAGGGGTCTAGACTGATACATTTAGACAAGTCCTGATCTGTCTTCAAAATAGGCCAATACTTGTTCAAGGCCTTTTTCCTGCTGAAACTTTTGTCATTAAAGGTAGTAAAGGAGGGGGCTGGAGACAGCACAGCTAAGGGGAAGCCACCCATGATTGGCCTGGAGGTTTCACCTTTTTTAAAAGAGGCTGTCGTGGGGATTGGATAGTGGGAAGTTGGGGGCGGGCAGTGGGAGAGTCGGATATATGGGGAAAAGTGCGGGAAAACCGCCATTACCTGAGGAGCAGCAGAGAGAATTACCTGGAGAAATGGAGTCCGTAGAATCCCTGATGGTCCAGCTGAGAGACGTCGCCAGGTCACGCAGCGATAGTTGGCTGGAGGCCCAGCTGTCTGCTTTGCTGGGAGCAGCCGAAAATCTGGAGGCGCCGTCAGGAGCGAGGAGAAGGAGCAGGAGGACCAAGCTCCCGGAGAGACTGTCACCGGAGGTAACCACGCGCAACAGGCGCAGGCTCCGGAGCCCCTGCGGGAAGCGAGCATGATGGTGCGGTCCCGTCCCGCCGCGCTCGCCCCGGCAGGAATCCACCTAGCCGGCCTGCTGGCGCTGTACAGCGTGGAGCGCGGCCCGCACCGGAAGTCAGGGCCGCGCCAGAAGTGAGGGCCGCATCGGATGTGCGGCCTGCGGGATCAGCGTTGCAGGAGCCGGAGGTCCAGGCTCCGGCATGCGCACCGCAGCTGGGCTGCACAGGCCAGCTATTATTCGCGGTGGGGGCCAAACTTCCACTAGAGGGAACAGGAGGATCGAGGGAGCAGCACAGCAAGCGGCAGGCACCACTGGCGATGCTCCTGTTGGGGTGCCTGCTGGGAGGAGCACCATGACACCAAGGAGGCAAGCATCTGCGGGCAGGCAGCAGTCCAGGGAACCCCTGCTGCCTGGCTCACATGGACGACGTGGAGGGGAAGGAGCGGCGGGCAGTGACACTCTGCTGCCTGGCAGGGTTCATTGCGTCAGCACGGACCAGGCCCGTGCATCTGGATCTGGTAGTCGGAGGAGGCCCAGAGCTGCATCCAGGAGTGCAAGGTGGTCCGGCGGGAGGCGATTCTCAGTGAGAAGCCTGTCTGCATCATCCGTGGCTGTTCAGGTCCCCCCTGGTGACGTGGAGGCCAGGGGCGCGGGCCTTGAGCAGCGAACGGACTCAGAAGGATCTGATTCCAGCGGCGACCGTGACGGAAAAAAACATCGTCAGGACTCAGGAATTCCGGCTGGCGGGGACACAGAATCATTCTCACGCAGCTGCGCAGGTGCTATGTCTGGTTTTTCGTCCACAGGGGCTGTTTTGCTAGGGGGCGGAAGTGGTCAGTTTGCAGGGCCAGGGGGGAGGAATTTAGGCGGTCCCGGGGGTGCAGAGGTATCAGGGATTAGGGATATCTTGCATAGCATGTCACAGATTTTGCTTAGAATGGAGAGTGGGGCAGCGGGTGGGTTGGGTCAAGGGCATCCCCCGTAGGAGCCTGGTTGCCAGGCTGGGAGGTGTTGCCACAGCCTAGTTACGGTGCAGTTGGGTCTGCGGCGGGCACAGAGGTAGCATCTACGGGTGTTTCAGTGTCGGTTCAGACGGAAAAAGACAAGGGCGATACGGTGAAGCTGAATGACAGGGCAAAGGGTGAGATGTATGTGTGCTTCGAGGGGCCACTGGGGGCACATTTAAAAAAAGAGGTGAAAGAGAAAATTTAGCGCGATGAATATGTCGAAATTTTCTCCCTCCTTCCCTTGGAGAAGTTTAATTTAGACAAAGGGAAGAAGGATGATAGCAAAAAGGAAGAGGAGGAAAAGCGCAGGTGGCGCCTGATCCCTCAGACTTTTGTAAATTGGCTTCAAGCATTTGCTATATTGGCCGGGGTCATTGGGAAAAAGTTTCCTGAAAATTGCTCGGGTTTATTCTGTAACTTAGACTCTATTGGTGAAGCACATCGTACTTATGGGGGACAAACATTGCTGAGGTACGGCAAGCAATTCAGGCAGAGGAAGGCGGTGCGGCCTGAGATTAAGTGGGACCAGAAGGATATTGGCCTTTGGTTAAAAGTGATGGCCCCGGCTAGATACAGGCAGTCCTTTCACGGGAGCGGAGGAAGCGGGAGTCAATTGTCAGGATGGGGGGGTGGGGAGTCAGGGAGCACAGGGAGGAAAAAAGAAGTCTGGAACGTGCTGGCAATTTAATGATGGCCAGTGCAAATATGGGAACGGCTGTAAGTTCAAACATATTTGTTCCCATTGTAATGGGAGCTCCCATGGGGCAGCAAAATGCTTCAAAAAAGGAAAAGGAAAGATGTCTGTGGGTACCAGTCAAGGGGGTGACTCCAGTGAATCTGCTAGGGATGGCCCCCTTTCTAAGTAGATATCCTGATCAATTGTGTGGCGCCCTGCTGCACAATGGTGCCACAGATCCCAGATGGGTGCATGGATGGACTTATCCACAAGAGGCCCTCACAGCAAACACACACCTCCACCCTACCACCTCAGACCACCAGAGGGAGCCCGGATAGGGACGTATATATACGGAGGGTGGAGTTAGGCAGGCAGTGAAGTTCCTGCTCAGAAGCAGAGAAGAACAGAGCTCAGACAGCCAGAACAGAACAGAGTGAGTTCGAGAGAGAGTTCAGCAGTAGAGCAGGAAGCTGCTGCAAGTTCCTCTAGTGCAGTTCCTCTAGTGAGAGAGTCTAGAGTGGAGCTCAGTTCAGTCAGTGAGCTCAAGTTAGTGAGCTTAAGGTGTGCCGACGCCATAAGAGCGGTGAAGCGCAGCGTGCCTGCTGCTAGTGTGTAGCCTAGTGAGGGCCTCGAGTGAGGCCGAAGGCAAGTTGAGTGAGTAACATAAGGGGGCAGAGGAGCTTTACCAGCTCACCCCAAAAATAGCACATACCAGACACCGGGTCCGCGTCTACAGGGCCCTATATCCCCTGTAGAAAGAATCGGAATCCCTGGAAGACTTCAGGTCCCAGGTTCACCAGAAGCTGATACGTACCAGAGCCAGGAGTCACGGAGGTCGCGCAAGCTGGGAGAGTGATCTCCAACAAAAGGCCCTACCACAAGGTCAGCCGGTGCAAGAGAGAGACCAAGTTAGGCCTAGCTCCAGGCAGGTCAGAAACTTACCAAAGAAAGGCAAGGAACAGGAGGCCCTACACCCGCTCACTGGGGAGAGTCCTGATATGCACCCTTCACCCTGCAGTGCACCGGATCATGCCTGAAACACCACCAGTAAAGGTACTGAAGTGAACTACCGTGTGTGTCCCTGTTCTTACTCTGACCCGGCTGGGTCCCCTCTGTCCTGCATCACTACACCTACACTGCCCTGAGGCCTACTCCACCTGTGGGGAGTAATACTAACTAAGCTGCCTGAACACCGGCCTCAGAGGACTGTTGCAGCGCTGGTGATCCTCACCAGACACCACAGGTGGCGTCACGAACATTTCCCTATCCCATCCAAACTTTTCTTCCTTTTTAAAAGAGACCCCAGGGTACGGGCCCGGGAGCCGACTACCGCAACATCCCCCAAGACCAGGCTAAAAAGGCCCGGGCGCCGAGTCGTCCCCATCCCCTGGGCGCGTCAATTGCAGGCCAGGATTATTAGTGATGTTTTTTTTGAGGGTTTCAGGATCCTGCCTCCTGACCATAAGGTTCCTATTTCTGTTAAGAATTTGAGGTCTGCTTTGTTGCATCCAGAGGATGTCAGTGTTAAGTTGTCAAAGGAAGTGGAGTTAGGTCGTATGGCGGGGCCGTTTGATAGTCTACCGGTTGAAGGTGTGATCATTTCTCCTTTGGGGGTAGTGCCTAAAGAAGGAGCCGAATAAATTTCGCCTGATTCAGCATTTGTCGTACCCAAAAGATTGTTCGGTCAATGACGGTGTCGCGCCAGAATAATGTTCAATTGAATACACATCATTTGATGCGGCGGCGTCATGGATTCGCCGGTACGGGCCTGGGTCATTGTTAGCGAAAACAGACATCGAATCAGCTTTTAGGTTACTTCCGGTTCACCCGGCTAGCATTCCGTTATTGGGTTGTTTTTGGAACAAAGGTTATTACCTGGATAGGTGTTTGCCTATGGGTTGTTCGATTTCATGTTCATTGTTTGAAACTTTCAGTACTTTTCTGGAATGGGCGGTCAGGGACGTTGCAGGTGTGCAGTCCGTTATTCATTACCTAGATGACTTTTTGTTCATAGGTCCCCCAGATCCGTTTGTTTGTGGTAATTTGTTAGCAGCCATGGTGTGGGTTGTGGAACGTTTTGGGGTTCCTTTGGCTAAAGAGAAAACTGAAGGTCCTTGTACTGTATTGAGTTTTTTGGGAATACTGATTGATGCGGAACGTATAGAGTGTCGATTGCCCGAGGATAAATTGTTGTTGGTCAGGAGGAGGTTGAGCGATTAGATAAATTGCGTAAGGTGACATTGAAGGAGCTGCAGTCGCTGCTAGGGAGATTGAACCTTGCTTGTAGAATTATGCTTATGGGCAGAATATTTTGTCGTAGGCTGTCAAGGGCGACAGCCGGCGTGCGGGCATCGCATCATTTCATTCGTTTGAATAGAGATCACAGGGAGGGAGTTTTTTGAATCAGAGAGTTAGGTTCCACTGTGATAACATGGGTGTGGTGGCAGTGATTAACAGCTTGTCGGCCTCGTCTCCTCCGGTTATTAAGCTGATCAGGGAACTGGTACTCCGGTGTTTGGCGTTGAATGCATGGATTTCGGCGGTGCACATGCCAGGTGTCCAAAATTCTATAGCTGATGCTTTGTCTCGTTTCCAGTGTGAGCGTTTTCGTGCACTGGCACCAGAGGCAGAAGTCGCAGGAATGGAATGCCCATCGCAGTTGTGGCAGCTTATTACGGACGAGCTGGAAGATTGATCCAGGAGTCAGTGGCGAGTTCAACCTGGTCTTCTTACGAGGCATCGTGGCGAGTATGGCAAAGCAGGGTGTCACATTGGGGGGCGGTAGAGAGTGATGAGGATAGGATGCTGGCGGTCTTGTTTTTGGTTGGCAAGGCTGCGGAGTTAGGGTGGTCGGCATCTAGAATTAGTAAATTTGTTGCTGGGCTTGCATTCGGTTTCAAGTTTCAGGTATTGACTGATGTTACTGTGTGACCCACTTGTGGTGTAAGCCCTGCCCTGGGAGATGGCGGACTCGGAGCCGGGTCCTATGTTGTTGATGGGGTGCAGCCGTGGCCCGGACCCGCTCCGTGCCCAGGGCCGTCGCACTAAAAAAAGGGATGGTAAGGGCTTATCCGGGTTGAGTGGCTGATCTCGACTACGCCACCTGTGGCACCTGGTGAAGGCCACCAGCGCTGCTGCAGTCCTCTGAGGCTGGATGTTATGGCAGCCGTCGTTGTTACTACTCCCCACAGGCGGAGCAGGGCCTCAGGGCAGAAAGACAGGATGAAGGGGGTAGTAGTCTAGGAGTTCTGGTGCTGCGTAGTGCGGTGTAGTGCAGAATAAAGAGTCCGGAGGCCATAGGGGTTAACTTCCAGGGTGTTTACTCACGTTGAAGAGTACAGCTGCAAGGCTTCTCCCTGCTCCTCGCGGAGTTCTGCGGCCACCAGGAACGAGGGTCCAACAACCTCCGAGTAATACAAGTGTTTAATCAGGCCCCCACACCAGAGTGTTCCTAGACTTCAGACTGGGTCATTTCCTGTCTGCGTGTGAGTAGATAGGCCGGGTCTCCCTCTGAACTTCTCTCAGAAACAGGGTACGGGTGGCAGCTTCGCTCCTTCCATTACCGGGTGGGATCCTCGGGGCCTACCGGACTTTCCCGACCAGGACGTGGAGTAGCAAGGTCGGGTGTCGGGGGCCGGTACCCCTCTTGCAGCCGGAATCCCTCTGAATAGATCAGAATAGCGAGGACAGTTGGCGTACACCGCTCCGTCTGCATCCTCCCTGGGATCCATTTGCGGTGGAGCTACACTCTTAAGCTCCGGGCCTTCTTGGTCATGAACCTTGACCGGGTTGAGACATACATTATCTGCAACCTGCCCCTCGACCCAAGGCCAAGGTACGAGGGCTGTGTCTCCATCCGCTGCAGGTCCACACAGGATCCACGTTCAGGGTGGGAGATCACAGTAAAGGACAGTCAAAGAACCATTGCAAAGGACTGACTGCGAGAGACCAATGACCAAGATGGCTGTGTATTAAATATGAATTATTAAGTGTCACTAAATGTGAGTCCTCCACCCTCACCCACTAAATGGTTCCCTTATCTCTTGGTTCCCCAGTCTCCCTGTAACAAGGAGGGCAGCACCTAGTGCATACTAGCCCCCTCTGGTGGGAGAAGTGTGGTGTTGGATGTGGAGGTTGGGTGTCAGGGTAAAAAAAAGAATATATATATATTTTTCCACTTTTATACTTTTATACACTTTGCTTATGTACTAACCACCATTTTGTGTCTTATAACAATAAGCTTTCCTTGCTACGTGTTACTTAGATCGAAACTTATGCTAAGATGGTGCCAGTATCAGCCAAGCACCTGTTTCAGAGAAATGAAACCAAAACATCAACTGACTGTTGTCTGCCCAGAGACTGAGTTAAGGAGTCATGGACCAATCAGGAGTGGCTGGATACTAGACATTTATGGCTTACCCCGCCCCGAACACTCCCTTTCCCCTCCCCATTATGTAGTGTATTTAGGTTTGTGCATGCGGAAATAAAGACAGAACATTGCTGAGATCGTGGCTTGCCAGTAGCCTTCTGAGCATGCTCTGAGTTTGAACCAGCTTGTTGTCTGACTCATTCTTTGAATGGTTGATCCATGCTCATAACCTTAATTTGGAGTGACTGGAGGACGAGTGGAATGTCGCTACGACCCCGACAAATGGCGCCCAACGTGGGGCGTGGCTAGCGGTACGCCGCCCTCTCGGACCCATATTGCTGACTTCCCTGGTGGTGACCGCGGCGGCTGAATTTGAGGCCTGATCAACCTCCATTGAACACGGTAAGTTGAGATATATTTTATATGTTTCACTTGCCTGTGTGTCAGCCGCAGCGGTTCCTGTGGGATTGTCAGGTTGGATCTGGGTGGGTGACCAGTCGAGTGGTGAGACCTTGGGCGTCCCGCGCCACGTCCCGTACCAGCAACTGTGAGACCGAGTGACGTCGCATGCCTGCGCGTTCTCGTGTGCACACCACCTCCTCCTCCCCCGGTCACTGTACTTTTCTTAGATAGTTGCCTCCCGTGACTGATAGTCGATTCCAAGCCATCCTTGAATTGAAGTGTAAGGGAGAAAGAATCTGTGACGAATTGAGGAGTGCTCTTCGTCTACCACAGAGACTGCTGTAAAGTCAAGGTTAGGAAAGGAGATAGATTGAGGTGTCTCTCTATCTCATCAGTGTATTGAGGTGTGCTCTACACTGACGGTTAGGAAAGGAGATAGATTGAGGTGTCTCTCTATCTCATCAGTGTATTGAGGTGTGCTCTACACTGACGGGTGGTGACCTGTAATCAGGGTGCCATGGTGAGTCGCACTGTAAAGTCGCCATTCAAGGTTAGGAAAGGAGATAGATTGAGGTGTCTCTCTATCTCATCAGTGTATTGAGGTGTGCTCTACACTGACGGTTAGGAAAGGAGATAGATTGAGGTGTCTCTCTATCTCATCAGTGTATTGAGGTGTGCTCTACACTGAGGAGTGGCGACCTGTGGACTGCACCAGTGATCTGAGTCACGACAGATCATTGCATTCTATAAGAAAATGTTGCGTATGTTCAAATCTGAAAGGCTTCACAAATTGCCGGATGGTGCAGTGGGAGTCATCCAATTAGTAGAATCACGGGAAGGCAAGAAGGCTGTTAAGAATGTTAGGAATTTGTATAAAATGATAAGGCTACCCAGTACGGACAGACTCCAGCCTTCAGTGTGGAAAGAATACGTTACACAAAATAAAGGAATGTTGAGTGATCAAGGACTCCTGCACCAGGCTCAAGCACATCTTAGAGTGGCGAATGAGTTAAAGGTTGAGGGCTGGAAAGAAGTAGATGGTGCGGGGGGGACAGAGAATGCCGAGCCTTTGTTCGGATACATGAAAGCTGCAGAATGTGATTTGTTATGTGACCCTAAATTGGCCGTAACCCCGTTGATGCCTGTCACTACACCGAGCCCTCAGCCACCACCCTATAATGGCGCCGACGCCAAATCATCGGAAGGATGGACATGTCGTATGTGTGGAGAGCAGAACCCGCCCTGGGCGGAGTTCTGCTGTGTCTGTGGACCTCTGTACCTTTAACAGTACCTCCAGGTTGAGGGATTAGTCAGGGCCCCAGCTTAGGGTCAGCTTAGGCCCCCTACCTCCAGTATACAGAGACAGCGTGACAGTGGGACCGTCACTTTACAGGTGGACCATCAACCATTGAAGTTCCTAGTGGACACTGGGGCGGCCACATCTGTCATTTCTTCTCACAGTTTCCTCACTCTCTGTGGTCCAGCGGGCCAGAGGACGTTGGCCTCCTGCAGGTTCCCCCGGTCCAAGTACACCTCAAGCCTGGACACAGGTACCCACGGTTGCCACAATACCCCCTCAAGGCGGCACAAGAACAAAGCTTGGGTACCCAAATCGCTTCCCTCCTGGAGTCAGGAGTCCTTGTCAGATATGTATCTCCATGCAATACACCCCTCTTTCCTGTAAAAAAAAAAAGAAAACCGCTCCGGGAGAGCCTCCAAGATACCGGTTGGTTCAGGATCTCAGAGCCGTCAATGCAACTACCATTTTAGAAACTCCGGTGGTACCCAACCCAAACACCCTCTTGTCTCAGGTGCCTCCAACGGCCACCTTGTTTACGGTGTTAGATCTGGCCAACGCCTTCTTCAGTATACCCTTGCATGAAGATTCGTGGTTTCTTTTTGCATTACCTTTCAAGGAGCACAGCTTACATGGACCAGGACTCCACAAGGAGCCCAGAACTCTCCTAACCAATTCATTCATTCTATGAAGTCTATTCTGGAGCCATGGGTTCAAGAGAACCCTCAGGTCACTCTTCTACAATATGTGGATGATCTTTTACTCTGCGGCACTGAAGAAAATTTGCCAGAGATGTCAGCATCCCTTCTCTGGTTTCTTCACTCAGCTAACTGTAAGGTCTCGAATGGCAAAGTCCAATGGTGTCTGCCCAAGGTCATTTTCCTCGGACATTGTATATCACAAGGTGCTAGACATCTGACTGAAGAAAGAAAACAAGCCATCATGGATATCACCTTCCCAACCACCTACTCCGCTATGCAGACTTTCCTTGGCCTCATCACTTACTGCAGGCAATGGATCCCGGATGCCTCAAAGCTTATGCAACCCCTGTATGACTGTCTTAAGGACGAAGGCTCCGTCTGGCTTCATGCTGAAGATCCACGTGTCTCTCACCAACGCAGACTATGTTTTGACCGCCTTAAACAGGCTGTTGTCTCTGCCCCGGCCTTGGGCTTACCAGACTATACTCAGCCATTTCACCTCTTTGTCTCTGAATCGGAAGGTCATGCCTCTGGAGTTCTAGCACAACGCTATGATCATAAGTATCGGCCTTTAGGCTACTACTCAGCCCGCCTGGACCCTGTCGCTCGAACTGCCCCCACGTGCCTTAAGGCGGTCCACGCTGCTCACATCCTCCTTGACAAGTCAGCTGATATCGTCCTTGGACATGATCTAGTTATACAGGCTGGCCATGATCTCTCGGCTGTTCTGCAACAAACATCTCCGAAACATCTAACCAACCAAAGACACCTGCGGCTGCAGTGTTCCCTATTGTTGCCCTCCAATATAACATTTACCAGATGTCTGACTATCAACCCTGCCACTTTGCTTCCACCTTCTAGGGGGGAAAATGAACAGGGTGAAGGTCCATTGGTGGAACCTCATGATTGTATAAAAATTTTGCAGGAAGAGACTTCTGCTCCAGAGAATATGGTGGCACATCCGCTCGCACACCCTGCCTTGCATCTATGGACTGATGGATCCCGTTTCGCAGACCCTCAAGGGAAGTTCCACACGGAATATGCTGTCACAACAGACCTAACAGTCCTCAAGGCTGAAGCTCTACCACCATACATGTCTGCACAAGAAGCTGAACTTGTAGCTCTCACAGAAGCCTGCCACCTGGCAGCTGGAACAACGGCAAACATATATACCGATTCTAGGTATGGACATGGAATTTGCAATGATTTTGGACTCTTGTGGAAGTCTAGAGGATTCATCACAGCTGCAGGTACACCAGTGAAACATGCCTCATGGATTAAGGCCCTAATGAAGGCCCTGGAACTACCCATTCAGGTTGCTGTTATCAAGGTCAAGGCTCATGGAAGACTAGATTCCAGGGAAGCCAGGGGCAACCACCTAGCTGACCAAGCAGCCAAGACTGCAGCAGTGGAGAATGTGTGATCAAAGTGGCAGGAAAAGGAAGAAGAGATGGGGGAGACCCTGCAAACCGTAGCTGTGGCGCTCACTAGAGCAAGGGCCAAAGAACAGCCGGCGGAAGACCATACAAGTCCAGCGGAGACACGAGTGGAATCCAGGGGGGTCAGGATGCCTGAAGAAAAATTGTGTGAGGAACAAAGGAAGACCCCCACTGAAGAAGTCAAGCAATGGAAAGCGGCAGGAGCCGTGCTGGCAGGTCGCAAAGATTTAAAGATCGACTCAGCTCTTTATCAAGTGGACGGAAAACCTTGCTTGCCCAGGTGCATGTACTCAGCCGTGGCAGCATGGGCTCACGGGCCTACACACAGAGGAAAGAATCAAGCCTTGGCATGTATCAAGAAACTGTACTTTGCACCCGGAATCTCTTCCACTGTGACTGCATACTCAAAATCCTGCTCTGTCTGCGCTACCTGCAACCCAACGTGTACGGCACGGGTCCCTCTCCAACACCTGGCTAAACCAGACTACCCTTTGCAGAGAATACAAGTCGACCATATCCAAATGCCTAAAGCAGGAAAATATGAGTACGTTTTGGTAGCCGTGGATATGTTCTCAGCCTGGCCCGAGGCCTACCCGGTTGTCAACATGACTGCTAAAGTCACAGCCAAGAAACTGATCACTGAAATTGCCTGCAGATTTGGAGTTCCCCAAGTCATAGAATCGGATCAAGGACCAGCTTTCACAGCAAATATCTACAAAGAACTTTGGAACATGTTGGGAACAGATTTGGGCCTCCACACTCCATACCATCCTGCCAGTTCAGGCAAAGTGGAAAGGATGAATTCCACACTCAAGACCCAGCTCTTGAAAATGACCCAAGATCATCCCCTCCCCTGGCCCGACCTACTCCCTATAGTATTGTATCATATCAGACACACCCCACAAGCTAAACATGGGCTAACTCCCTATGAAATTTTGTTTGGGACCCCACCTAAAATAGGAGAAATTAGGCCCCAAGAGTTGTCTGAAACACATGATAGAGTAGTAAAATTTGTGATTGCTCTGTCTAAAGAATTGACTAACACCCGCTCTACAGTATCTGCTTCTCTCCCAGAATCCACAGGTGATGCGGTACATGATTTCACCCCAGGCGACCTGGTGTACGTAAAGAAGTTTGTCCGGAGGGACTGTCTCCAACCCAGATTTGAGGGCCCCTACACTGTGATCCTGACTACTCCTACAGCTCTGAAGCTTGAGGGCAAGAGCACCTGGATTCACGCCTCCCACTGCAAGAGAGACAGAACGAGCCTATAAAAGATGACTACCTTCTTCTATATCCTTTCCATATGCTTACTGTCTGTCCCAGGGTGGACAGCTACCACATTTTGGGTAGATACTCACGCAAAAATCCAGACGTATCGATTTGATTACTGTGACATAGTGGATTGTGCAGGAATAACATGGTACTGGTATAATGCTTGTGCCCGAGGAACGTTTTATCTCTGTGTAACCCGTCCAGGAAATGAAAATTGCTATTATTGGTCAGATGTGGGGTGGAATACGGGAGATGCTGACTGGGAATACAAACCAAAGGAAGCTGTAAACAGGAAGGACCGAGAAGGGAGATCTCTATTAACCCGAATGACCCTGAGCACTGGATTTATAGATAAGGTACAGTGGCCACGTAGACCAAAATGTTCATGGGAAAAAGACTGCTTCCCTTTATATCTGAATCTGGAGAACCCTCAAACAGGAGATTTGGGGAAATATGTTTTGAGTAGCTACAATGGTGCTATAAACCCTGGTCAAGGAATAATAGAGCTAAAAGATATACAAACAAAACCTACACCAGCCCCTTTGAACACAAGTCAATCTAGCGGAGGTGTTATGCTGCAAAAAATTTTAAACGAGGTCATACCCATCCCAGGGCTTGGGTGGGAAGAAGTTTTCTCCATAGAAACCCAGGTAAATCCCCGTAAAAATCTATGGTTAGAATGGGTACGGTACAATGTTAGAGCCCAGAACATATCCGTAAGTTGCGTGGCCTGTGCAGCCGCCAATACTCATCTGTACACCCATGCTTTCCCAGCTGACCATAATAGTACCCTCTGCTTATTAAAGTTGCTGAAAAATAAAGTAGACGATAGCTCTTGTCCTGAATACATTCCCCTAGTTAGCTCCAAGGCAAAAATTCGGACCCCAGGTGAAGTAACAATAACCAAAGATAATTATACATGCTATTCCCCTGACAACTCTACCGGTCGTTCTTTAGGAATTTTCAAAGATAGTTTCTGTCAGACTAACGAGACTGTGGACACTGGTCTACTAAGCAATCATTCCAGATATATATATGATAGTTATTGGCTCTGTGGGGATGGACGACTCAGACCCAGGCTTCCCACCACCTGGACCGGACAGTGCACCCTAGTAAAATTAGCCATGCAATTCAGAATCCTGCCCTGGAACCCGGAAACAACTCCTGAACTGACCAGGAAAAAGAGAAGTCTGGAACAGCTGCATATGAGCTATGCAGAAGACCCGAAGGCCTATATAGACTCTATAGGAGTCCCTAGGGGGGTCCCAGATGAGTACAAGGCCCAGAATCAAGTAGTTGCTGGATTTCTCTCTCTCATCCCGGCTATACAGATCAATAGGAATGTAGATTGGATAAACTATGTCTATTACACTGAACAGAGATTTATAAATTACAGCAGAGATGCCTTCCAGGGCATAGTTGAGGAACTAGGGCCCAATACAAGGATGACTCTTCAAAATAGATTGGCAATAGATATGATTCTTGCTGAGAAAGGTGGAGTATGTGGGATGATAGGGGAAGAATGTTGCACATACATTCCCCAGAACTCTGGAGTGAATGGGAAAACCGTGGAAGCTCTTCGAAGGATAACAAGTCTGGCAGAGGAAGTGAAGGCGAACGCAGGGGTAGATACCTCCTTCTTCTCAGGTTGGTTGGGAGGGCTCAAGGGATTCCTCCAGCAAGCTTGTCTAGTGATAGGAGGTCTATTAGTATTGGGCCTGGTGGTCCTATGCTGCATAGTCCCCTTATACAGGAAAGCTATAAACAATGCTGTTCCAACCTCCGGGACCTTTTTGAATCAAGAAACCACATCTCTGTTACATGATGATACCAGTAAGGAAGACATGGAGAAATACACTCCTTTAAACAAGCCTGACCAGACCCCCCATGACAGAGTCCAATTGAGAGATTTAGTTTAGGGTCAGTTGGGAGAACTCCATGTGTCATTTAGGGTAGGGCTCAATTGTTTGGGGGCGTCCCATAAGGGGGCAGCTTCTAAAATAATTGGGTGAAGAAATCCACCTCCCCTCTCCCCACACATGGACAGTCTCAAAGGCCCCGAAGCAAGGGAAAGCTTAGTGTTTAGGGGGGAATGTCAGGGTAAAAAAAAGAATATATATATATTTTTCCACTTTTATACTTTTATACGCTTTGCTTATGTACTAACCACGATTTTGTGTCTTATAACAATAAGCTTTCCTTGCTACGTGTTACTTAGATCGAAACTTATGCTAAGATGGTGCCAGTATCAGCCAAGCACCTGTTTCAGAGAAATGAAACCAAAACATCAACTGACTGTTGTCTGCCCAGAGACTGAGTTAAGGAGTCGTGGACCAATCAGGAGTGGCTGGATACTAGACATTTATGGCTTACCCCGCCCCGAACACTCCCTTTCCCCTCCCCATTATGTAGTGTATTTAGGTTTGTGCATGCGGAAATAAAGACAGAACATTGCTGAGATCGTGGCTTGCCAGTAGCCTTCTGAGCATGCTCTGAGTTTGAACCAGCTTGTTGTCTGACTCATTCTTTGAATGGTTGACCCATGCTCATAGCCTTAATTTGGAGTGACTGGAGGACGAGTGGAATGTCGCTACGACCCCGACAGGGTCCTGACCATCACACTGTTCTTACCTCAGAGGAGGAACACTACACTCCATTACAGAAGTGCAGCATCCCTGTGGCGGTCGAACCCTCAGGGGCGCCACATTACGAAATCCTTTTTGGTCAAGCAGGCACTTAGAGGTTTTCGAAAAGGTAGTAAGAGTTTGGATAAGCGTAGGCCAGTCACGTTTAGTATGTTGGAAAGGTTAGGTCTTGTTTTGGAAAGGATTTGTTGTTCTACTTTCGAGGCGGCTCTGTTTAAGTTAGCTTTTTCCTTAGCTTTTTTCGGGGCGATGAGAGTAGGCGAGTTGGTCGCTCCCAGCCAGAATAGGGTGGGAGGTTTATTAGCCGAAGACATGAGTTGCTGGGCCTGGGGTATCGATTTTTGGATTAGACGTGCAAAGAGTGATCAGTTGGGTAGAGGTAAGCGCGTTGTCTTAGGTAGAGTGGACGGGGCTCTGATGTGTCCAAGAAGGTGCTTGGAGGTTTATTGGCAAGTGTGGTCAGGTAGATCCGGGCCACTGTTATGTCATTGCGACGGGTCTTTTCTTTCCAGGTTCCAGTTTATAGCGGTCCTAAAAAAGGGGGTGCAGGAGTTGGGCCTTAGCCCAGGTGTTTATGGTTCACATTCTTTTAGAATTGGCGCAGCGTCTGAGGCTGATAGGCGCAGCTTGGGGGCGGAGGTGATAAAGCGGATTGGTAGGTGGAGTTCGGACCGTTATTTGACGTATATTCGGCATTAAATACCCCAGGACTTTGTTATTTGCGAGTTGTTGAATATGCTTGTTTATTATTCTTTTAGGTGGCGTTACCTTGTTAGCCTGGATTTTCGGACATTCATATGTGCATTGGGGGGCGCTGTGTGCTGAAGTAAGGCGTGACGGTAGGCAATTGGGCTTTCCGAGGGGACAAGTGGTTATCAGGTGGCTAGGTTTTTAGGGGGATGGTATGGAGCCGGTTTATGCCTGAGTTTCATAAAGTGGTGAGATTGGACAGAACACCTGATATTCTGGTTGTGCATTTGGGAGGGAACGATTTGGGGGCAAGGCCCATGAGAGAGTTAATTCGGGATATCCGTTTTGATTTTTTGAGATTGTGGACTTCGTTCCCGGGGGTTCTGACGGCTTGGTCAGATATAGTGCCTAGGAAGAAATGGCGGGCGGTCAGATCAGAAAAAGGTATAAATAGAGCAAGAGTAAAATTAAATAGGGCCGTGTCCAGCTTTGTTTCAAGGAATGGTGGGATAAGTGTTAGGCACTTTGAGTTGGAATCGGGGGTTGGTAATTTTTGGTTAGAGGACTAATCGGTATCGATCTTTGGGTCCTTGCAATACAGGAGGAGATTGAAAGGGCATTGGTGGCTTTGGGGCACTCACGTGCCTAAGGTTTCAGGGCTGTTCGTGGTTGGCGGGGGGGGGGGGGGGTTTGAAGTTGGTACCGAATTGTCGGTGGAAGGAATTGGGAAAATTACAGGTTGTTTAAATTGAGTGGGGGGTGATCTGGAAGTCGGTTCTGGGCTCTGGACGGGGTTTTACCCCTGGAGCATTTAGTTGGTTGGTCTTTCACAGAATGTGGAAGTTTTGGTGCCCTCGAGCTGGTGGTGCACGGCTGAGGGTAACATGGTGGTTGATTTTTATAGTTGATTTAAAGCCAGATCTATTAGCTCCAAGAACCCTCCCTCCATATATATATATATATATATATATATATATATATATATATTTATTTCATTGTTATTTTGATTGTTATTTGTTGTTTGTTAATAAACGGCCGCTGTGGCAAAATTTATCCAACGAATAACAGGTTGTAGCATTTTTATTTTGGGACGGGATCGAGGGATCCTTGGGTATGATGGGAAAAGGTAAGCCATCAGGTAAGAAACCATATTGGCCGTAACAGGTCAAGGAGGGGGCTGGAGACAGCACAGCTAGGGGGAAGCCACCCATGACCGGGATTGGCCTGGAGGTTTCACCTTTTTTAAAAGAGGCTGTCGTGGGGATTGGATAGTGGGAAGTTGGGGGCAGGCAGTGGGAGAGTCGGATATATAGGGAAAAGTGCCGGAAAACCGCCATTCCCGGAGGAGCAGCAGAGAGAATTACCCACCCACCCTCTCCTTTTTTGATTATTGTTTTCTTTTAGTTTGTAAGTAGTGTATTAACAGGTTCTTTTTTGCTTGTCACAGTGGCTTAGTTGGCGGGGAGTAGGGTTCTTGAAGTTGGTACCGAATTGTCAGTGGAAGGAATTGGGAAAATTACAGGTTGTTTAAATTGAGTGGGGGGTGATCTGGCAGTCGGTTCTGGGCTCTGGATGGGGTTTTACCCCGGGAGCATTTAGATGGTTGGTCTTTCACAGAATGTGGAAGTTTTGGTGTCCTCGAGCTGGTGGTGCAAGGCTGATGGTAACATGGCGATTGATTTTTATAGTTGATTTAACGCCAGATCTATTAGCTCCAAGAACCCTCCCTCCATATATATATATATATATACAGTACAGATCAAAAGTTTGGACACACCTTCTCATTTAAAGATTTTTCTGTATTTTCTTGACTATGAAAATTGTACATTCACACTGAAGGCATCAAAACTATGAATTAACACATGTGGAATTATATACTTAACAAAAAAGTGTGAAACAACTGAAAATATGTCTTATATTCTAGGTTCTTCACAGTAGCCACCTTTTGCTTTGATGACTGCTTTGCACACTCTTGGTATTCTCTTGATGAGCTTCAAGAGGTAGTCACCGGAAATGGTCTTCCAACAATCTTGAAGGAGTTCCCAGAGATCCTTAGCACTTGTTGGCCCTTTTGCCTTCACTCTGCGGTCCAGCTCACCCCAAACCATCTCGATTGGGTTCAGATCTTGTGTCTGTGGAGGCCAGGTCATCTGGCGTAGCACCCCATCACTCTCCTTCTTGGTCAAATAGCCCTTACACAGCCTGGAGGTGTGTTTGGGGTCATTGTCCTGTTGAAAAATAAATGATGGTCCAACTAAACACAAACCGGATGGGATAGCATGCCGCTGCAAGATGCTGTGGTAGCCATGCTGGTTCAGTATGCCTTCAATTTTGAATAAATCCCCAACAGTGTCACCAGCAAAGCACCCCCACACCATCACATCTCCTCCTCCATGCTTCCCGGTGGGAACCAGGCATGTAGAGTCCATCCGTTCACCTTTTCTGCGTCGCACAAAGACACGGTGGTTGGAACCAAAGATCTCAAATTTGGACTCATCAGACCAAAGCACAGATTTCCACTGGTCTAATGTCCATTCCTTGTGTTCTTTAGCCCAAACAAGTCTCTTCTGCTTGTTGCCTGTCCTTAGCAGTGGTTTCCTAGCAGCTATTTTACCATGAAGGCCTGCTGCACAAAGTCTCCTCTTAACAGTTGTTGTAGAGATGTGTCTGCTGCTAGAACTCTGTGTGGCATTGACCTGGTCTCTAATCTGAGCTGCTGTTAACCTGTGATTTCTGAGGCTGGTGACTCGGATAAACTTATCCTCAGAAGCAGAGGTTACTCTTGGTCTTCCTTTCCTGGGGCGGTCCTCATGTGAGACAGTTTCTTTGTAGCGCTTGATGGTTTTTGCAACTACACTTGGGGACACTTTCAAAGTTTTCCCAATTTTTCGCACTGACTGACCTTCATTTCTTAAAGTAATGATGGCCAGTCATTTTTCTTTACTTAGCTGCTTTTTTCTTGCCTTAATACAAAATCTAACAGTCTATTTAGTAGGACTATCAGCTGTGTATCCACCAGACTTCTGCACAACACAACTGATGATCCCAACCCCATTTATAACACAAGAAATCCCACTTATTAAACCTGACAGGGCACACCTGTAAAGTGAAAACCATATCCGGTGACTACCTCTTGAAGCTCATCAAGAGAATGCCAAGAGTGTGCAAAGCAGTCATCAATGCAAAAGGTGGCTACTTTGAAGAGCCTAGAATATAAGACATATTTTCAGTGGTTTCACACTTTTTTGTTAAGTATATAATTCCACATGTGTTAATTCATAGTTTTGATGCCTTCAGTGTGAATGTACAATTTTCATAGTCAAGAAAATACAGAAAAATCTTTAAATGAGGTGTGTCCAAACTTTTGGTCTGTACTGTATATATATATATATATATATATATATTTATTTCATTGTTATTTTGATTGTTATGTGGCGCCCCTGAGGGTTCAGTCGCCACTGGGGTACTGCACCTCAGAAAGAGGTGTGGTATCTCCTCTTCCAGGTAAGGATGGAGTACCACTCAGGACCCCAATCACACACTCAACACTACACCACTCCAGTTCTGAAGGGGGCCTAAAGCACCACAGTGCAGCCCCGGGCCTGAATGGAGATTTGGGGGGAACCAAAGTGAGGGGGAACCACGTAGTGAGTGAGGGTGGGGGAAGCACTTACCTAAGCACTTTACTAGAATTCTTTATAACTGGAGGCCATCTTTATAGCGAGGTCTTTGGTTGTGGGTCTTTGGACGGTAGTCAGCACAAGGCTGCAGCCGGCTGAGGGTCCACGGTCCCCGGTCTCAGGCCTCGAGACGGGGAGCGGGGAAGAGTTATTACCGGCTCTGTCCCCGATCAGGGTCCTGAGCAGAGAAGGCCCAGGAGGGTAACAGAGGAGATAGGCTCCACAGGTGAAAGGATCCCAGGAGGATACGGAAGGAGCGGAGTCGCCACCTGTATGCCTTATTCTGGCCTAGCCAGAGGGACTCTGCCGCAAGAGGGGTGACCGGTCCCCGACTATCTGACTTTGTACTTTCTCTGTCAGAAAAATCTGGAGGCTTATGTGGATCCCAGGGGGATATGGATGGAGCGGAGTCGCCACCTGTATGCCCTAATCTGAGTTTATCCAGAGGGACCCGGACTTACGCCACAATCTCACCACAAGTCACCAAACAAAGGGCACCAAGTCGGTCCGGGAACTACACGTTACCCCCAAGGGACATCGCAGTACCCGTGCGGGACTTAGTGGGGGACTCAAGGCGGGAGAAGTTGACCAAGAGGGGAACACACTAGAGCGGGGTCCTGGCAGGTGCTTCTGAACTACCTGGAAAGTGCTAAACCCCACCCTGGCAGCCGCAGCTCGCCGTGTGACAGCAGAGAGAAGCTCTGAGCTGACTAATCAACAAAGTGAGTAAAGACTTGGATGACTTCAACCACCGCCTCTGTCTGTTCTTTCCTCCGCGGCACCTCACCCGCCATTTCTCTACACTCTCTAACTAAGCTGCCTTGAGGCCTCGCTCCACCTGTGGGGAGTCGCACCAACTAAGCTGCCAGAACACCGGCCTCAGTGGACTATCGCAGCGCTGGTGATCCTCACCAGACACCGCAGGTGGCGTCACGAACATTCCGCTATCCCACACAGTAATCATCATCTCCCCCGCTCTTTATTCACCACCCTGGGCCACGGGGCGCGGGCCAGCTGCTGTGATCTTCCCCCAAGAACCTAAAAGAGGGCCCGTCACCCGAGTAACCCCCACTGCCCCGGGGGCGCGTCAGTTATTGGTTGTTTGTTAATAAACGGCCGCTGTGGCCAAATTTATCCAATGAATAACAGGTTATAGCATTTTTATTTTGGGACGGGATCAAGGGATCCCTGGGTATGATGGGAAAAGGTAAGCCATCAGGTAAGAAACCATATTGGCCGTAACAGGTCATAAATCTTACCTCTGTTGTTGCAACGCGTATCCTATCTATAGACTTCAGTGCAGAGAAATCCATCCACCCCCTTGGAAATCCTTATGTCCAGGAAGTCAATGGTGGTCTGACTGTATGAGGAGGTAAAAAGAAAACCAATACAGCTAAACGGAGGTTTTTTTTTAAATTTAACAACTCTTTATTTCATACATAATTAAAAACAGCAACAATAAAAAGGCATGAAATATTACAGTAATGGGCATCAAGTGGCGTGACCAATAAACACTATGTCTTTATTCACACACAGGACGCATAACATATACAGTATATCTAAAGTGCATAGTGCTGGGAAAATACTAACATTTCACCACCTAGTGGTGATAGTTATACACAACAGGCAACCAAAGTTTATTTAAATAAATCACACAGGAATCAATGTTTTTACCACAGATTTTTATGCACTATTGCCGTCCTATCAACTGTCATACTGATGGTGTAACATGGGCATTGGAAAAATACAAAATCTAGAAGAATAATAGTAATATAGTAAATCTACGCCCAGGGAGCACCATCAGAACGCACAGATCCTCATGCATAATCTATAACATAATTACCCAAGTAAGGGAGAAATGGTCAGCCACACAGAAATGTCCCCCTTAACGTGCGTTTCGCACGAGCTTCTTCAAAAAGGGAAGTGAAGAGGGAAAGGAAGCCCAGACTCTAGGGAAAGGGGTAAGTGGAGACCTCCTAGCTGATAGAATATCACCCTGTCTCCCCTAACATTCCTATATTGGCTCTTCACCAATCGCTGCACGTGTTCCTCGCCCTGTCTTTTCCTGGCGTTTGCCTAAGACTAGAGAAGGGAGGAGATGAGCACTAGTCGATCCCCCTGAATACTAAAGACAACAAGGGAGGACAAACAGGGGGAAATTGCTTAGCTTTAGATGACTCCAGACAAATGCGCACACATCCTCAGCACCAGAGAGGAAGAAGTACTGCTCTTGCTAAAGCCTTCACAAGGGGTAATGAATATCGCCAGCACCTCCCTCTGGAACACAGCAGGTATTTATACACCCAGGCCAGGGTGCTAATTAGTCAGAGGAAGGTAACAGCTGGGTCCTAGAGATAGCCTCTAAGAAGGTGTCTGCAATGCCAAACGGAGAGATCTCCTGCAACCCACTGCAGGGCGACTGTCGGTCACTTCTGACACACCCCTGACAGTAGGCCCCCTCTACGACTGGCCTTCGGACACTCAGGATAGATTGTGCGGGTGCGAGAGTGGTGGAAGGGAGGTCACAGAGCAAAAGCTGGTAGTAAAATAGGCAGGAGATGATGAGGGCATGCCCTGATGTTTTTCTAGATGCATGGTTGAAGAATGTGCGGATCCCCGAGATACTTTGGAGTTGGAGTCAGCAGCAAGTGGAAAAGGCTTGGATCTGAAGGACAGATCAGAGTAAAGCTTGTGGGACTGGGGAGAGTGGGCAGCCATTCACTTTGATGGATAGGTCAGTTGGGGGGGGATGAATGAGATGGTGGAAAGACGATGCATTCGGTTTTATCCATGTTAACTTTTACAAATCTAGCAGAGAAGAAAGATGAAATACAGGACACACATTATGGAATTCTGGTTAGTAAGGAGGTAATATCAGCTCCAGAGAGGTAGATCTGTGTGTCATCAGCATAGAGATAATACTGAAAGCCATGAGGCCATGAACTGTCCCAGGCCGAAGGTGTAGATGGAGAAGAGCCTGGGTCCCAGAACATTACCCGTGCCCTCCCCAGTGCACCTACTGGGATGAACCACCTAAAAACAAACACGTGGACAATTGAATGTGGCCAGGGACGGTACGGAGCCAGTCCACAGCTTGTCAGTGAGAGTTGTATTTCACCACAGCCATATTCTTTAGCTTGGTGAAAGGACTTGGGAAACCGTATCTACTCCAGCTGTCATTTCTCCCAGGAAGTCCTCTAATGCAGTTTCTTGCATTAGCAATGGCAGTCCTTCCAACATCAGCTCACACTTCTCGTTGGTGCTTAGCCACAGAGAAAGATCTTTTTCTTTTTTACGCCTTGAGTTTAATCACTATAGAGTTGGACAATGGCCTGATCTGCAATGCGTTTTGAGAAATAACGTGCATAAGCAAAGCCACGGATTAGGCCACTGAAGGTCATTAAGCAAAACTCATACAGCTTTCCCACAGACTGAAAGAGGGGTTTCAAGGATTCCAAGACAAGTAAGACTTCCCTGTCCTCCCCAAGAGGACGACTGTCCATGTTCTCCTCCTCATCCTCCTCCTCCTCATTATCACCTAATCCGCACTGAGATTAGCTGAGGCTGGGCTGCATAGTTCCTTGCTCCGCCTGCAATGCCTCCTCTTTAACTGTGAGCAGCGAGCGTTTCAGTAGACAGAGAAGCGAGATGGTGACGCTAGTTATGGCATCATCGCCACTCACCATCTTGGTGGAGTCCTCAAAGTGTTGGTGGACGGCACAGATGTCAAACATCCATGCCCACTCATCAGCTCTTATGTGCGGAGGCTGACCTGTATGCCGATGGGCGTGTTGAAGCTGGTACTCAACAACTGCCCTCTGTTGCTGACAAATCCTTCCCAACATCTGTAACGTTGATTTCCAACATGAGGTGACATCGCACAACAGTCGGTCAGCTGGAAGCTGCAATTTCTGCTGAAGCACTGCCAGGGTGGCGGAAGCTATAACTGACTTTCTCAAATGGGCACACACGCGTTGTAGTTTCACAAGCAGCTGTGGCAGATGTGTGAGGTTTTCAGAAATCGCTGAACCACATTTAGCACTCTCTCATTGCTTTATATACCATGGTACTAAGAAAACCAATTTCGATTCTATCTTCAGTACCCCTGTGACAAAAATATCTGCAGCAAAAAATTAATTTCACTAGAGTAGAACTAGTATAATGGTGACCAACAACTCTTCTACTGCAGCCAAACTCAATGGAGACCCAATCAGGATACTCCACATTTACAAAAAATAGTGGCAGACACCATCAAAGTGGCATCGATTTCACCAGAGTAGAAGTAGTTTAAAGGAGACAGAAACCTCTTCCACTACAGCCAAACCCAATAGATGGAGTCCCAATCAGGATTCTCCACATTTCCAAAAATTAGTGGCAGATACCAGCAAAGTGGCATCAATGTCACTACAGTACAAATAGCATAATTAGGACCGACACCCCTTCAACTACAGCCAACCCAGTAGATGGAGACACAATCAGGACTGTTCACATTTAAGAAAATTAGGGCTTAAGACCCTTCCGTGGCCTACAGATTGGAGTTGCTGGAGTTCATCCCTTTAGCCTTGTCATGTGTAGGAGTAAACAATCTTTTACGTGACAGCAACTGCAGTACCGAGGGCTGGCTGCAGCGCTGAGAGAAGGTGGAGTACGGTGAAACGCACAAACGGCTAGACCGTGAGTGAGGTGCAGGCGGAGATTTTTCGGTGGATTGAGAAACATGTGGTGTGCTCAGTTACACAAACAAAGCAGGCATGTCTGCTTCTGTTACAGCTGGAGGACTCTCACTTAGCCTGACTGAAGCGACTATACAACCGCAGTTTCTGCAGTCGGAGACCTGCGTGACAATACTTGGTGTAGTAACAGAGGAGGAGGAGGAAACAGCAGATGTATTTGATGGGGCGGCTGATGCTTGTCTATTGAAAACCAATTTTGAGTTCATCATGTTTGTGTACCCCTTTGTGGAGAGCAATATCAGCACCAAATAATTGATTTCACTACAGTATAACTATACAAACGGATGGAGACCCAAACCTCTTCCACTACAGCCAACCAATAGATGGAGACCCAATCTGGATACTCCACATTTCCAAAAATTATTGGCAGACACTAACAATGTGTAATCAATTTCACTAGAGTAGAAATAGTGTAAATAAGACCTACACCTCTTCCAGTACAGCCAACCCAGGAGATGGAGACCTAACCAGGACTGTTCACATTTCCCTAAATTAGGGCCTAACACCACCAAAGTGGCATCAATTTCACTAGAGTATAAGTATTGCAAAGGAAACCAAAACCTCTTCCTCTACAGCCAACCCAATAGATGGAGACCCAATCAGGATTCTCCACATTTCCAAAAATTAGCGGCAGACACCAGCAAAATGGCATCAATTTCACTACAGTAGAAATAGTGTAAATAAGACCCACACCTCTTCCAGTACAGACAACCCAAGAGATGGAGACCTAACCAGGAGTGTTCACATTTCCCTAAATTAGGGCCTAACACCATAAAAGTGGCATCAATTTCATCAGAGTACAAATAGTTTAATGGAGACCCAAAGCTCTTCCACTACAGCTAACCCAATAGATGTGACCCAATCAGGATTCTCCACATTTCCAAAAATTAGCGGCAGACTCCAGCAAAATGGCATCAATTTCACTAGAGTAGAAATAGTGTAAATAAGACCCACACCTCTTCCAGTACAGCCAACCCAGGAGATGGAGACCTAACCAGGACTGTTCACATTTCCCTAAATGAGGGCCTAACACCACCGAAGTGGCTTAAATTTCACTAGAGTATAAGTATTGCAAACGAGACCAAAACCTCTTCCACTACAGCCAACCCAATAAATAGAGACCCAATCAGTATTCTCCACATTTCCAAAAATTAGTGGCAGACAACATCGATGCGGCATCAATTTCATCAGACTACAAGTAGTTTAACGGAGACCCAAACCTCTCCCACTAGAGCCAACTCAATGGATGGAGACTAGTGTTGAGCGAGCACTAAAATGCTCGGGTGCTCGAAGCTCGGGCCGAGCTCACCGTGATACTCGGGTGCTTGACCCGTGCAACGAGCCCAATGTTAGTCTATGGGAGACCCGAGCATTTTTGCAGAGGCACCCCCGGCAGTCTGTAGAAAGCCTAAAAAGTGCCCAAAACGATAGTGACAGTGCTCAAATGACATGGGGACAGCATGGGGATTGCCCCAGGAAGCATTTCTGACCCCCAGGTCACTGCTGTCAACAACGTGGTCAGAGATATTAAGCCACTTCTACGGGCTCACAATAAAACATTCCAAAAATGAAAGTGAAACGGTTTTCCTGTGAAATATGTAAAGGAACTTCCTTTCCAGGGTAAAGACTTGTGTATAAGGTAAAATAAATAACCAAAAACAAAAATACTCCTCCACACCTTGGGCTATGTTCACAAGTAGCATTTTTTATGCGTTTTTGCACTTTTGTATTGCTTTCAACCGTGACAAATGCATTCACCGAGAAATGTCATTTTAACATTTTACAATCTTATCTGGCCATGTGCTGTGTGACACATGCATACAGTGCTGAAAAGACTTGGGAACAGCATGGGGAAGAACCCTGGAAGCATCTTTGACAACCAGGTTACTGCCTAAAAGTGTGCCCATCAGAAGTGATCCTTGCCGCATCAAAAGATGTAGACTTGCAACTATCCCCGTGCAAGTCCTTGTCCCAGGGCAGTGTTCAATTGTACCTCACCCATTCCTTGCAATGCAAGTGCAAGTATGCAGCCTGCCACCCACCCCCAGGCTGCAATACCATACTGCTTGCTTGCATTTGAAATTGGGCCTTTTAGACATGTGAAGGCGGAATCTGGCCACCACATCATGGCTGCGTCGGCAGCCTGGTATCCATACTCGGTCCCCAGCCGCCCTGCGGCCGGGTGCCCACACACAGTCCCCAGCCACCTGGGGGCGGCCGGGTGTCCATAAACTGTCCCCAGCCGTCCCTATTTGTCCCGGTGCGTCTTATACACAAGCGCTCATACCAAAACATTACCTGTGCCCTCCCCAATGCATTTAGTGGGAAGGACAGCCTAACCACAAACACGTGGACAAGTGAATGTGGCCAGGGATGGTCCATCTCACTGACGCCTTCACACTGGGTTAATATTGTGGAAGCTGGGACACAGTTGGACACTGGGATGCAACACATCCTCCAGACATAGAGGATTGCAGGTCCTGGGTCAATCAGGCTTCAACACAAAGTTCAGAAGGTAGACAGAAGCAGTGGTCGGCCTCCTACACAACGTGTAAATTATTCATGATCATGAGGCAATCCATCTCCTTAGCTTTCTGCTCCTTGGAATGCAAACGCATGTATGTAGTAGCAGCTAGGCCTGAGGTGGTCAGCGTTTTGGCGCATATCCTACCTCCTCCGAGGATTGCTGGATGTTTTCCTGCTACTATCCAAGTTCTATGACTCCCGTTAAAACAAAGCTTCAGGTGATGAATGATGGATGAGGTGGTGGCAAAGGAGAAAGAGCAGGAGGAGCAAGGGCCATTCAAATCAATATCAGACCAACCACACATGTCTTGTAGGATATGTTTCTGTAGCAAAAGGAGCGGTTCGGCTACACAGTTATAGGGCATACAGTGAGTGCAATGCTTACCAAAAATTTCGAGGCACTACAATGCCCCTTGGAAGTGACATGGAGGTCAGAGGGCCTTAACTAAACAGTTTTTTCCATTTATAGCAACTGGATCTCCTGTGCACTGTTGGCCTAAGCAGTAAATGGAAGGCTTTCCAAAAATTATGAGGAACTGCAATGCCCCTTGAAACAGACCTGGATTACAGCGTACTAAAAACCTTCTACCTATTATTTGGGAGTGGGTCTCACTTAGTGTTCGCCTATGCATTGAAAAGCAAAAGCTGACTAAAATTAGGAGGAAATGCAATGCCCGTTGGAAGAGTTGTGGAGGTAAGAGATAATTAAAAACAACATTTCAATGCCCCTTGGAAGAGCTGTGGAGTTCAGAGTGGTTTAACAAGATGGTTTTAATGCCCCTTGGAAGAGACGTGCAGGTCACAGTAGCTTAACAAGACGCTTTTAATGCCCCTTGGAAGAATGGTGAAGGTTACAGTGGAATAAAAACACAATATCAATGCCCCTTGGAAGAGACGTGGAGGTGACAGTAGCTTAACAAGACAGTTTTAATGCCCCTTGGAAGAGTGGTGAAGGTTACAGTGGAATAAAAAGACAATATAAATGCCCCGTGGAAGAGACGTGGAGGTGACAGTAGCTTAACAAGACAGTTTTAATGCCCCTTGGAAGAGTGGTGAAGGTTGCAGTGGAATAAAAAAACAATATCAATGCCCCTTGGAATAGACGTGGAGGTCACAGTAGCTTAACAAGACGGTTTTAATGCCCCTTGGAAGAGACGTGCAGGTCACAGTAGCTTAACAAGACGCTTTTAATGCCCCTTGGAATAGACGTGGAGGTCACAGTAGCTTAACAAGACACTTTTAATGCCCCTTGGAAGAGTGGTGAAGGTTACAGTGGAATAATAAGACAATATCAATGCCCCTTGGAAGATATGTGGAGGTCGCAGTAGCTTAACAAGACGCTTTTAATGCCCCTTGGAAGAGTGGTGGAGGTCGCAGTGGAATAAAAAGACAATATCAATGCCCCTTGGAAGAGACGTGGAGGTCACAGTGGAATAAAAAGACAATATCAATGCCCCGTGGAAGAGACGTGGAGGTCACAGTAGCTTAACAAGCTTTCTGGTTCAGCTCGTACCAGCGACTGCATAGCTGAGAAATGAGCCAAATTGCCAGACTGCAGCTGCTGGGCCACAAAGACAGCTACATCTGAATGCTTTTATACCAGCAAACATCATTGTAATCATCTGCTTTGGGCCCTGGAGCTTCAAGTTGAGTGCGTTGAGGTGTTCTGTGACATCTGTTAGAAACGCAAAGTCAGATAGAAAAGCTGGGAAGGAAAGTTGGAAAACGTCTTTATCTTTCAGTGCCATAAAAAGCGCAATCTCCTGTCTCAAAGCAAAAAATCTTTTCAACCCTCTTCCCCGTCTCAACCATCTGACCTCGGTATGATACAGCAAGTCTCCATATTCACTGTCCATATCAGACAGGAATGAAGTGAACGGCCTATGGTTAAGACCTCTTGCCCGTATAAAGTTGCCAGTCTTAACCACAAAGTCCATAATTTCTTTAATTTGTAGACTTTTTCCGCACAGCGCCCCCTGATGCAGAATGCAGTGTATAGCACTAAAAGGACCTGACAATGAACGCTGGCCTCGTTTTGCTTTCAATAATCCCAATGTTTTCAGAACCCATTGCTGGTGCACCATCCGCTACCACAGACAGCAGTTTATCCCATGGCATTCCTGCTGGGTTCATACAACCTTCAAGGTCTTTACAAATGTCACCACCGGTCGTTGTGCCTTTCATTGGTAATAAATCCAATAATTCCTGGGTTATGTTTAGGTTTTCATCACCCCCAGGAATGAACACAGCACAGTATGAAGCATCTGTTACCCCGGGGGTCTCGCCAAGCGCTATGGAAGATGCTTCAAAGCTTTGCGCTGCTGTAATCAGTTAGTGATGAGCGTCACTGGCAGAGTCACTGATTCTACTAGGAACAGGATTCGCCCACAAGCTTAGACCTTCAAACAGTTTCTTCTGTCCGGACAAATAATGTCACTTGCTTTTATAAAACAGTCTTTAATAAACCGGCCCTCAGTAAATGGTGGTGAATGTTTGGCTCTCATGTCAGACAATGTTATTTTGATGGCCTATCATTAGGACAGGTGATGGATATCTGATGGGTGGGATGTAACATCCAGCCCCCCCACTGATCAGCAGTTCCCGGTGCCCGTGGTATGTGCTCACTTGCAGAGGGAACTACACAGCTCCATCATCTGCATAGTGGCCACGGCCGGGCACTTCATAGCCACTCTTATTGAATAGGCCTAGATTTGCATTACCCAGTTGCAGCCATTATTAAGGATAGGCCATCAATATAAAAGCAATGGACAATCCCTTTAAGTCCTGCAGAATCTCTTTATGTAGTTTCTCACCATAGCAATACCATCCATGTCAATATTAAAGAGAACCTGTAATGTCAGAAAACGCTATTTACCTGGAGATATAGGGTCAATCTGCAGGTAAATATCTTTACAATGCTACATGGCCGTCTGACTGTAAGTGCGTCTACCAGGAAAGAAGTAACTTATTTCCTCCCGGGAGCTCTGGGCTTTCAGTCATAAGAGAAGTTACATTTATGGGTCACAGAGCTGCTCACTATACTGTGTGGCTGTAAGCACGCCCCAGAGAAGATTTCCTCCGCACAGATGCGCTGCACATTGAGCTGGCAATCCAAGTGCTGGAGCGTGCTTACAGCAACTACTCATAGTGGAGTAAGCCGGCTTAAGCAACTCCTTGCATGACTGAACGCCCATGGCTCTTGGAAGAAATATAGTTTAGTTTCTGCCAGTAGCTGAACTTTTAGTAAAGTTCTAGTAAAGTTTTAGTAAAGTTTTAGTTAGCGCTGTTCCCAAAGGCTGGGTCTTGAATGCTGCCCTCATCATGGTTCCCTATCGCCGCTGCGATCAGCACCAGCAGGGACAATGATGAGGGTAGTAGTGTCTGATATCGCAGTGTCCACCTGTAAAAATAAGAATAAAAATAATCAAATTCATATACTCACCTCTCCTAGGTGTCCCCCGCTATAATCCTCTGACCGCTGATGCTGATAACCCGGGGAGAATGAGTGGCTCCGGAGCTGCGCTCAGTGAGTGACAGGACACGGCTCCTGAGCTCAGCTCCAGAGCCACTCATTCTCCCCGACTCCTCGGGGTCAGAGGATTACACCGGGGGACATCTAGGAGAGGTGACTGTATGGATATTATTATTTTATTCTTAGTTTTCCACAAGGACACAGCGGGAGCAGACACTACTACTACCCTCATCCTTGTCCCTGTTGGTGCTGATTGCAGAGAAGGAAAGGAATCATGATGAGGGCAGCGCTCAGTACCTGGCACTTGGGAACAGTGCTAACTGTACGCTGATTCCCAGGAGCCAGTATGTGTGATCCTGATGCGGCACATGGGCCGCACACGGATGCAACATGTAAAACGCACACGGACACGGATATCTTCAGTAATGGAAATATATGTGAAACCGGCCTAAAGAACAGGTATTGTGCTGTTTTTTGGTGGAGATTATAGGAATCTACAGTACGTTTAATAAAGTCAGTTTTATTCATCAAAAAGCTGCAAAATCAGTGTTTTCCCACTTTCTTATTGCTATGGGTGAAAAACGCTGCAAAAACGCTTTTGTTCAATGCCCCCGTTGGGGCATACGTTTGAACCTACAAGAAAAAGGGATACGGATAAATGTGCCTACAGGGCCATAGACTGTAATGATGCCGGCAGAGCAAACGTGCGCTCTGCATAATTTTCGTGAGTGCACATGTGGCGCCCCTGATGGTTCAGTCGCCACAGGGGTACTGCACCTCAGATAGAGGTGTGGTATCTCCTCTTTCAGGTAAGGATGGAGTACTACCCAGGACCCCAACCACACACTCAGCACTACACCACTCCAGTTCTGTAGGGGGCCTAAATGCGCCATAGTGCCGCCCCGGTCCTGAATGGAGGAGTTGGGGGGAAACAAAGTGAGGGGGAACCAAGTAGTGAGTGAGGGTGGAGGAAGCACTTACTTAGCACATTAGCATTTTCTATATAACTGGAGGCCATCTTAAGTTCAAGGTCTTTGGTTGTGGGTCTTCAGTCGGGGTCCAGCTGAGCCTGTAGCTGGCTGAAGGTCCACGGTCCCTGGTCTCAAGCCTCGAGACAGGGAGCGGGGCAGAGTATTACTGGCTCTGTCTCAGGTCAGGGTCCATGCAAGAAGGCCCGCGAGGGGTGACCGGTCCCCGATTATCTGACTTTGCACTTCATGTCTTTGTCGGAAAAGTCCGGAGGCTTAGTGGATCCCAGGGGGACACGGACGGAGTGGAGTCGCCACCTGTATGCCCTAATCTGAATTTATCCAGAGGGAATCGACCTTACGCCACGTTCTCACCACAAGTCACCAAAAGGGCACCCAGTCGGTCCGGAAACTACACGTTACCCACTAGGGACATCGCAGTACCTACACGGGACTCAGTGGGGGACACAAGGCGGGAGAAGACGAGGGAGGAGAGGAACACACTAGAGAGGGGTCCTGACAGGTGCTCCTGATCTACTTGGAAAGTGCTGAACCCCTTCCTGGTGGCCGCAGCTCGCCGTGTGAAAGCAGAAAGAAGCTTTGCAGCTGATAAATCATCAAAGTGAGTAAAGACTCGGATGACTTCAACTACCGCCTCTGCCTATTCTTTCTTCCGCAGCACTGCACCCGCCATCGCTCTACATCTCACTACACTGCCCTGAGGCCCCGCTCCACCTGTGGGGAGCCGCACCAACTAAGCTGCCAGAACACCGGCCTCAGAGGACTGAAGCAGCACTGGTGATCCTCACCGGACACCACAGGTGGCGTAATCGAACATTACAACCCCCCCTTTTTAGTGACAACCCTGGGCCACGGACCGGGCCACGGCCACGACGACATCACCCCACACCATCTACTGGCCCAGCACCGAGTATTCCCCATTGTCCAGGGAGGGCGTCACACACGCCTACAGGAGGCGGACACTCAGACATAATAGACTGCATCTGAAAGTCCGCTTCCAGTAAGTGTACACTTCCGAAAATAATGCCAGCAGAACGCACGTTCACTCTGTCAGCACCATTACAGTATATGGCCCCATAGGCACATATGTCTGATCCCGTTTTGTGGGGGGTCTGGACATATCCCCCGACGGGGACATTGAGCGTAATGTGAAAGCACAGTAAGCCAGGGATATGGTACAGATTTTCAGTTTGGGTCATTTCATATGGGAAGATACCACAAAGGTGTACTTTTTTTTTCACTTTCAAGTTTAGTAGCAGAATACTTTTATTTCATACTTTATTTAGATTTATTTTTTACGTAGCTTTAAGTTTTACTTTACAGTCACTGATCTAATATCCTGCAATACTTCATTACTGCAGAATATTAGGTCTGTCTGTTTTATATTGACAGTTCACATGTAGGACCCTGCATATTCCAGGCCCCAAAGATGGCTAACCTAAAGCCATTACTTGGCCTCAGGTTACCATAGGCTTAAGAGTAAGCCCTTCCCCTGCAATAGCCATCTAGATTCCGCTGTCACAATTGATGGCGGTATCTAAGGGGTTAAAAAGTGTTGGTTACTACGCTGCATTGTGACATCATCACTTACCTTATATGGAAGCTGGCAGTGATGTCACACTGGTGAGTGATGTCACAATAGAGCGGAACCTATAAACATTCCGTCCCATCTCACACCGGTCAGACTTGGTATTTGTTCGTCTTCTGACAGCACTTACTTAGATCTTCTTCTTGTGGATTAGCGAATTATTTGCGATTTACTTGTGGATTAGCGAATTATTTGCGATTTCCTTGTGGATTATCGGATTATTTCTGGATTTTCTTGAAGTCATTGACTGAGGACTTCTCCATCTGGAGGTAAATCTATTCTGTGCTGGTAATTATAAGACTGCTCGTTTTTATCCCATCATTATTTTTTCCATATTATTATTTCCAAGACCCGTAACGTTATCATTTTTCGGGATCTGGGGCCGGGTGAGGGATTATTTTTTGTGCACGGAGCGGTCATTTTTCATTATTTCGGGGGTAGATACAATGTTTTGATCGCCACTAATTGCATTTTATTACAATATTGCGGTGGCCAAAATAACGTAATTCTGGCGTTTGGATTTTTTTCTCGTTTCGCCGTTTACTGATCTGATTACTTAATATTTTGATAGATTGAACATTTCTTAACGCGATGATACCAAATATGTGTATTTTTTTTTTATGAGCCGGCGATCTCAGGAGATTCACAATGAAAGGCACGGGGGTCTTCTGCAGACTCCGGTTTGTCATGACAGCCCACTGATGCCCTGCGATCACGAGACAACATCGCTGATGTGAACGTTGATAGATAGATGGAGATTATAAGGTGGGAGGGGGGATAAAGAGCAAAAATGCCTTCATCTCTTGCTGTACTGTACGTATATATGTGAACCCTCTCCACATGTACAGCACTCTGGAATTACCAGGGTGGTCCGCTCTACAAGTCTGCAGTCACTCTATGATTCTCCGCCAGTGGGCGAGTGACTAGTGCTGGACTAGTCTTGTCTCTGGCGATGGTTTCCCGCTCGCTCTTCATTGTACATAATGTACCTTGCTGCAATTGTGCTGGCAGACTGCAGTTCATGCTCCCGGGGTTTGGGCCGGAGAAATCAGGTGACAGGTTCCCTTTAGAAATAAAGAATAGTAATAATAATGGCAGCCAGCTATTTACTGTGTATGGGGCATGGCAAGCTGCTCAACGTATTATGACCCCATGTATTATAGCATCAATATATCTTCATCTCCTTCAGATCTTCCTCCTGACTCTGTCTGGTCAAGGACCACAGAGGGGACGTCAGTCACCACCGTGCATCAGCTGAGAAGAGACCTTCAGCGTGTACAGGACACAGCAGAGAGCCGGACATCTTTAGGGTGAGTGTCAGGGATGTACCCCATAGCAGAAGTTCTAATTGGGTCCCCCGCAACAAAAAAATAAATAATAATATTCGTCTGGGTCACAGAAGAGCATATCTCACAACTTTCCAGCCTGTACAAAGTACATTTCCTCCTACTAAAGACATATATTCCCGTTTAATTGCACCCATAAGGTACGATACCCACAAAAGTGCCTCACAAACACTGTATGATATCCCCCACAGTGAAATCCACCACAGTACCCTCCACACACACAGTATGATGACCCTTCTGCACCCCTCCCCTCAAATACCCTGGAAAGGTATGGTGACCCCAACACAGTATGATCCCCCAACTGTGACCCTCACAGAGCCCTCCATGCAGTGTAATGGGCCTACATACAGAATAATGGCCTCACACCTCACCACACTGTGTAATGGCCCATACTATCCCTCCAAACAGTATAATGGCCCCCACACAGTATGATTCCCCAACTGTGACCCTCACACAGCCCTCCATGCAGTGTAATGGGCCTACATACAGAATAATGGCCTCACACCTCACCACACTATATAATGGCCCATACTATCCCTCCAAACAGTATAATGGCCCCCACACAGTATGATGGACCCCATACAAACCTTCCCACTGTGTAAATGCTTGCATACAGTATAATGGCTTCAACATAACCCTCCATAAAGTATAAATGCTCTCACATAGCCCTACAAATATTATAATGGCCCCACATAGCCCTCCAAATATTATAATGGCCCCCACATAGCCCTTCAAATAATATAATATTATAGCCCTGCATATAGTATAACCACTCGGCATAGTTATCATATGGTATTATGCACTCCCATACAGTATAATGCATACAGTATACCATCCATACAGTATAGTATCCCATACAGTATAAACCAATTCCCATAGTCCTCCATACAGTATAATACACTCCCCATAGTCCTCCATATATTATAATGCATTCTCCATATTCCTCCATACAGTATTATGCACTCCACATACTCCTCCATATAGTATAATGCACCCCTCATAGTCCTCCATACAGTATAATGCACCCCATGGTCCTCCATACAGTATAATGCACCCCATAGTCCTCCATACAGTATAATGCACTCCTCATAGTCCTCCATACAGTATAGTCACTCTCCATATTCATCCATACAGTATAACACACTCTCCATAGTCCTCCATATAGTATAATAAACTCCTCACAGTCCCCCATACAGTATAATGCACTCCTCATAATCCTCCATATAGTGTAATGCTCTCCTCATAGTCCTCAATACAGAATAATGCACCCCTCATAGTCCTCCATACAGTACAATGCACTCCTCATAGTCCTCCATACAGTGTAATTCACTCCTCATAGTCCTCCATATAGTATAATACACTCCCCATGGTCCTCCATACAGTATAATGCATTCCCAATAGTCCTCCATACAGTATAATGCCCTCCACATAGTCCTCCATACAGTATAATACACTCCCCATGGTCCTCCATATATTATAATACACTCCTCATAGTCCTCCATACAGTATAATTCATTCCTCATAGTCCTCCATACAGTATAATGCATTCCCCATAGTCCTCCATATAGTATAATGAACTCCTCATAGTCATCCATATAGTATAATGCCCTCCCCATAGTCCTCCATACAGTATAATGCACCCAATGGTCCTCCATACAGTATAATGCACTCCATAGTGCTCCATACAGTATAATGCACCCCATGGTCCTCCATACAGTATAATGCACCCCATTGTCCTCCATACAGCATAATACACTCCCCATAGTCCTCCATACAGTATAATACACTCCGCATGGTCCTCCATACAGTATAATGCATTCCCCATGGTCCTACATACAGTATAATGCTCTCCTCATAGTCTTCCATACAGTGTAATGCACTCCCTATAGTCCTCCATACAGAATAATGCACTACCCATAGAACTCCATACAGTATAATGCACCCGATGGTCCTCCATACAGTATAATGCACCGCATAGTGCTCCATACAGTATAATGCTCCCCATAGTCCACCATACAGTATAATGAACTCCCCCTAGACCTCCACTTCAGTATAATGCACCCCCCATAGACCTCTATATAGTATAATGCATTCCCCATAGTCCTCCATATATTATAATGTGCCGCATAGTCCCCCATACAGTATACTGCTCTCCTCATAGTCCTCCATATCTCATTTTCACAAGGGTAACAGGAGCAACAGTACCCAACAATTAGTGGTACAATTTCTCCTGAGTGCAGTGATCTCCCATATGTGGGCAGAATCTACTCTATGGCCACGCGGCCGGGCTCCAGAGGGAAGGAGCACGATTTGACATTTGGACCTCGTTTTTAAATGGAATAGTTTGCAAAGTTCATTTGCAGATGCCCTAAGTGCCAGAACAGCAGAATCCCCCCTCATGTGACCCCATTAAGGACATTACACCCTTCTGGGAATTCATCTACAGTGTAGTGACAATTTTGACTCCATTGGTTCTTTTTCATAAACAAGAGCGTAGTGGATATTACACAACGTATTATGACCCCATGTATTATAGCATCAATATGTCTTCATCCCCTTCAGATCTTCCTCCTGACTCTGTCTGGTCAAGGACCACAGAGGGGACGTCAGTCACCACCGTCCATCAGCTGAGAAGAGACCTTCAGCGTGTACAGGACACAGCAGAGAGCCGGACATCTTTAGGGTGAGTATAATGGCGGAGGTGCTGGCTGTTGGCACCGACCATTGATTTAGGCCGGGGTTGTACAAGCCAACTTATGGCATTTAACGACTATCATTCGGTTACTTGTTGGCTGATTGTGTTACTTAATTGCCTATTTGAGCATTTCTTATTGCTGCAAAATAGTGACCAAATACTGGACGTGTGAACGTGGCTTAAAGATGAAAATTATTTGGTTTAGATCTAAAATAAAACCTGTGTCAAGTTGTGGTTTGTGCTGATGGGGTCTACCATCGCTGTACACACAGGACTGGGGGAAATAAAATGGTAAAATCTAATCTGTGACTTGGATTATAGGTTGGAATAACACTCTACTGCTCGGAACTTATCACACTTTTCCTTCTGGAGCAGTGAAAACGCTACTTTAAAGTTTGTTTTTGGCTAAGAAACCTGATTTCCATTGTAGAATTCACCAGCTATTACTGTAAGTATTCTGAGGTTAATAGATCAAACATTTCCTGCTGAAAAATAAAAGAATAAAATCTGACCAATCTATTCTTCATTTTAGGGTGGATAAACTACTACAGAGCTGAAATCTTGACAAGAAGATCCCTGTCTATTACTAAGATATCAGCTGAATTCTTTATTGCTACTATTGACATCACATGTAAAAGTAGTTAAAGGGTAACTATAATATTGTGTAACATTTAAGCATAAGTGGCAATGTGTGCACTTGATGGGAGGAATAGCGCTCATTGATCATTTTATCACTGATTGATACAATTTGTTGAAGGTTCAGTTCCCATGTAAAGTAAATACTTTCTATATATTTGGCTGTTTCAGGTTGTCCTGCTTTATCTTCTCATCCCTGCTACTTATTTTGACTGTTACAAGGAACATATCTTGTTAGATGTAAGTGTTTTACTTTACTCAAATGTGAAATAAATCAAAGCCGAGCACTAAAAATGACATTTTCTGTGTAACATAGATGTTGCTTTAGCCCTAAACTTCTCATTTTCACAAGGGTAACAGGAGAAACTGGAAGCCACAATGAGTGGTACAATTTCTCCTGAGTGCAGTGATCTCCCATATGTGGGCAGAATCTACTCTATGGTAACGCGGCCGGGCTCCAGAGGGAAGGAGCACGATGTGATTTTTGGAGCAGGTTTTCTACTGGAATAGTTTGCAGAGGCCCTAAGTGCCAGAACAGCAGAATCCTCCTTCAAGTGACCCCATTTAGACATTACACATCTCTAGAAATTCACCTACTGTGAAGAAACAACTTTGACTCTATGGGTTATTTTTCAGTGGATATTGCAGAGTAAAAATTGCAAATAGTGTTGTGCTGGTACATTGTAGCGCCCAATACATTGTATCCAGCTTGTGCTTCTGGAGACACGCACTCCGTAAATTACCTGGGCTCCCCCCACTAGAGTAATGCCAAAAAGTGATAAACCGCGGATTAGTAACTACTGACGGGTTCTGATCTCTAATTACAATATGCAGATTGTTCTTTCCATATCATTAAGTCCAGTAAGTTTTGTGTTGTCCTCCCATAAGGAGGTGAACAGATCACTGTATCGGCATTAGTATCCTTGTACCGATCCTGCCAAAAACCAACATTACAAAAGGAGTCTGCTCTTAGCTCAAACTTCAGAAATGCCACATAGTGATGTGTAATGGAATAAGAAGGCCGAGGGCTTACCTTACCCTGCACGGTGAAGCCCCCTGTGCCAATGGGTAATGGATGTAACGAAAACCCACAGCATCCATTGGTTTTCAATATGGCGTTGGCTGCATCCTCATCTGTTCTCCAGCTGTAATGTGAAATATCATTTTATTATTTGCATTTATATTGTAGAAATAATGATAATTTACCTTCAATTATTGAATGTTAATTCCATTGATAATTTACATGACATTTCTTCTAACATAATATTCCTTTCTTGGCAGATTTCCTCTGATTACATGATGAAGCATTCCAGCATGGCATCCAGCGATCAACATAAAGACCTGTTGGCCTTGCTGGATCTGCTCGCTGTCCCACTCCTGGAGGACACTATTCCAGGCATTGTCACATCATATGAGCCTGAAGAAATGAAGACCATGACCAGCGTGCTTATAGAACATCTGCATGATCTGGATGGACAGGATTTGGTGAATGCCCTTCTGTTCTTGGCAACCGTAACATCTGCCAGAGCGGACGCTGAGAACTTTCTGACTGATGAGCTGATTGATGAGACCTACTGTCTCATGCTCAATGCAGAAAGTGAGAGACATCAGGGAATAACTGGTGCAGCTATGACGCTCCTGGCTAACATTGCTGTACACCGCTCTGAAGACATCATGGAGCTCTTGGAAATCGATGAGGAGCATCTACAGAGCAGCGAACTGAAAACACTGGATCTGATTTCCACCAAAACCATCAGAGTTTGGAATGAGATAAGTGCAGCGCAGAATATACTGTCAGTGGATGACTTGATTGTCCATACACAACACCAAGCTGGACCATCTGACAGCTTTGATTTTTATTATCATCTTCTGCACCCTAGCTATGGGTTCATTAACCATCAGGATGACTCTCATGTCCTCCAAGACACAGACACAACCCAGGCTGCGATGTGTCGTTACATTACTTGTGTCTTAACTGATGAGGAAAGGAAAAAGGTCATCCATTACCTGCTTATAGCAATGAGATCGGCTGTAAGAACCAGCAAACTCATCAGCATCATGTTCTTCTCGGAGCTCCTACTCCACCCTGAGCTCCTGGAGGGGAAAATGGCAAAAGACTTGATCTTATTCATGGCTTCAAAGATGGACAGCTCGGACGAGCTTGAGGTCTGTCTTGCTGTAGAAGCTATGGGAAATGCTAGTATAGGTGCACCAAGACAGGTGCATCAACTGAAAGACGTCATCTATGGCTGCCTTTACAGTAAACTAACGGATCATAGGAAGCTAAAAGTTGTCATCAAAAGCTTACAAGCCCTATCAAAGTTTGTCATACTGCTGAAAAGATCAAAACTTGGCAGGAAATTTGGGAAGATTGTCAATCATTGTACTGACTACCTAAACGCTCCAAACCCACTGATCCGCACATACTCTACTTCACTATTTGCAGATCTCGCCCAGAACTGCAACAGGGACAAGAGAGGCTTCAGTCACCACGTCAGGAGATGCCTGCCTGACTTACTGATAAAGTTACACAGCAAAGACCAGCAGGTTAAGGCATCCGGTATTGCAGCCTTGTTGCATTGTCTGCCTTACATCGGATGTAACAACGTAGAAGAACTGTTATGTGCTGATGGCGAAAAGTCCTGCAAAATATATGAGCAACTTGGGCAAAAAGAACCTGCCCTTCTGGTGAAGATGATGATCCACAGTACCGAAATGCTGTATATGGTAGACGAGGTAGACGCTGTCCTGAAACACCTCACTATGATCAGAGACGCGTTACCCTATGAAGAACTCTATCCGTCAAAATTAGAAGACGTGTTTAAAGGGTTGAGGAGACTCACAAGTCAAATCTATAATCCAGTGGTGCAGGAGGCAAGTAACCGTGCCGTGGACATCCTGGCCACCAAGTGGAAAAGTATTGGAACTGTTAAAGTAGTTAAAGTTGGAACACGCAGTAACGAGATCTATGAACCACTGAAAAGAGTGGAAGTCATATTTTACGAGACTTCAGTGTGAAACATCTATCAATGGACATCCTGTGCACAAAGTGGAGAAGTACTGGGACTGTAAGCAGGATGGAGAAAACTTGATAGTCCCCAAATGTATATTTTTTTAGATAAATATTATAAAAAATACTCTTTGTTTGTTTTATTGCTGATAGTAACTAGCTATGTCTTCTACATTTCGAAACTGTACCTATATCATAGAGATGAGCGAATAAATTGGAGTGGAATTCTACTTGAATTTTACAAAAATCCACATTCACCAAAATGTAGAGTGCTTGTAATTTGCTTCCAAGCGGATTCAGCAAAATTTATTTTCAGAAGCATAAAAGGCCATCAAAATGTAAAAAAATTAATACCGGCTCCTCCGCTCCTCATCGTAACCTGTCCGGTCGTCTTCAGATCACCGACGGTCTTCAGAGCGTGCACGCAAATCAGGAAATCAATTTCAGATCAGTTGTGGATCAGGCAACAGTCACCCTTGGAGATCCGATGTTAGCAGGTCCCTGGTAGCAGAATTTATTCAATGTATGGAGCTGGAACAGCACAACTCCATTGTGTAATGGTTGTTCAAATGCTGAGGGACCTGATAACCTAGCTCTATCACTAGCCCTATATCTGACCCTGTACCTTACCCTAACTCTAACCCAACCCTAGCTAGGGGTAGAAAAGGGGTGTGTGTGTAAGAACATAAAATAATGAATACAGACGAGCAGATTACATTTACATTTACCAGCTTCACCAAACTTCTCCAAGACATTTGATTTCATCCAAATCAATGGCACTTCAAATCCCCTAGATGCCCTGATAAAACATCTATGACAGTCCTCACTATTCTCCTCCCAGCTGTGGTGTCACACACTATCTGTACAGTTCTTCAGTGTTTTATGGCTTTTTCTCCGTATCTGGATGGCTAGGCTGTGAGCTGTGATGTCTTCTCACTATGCATACGTCTTGTACGTACAGAAGTGTTGCACAACCAAGAAAACTTGTTGATTGCTGTGGATCCAACCTAACCATAAACCTAGATGGGCGGAAGAATAGCGAGTGAGGAAAGAGTGTCCTACAATCTGATGGCTAGTTACAATATGCAGATTGTTCTTGCCATATAATTAGGGCCAGTAAGTTTTGTGGTGTTGCCCTTCAATAAGGCAGTGAACAGCGCCCTGCACTGGCATTAGTATCCTCGTACGGATACTGCCGAAAACCAACACTAAAGTAGGTGTCTACACTTAGCTCTAACTTCAGCAATGCCACATAGTGATGTGTAATGGCATAAAAAGGCCAATCCACTTCAGGGCTTACCTTCCGGAGAAGCCCCCTATCTCACTAGAGATGGCAGACAAAGGTAAGTGTAGCACCCTGAGGATTCGGCTGCTACAGGGGTATTGCACCTCAGCCAGAGGTGTGATATTCCACTCCCGGGTAAGGATGGAGTGTGGAACTGAGCTCAGTTAGCTGCATGCACTACACACATCCCATTTCCGAGGAACAGACCGATGGTACTCCCACTAGAGAAATGTGCAGGTACAACAGTGTCTGTTCCTGGCTGGAGTGGGAGGGGGGTGGAATATCCCAGTAGTGTAGGGGCAGATAGGGGGAGCAGCCTGGGTAAAGCTAGGAGCTCATTGGGTGCTGGTCACCTGAGCTCACACATAGAGGGAGTATTTATGGTGGGCACCATCTAAGATCAGGGTCAGTCTGTGAGACGTCAGTCAGTCTGTCAGTCTTTTGCAGAGTCAGAGGAAGAGAGCAGAAGAGAGCAGAGCAGCCCCAGGCCAAGAGTGAGAGAGGAGTTTGAAAGACCCAGAGGGGGAGAAAGAAGGAACTCTGAGAGCCCAAACTAAATCAAAGGGTGAAGAGTTGGCAACAGGGTACCGGATCCCAAGCTGGCAGAGGCTACAGCACACCTTAGCCAGGAACCGGAGGCCGTGGGCAGAATCTGCCACGGCCACCCACCATATCCACCCGGAAGGCAGACCACGCATAGGGTCAGGGAACCCAGAGGCAAGGGTTCGCCAACAAGAGGCCCGAGGGAGCCGGACATAGGTGGATCCCTGGTGGGGAAGGCCAGAGACGAGGACAGGACAGAAAGGGAGCTCAGAACCACGCTCCAGAACTACTTGGGGGTTGGCCGAGTCCAGGACCTGGTGGACGCAGCACGGCTCGGGTGGTCACTCAAGGCCGGAGTGACCGGTACAAGAACAGCAGTAAGTAAAGAACCCTGAACTGCACAACCCGACTCTGACTCTCATTACCATCTTCCCTGCACTTCCACAACCACCATCCTCTGCACCTGACCCCCTGAGGCTATACCCCTCCCGTTGGGGGTTATACTACCTAAGCTGCACAAACACCATCAGCCTCGGCGGACCCTGCTGCAGCGGCGGCCGTAGTGACCGCAATTCAACGGGTGGCGTAGTCGACATAAAGAACTTTAGTAACATCAGTAAGGACTGCCACACACTGAGCTTGACACCCTGGGCACGGACCGGGTCACAGCCACTCGGAGACTACAACCCCCATCTGATCCGGCTCCGGGTATTCCCCAACAACACTGGCCCAGGGGGCGCGTCAACTTTGGCGTAGTCGGCAGGATTACGTGCCCGCAACAACCGGGTACTGCGTGCCTGAAGAAAAGTACATCGATACCTTAAAAAGAAGTCTCCCGCCGGTTCCGGAGGGTCCCCGCCATCGGGCCCCATCACAGGTCGTTTCCCGCCGGTTGTCCGCCATTTGCAGCTTTTTCCCGCCATCCATGGAGTTTCCCGCCACTGGGAGACGATTCCCGCCATTTCCGAAGATTTCCCGCCTTGGGGGAGCGGACGCCATTATGGGCGTGCCAGAGGGTGGCAAGAGGCCACCTCCCATCATGGGCCAGGTCGAAGAATGGCGCCAAAAGCGGAAACCGCGCCCACCAACAGAGACTGTGATGCTGGAAGTGTCCATCAGCGTAAGAGAACTGCCCCTGGAACTGACAATCACTAAGTTGCCCCGGGACCACCCTCGATGTGGGCGGAGACAGAACAAGAGAACAAAGATGGGTGTCGCCTGGAGCAGTCTGGAGAGAGCGCACCCGGAGACAAGACGTCTGGAAGTGAGTCCAGAGAAAGCATACCCGGAGATGGAGGGAGAGCCAGGCAGCACCGACCCAGTGGTCAGGAGCCTGATGCGGGCCGCCACTCCAGGCAGCACCGACCCAGTGGTCAGGAGCCTGTTGCAGGTCGCCACTCCAGAAGGCCTGCTGGAGATCCTAACACAGCTCCCCCGAGACCGGGAGTGTGCACAGACTGCGCTGGAGGGCCTCGCACGGAGGATGGCCCGGGTGCAACGAGAGACGTTGGCGGAGTGGAGCCGAGAGATGGCCCAGCAGACCGAGACTCGTCAGCGGAGCACGCCACCCAAGATGAGGAGACAGACCGCCTCTGAGGATGGCGCAGGAGGACTGAAGGCCGGAGACGGCGCCGAGAAGGGAGCCGAACGAATGGAGGCAGGTAAAGGGGACGTCTCTACCCCGAGCCGGGAAACCGCGCGCCTGCCCCAGCTCCCCGTCGCAGAGCCCGAAGTACCCCCTGCCGTGCCCGTCGCTGCAACGTCACCGCCGCAGACTAGGCCTCAAACGGAAGCCGCGACCCCTGTGACGTCACACGCCTCGACCCCGAGCGTGGCCAAGCAGGAAGTACCATCGGCCTGGTCGCAAGGCCTAGTACCCCCGGGCGACGCAATACCAACAGCGCCCCCTACCTCCGCGGAGCCCCCGGCCTGGTCGCAGGGCCAAGTAACACAGGGCGCCGCCGTTCTTACGGTGCCCTTTACTTTCAAGGTGCCCCAGGCCTGGTCGCAAGGCCTGGTTAACCCGGGCGCCGCTACCACCACGGCGCCCATAACACCTAAAGTACCGCACCTGGGTGAGGACCTGTTCGCCCAACATACGTGCCCGGATGGGCAGCCCTTCGTATGGCCCCAGGAATACATCCAGCTGGAGCTGCAAAAAGCAAGGGCCATGTGCGAACCCCTGATCCCGGCTCCAAAGCCCATAAAGAGGATCTCGCCCCCGCTAGAAGAGACCCAGTTTGAGTGGGATCCCACCGGAGAAGACCTCATGGGGTTCACTCAGGAGACTCGGGCAGCCGCAGCGGAGCGTGCAGAGTGCTGCCGCCAGCAGCTCGAGGTCTTTGAGAGGGAGCGGAGAGAGAGGCGGGTCCGGGAACAACAAGCCCAAATAAGGAGCGCGGAGCAGAAGAGCCGGACCAGGAGAAACCCCCGTGCAGCGCATAGTCCCCGTACCATCGGGACTGTGATAAAGTTCAATCTGCAGCATGGGTGGGGTTTCATCAGGGATCACCGCACCCCAGGCGACGTCTTCGTGACCAGGAGAGACGTTGAGTCCCACCTACCGGAGGGACACAGAGGTCGTGACCTGTATTTAGGGGACGAGGTCACCTTCACCCGGCACAAGTGTGCCAAAGGAGCTTACGCCCTCCATGTGCATCGCCTGACGGAGGAGGAGCTGCGGTGTGAGGAGGAGCAAGAGGACCCGGACGGGTCTGAAACTGAAACTGTCCACAAAGAAAGAGCAGGAGGACGCCGTCGTTGAGTACGGTAGTGAAGAGACTGTATAAAGTTACCCGTCAGGGTATAAGAACTGTTACTGCTGCTAGTTAAAATATAGTCCCCGTTGGGACCAGCAAATTGAACTGTTCCAGTGTGTCCCATTTCCCCACTGACCGAGGACTGAGAGCGGTCATCCCTTTCCCTAATACCTGGCCGAGGACTGAGAGCGGCCATAATTCCCTTGTATATAGTTGCGCTTCCTAAAGCGCCCCCTACCGGTTTTATAGGAAACCATTTTCTTTAAGAGACTGTAGCACTTTACCCGGTCACAAGTTGCACCGTGACCGGAGGTACCAGAAGACAAGAATGTTTTTATGAAAAGTTTTTATGAAAAGTTTTATATGATGTTTTATTATGTTGTTTATGAAAAAATTGTATGTTTTGGTGTTGTTTATATCTTACAGCCCGAGGACGTGCTGTGATTTACCAGGGGGGAATGTAGCACCCTGAGGATTCGGCTGCTACAGGGGTATTGCACCTCAGCCAGAGGTGTGATATTCCACTCCCGGGTAAGGATGGAGTGTGGAACTGAGCTCAGTTAGCTGCATGCACTACACACATCCCATTTCCGAGGAACAGACCGATGGTACTCCCACTAGAGAAATGTGCAGGTACAACAGTGTCTGTTCCTGGCTGGAGTGGGAGGGGGGTGGAATATCCCAGTAGTGTAGGGGCAGATAGGGGGAGCAGCCTGGGTAAAGCTAGGAGCTCATTGGGTGCTGGTCACCTGAGCTCACACATAGAGGGAGTATTTATGGTGGGCACCATCTAAGATCAGGGTCAGTCTGTGAGACGTCAGTCAGTCTGTCAGTCTTTTGCAGAGTCAGAGGAAGAGAGCAGAAGAGAGCAGAGCAGCCCCAGGCCAAGAGTGAGAGAGGAGTTTGAAAGACCCAGAGGGGGAGAAAGAAGGAACTCTGAGAGCCCAAACTAAATCAAAGGGTGAAGAGTTGGCAACAGGGTACCGGATCCCAAGCTGGCAGAGGCTACAGCACACCTTAGCCAGGAACCGGAGGCCGTGGGCAGAATCTGCCACGGCCACCCACCATATCCACCCGGAAGGCAGACCACGCATAGGGTCAGGGAACCCAGAGGCAAGGGTTCGCCAACAAGAGGCCCGAGGGAGCCGGACATAGGTGGATCCCTGGTGGGGAAGGCCAGAGACGAGGACAGGACAGAAAGGGAGCTCAGAACCACGCTCCAGAACTACTTGGGGGTTGGCCGAGTCCAGGACCTGGTGGACGCAGCACGGCTCGGGTGGTCACTCAAGGCCGGAGTGACCGGTACAAGAACAGCAGTAAGTAAAGAACCCTGAACTGCACAACCCGACTCTGACTCTCATTACCATCTTCCCTGAACTTCCACAACCACCATCCTCTGCACCTGACCCCCTGAGGCTATACCCCTCCCGTTGGGGGTTATACTACCTAAGCTGCACAAACACCATCAGCCTCGGCGGACCCTGCTGCAGCGGCGGCCGTAGTGACCGCAATTCAACGGGTGGCGTAGTCGACATAAAGAACTTTAGTAACATCAGTAAGGACTGCCACACACTGAGCTTGACACCCTGGGCACGGACCGGGTCACAGCCACTCGGAGACTACAACCCCCATCTGATCCGGCTCCGGGTATTCCCCAACAACACTGGCCCAGGGGGCGCGTCATAAGCAGCAGCGTATTTCACAACACATTGCAGTATCAGACTTTTTAGGCTAACTAAATTGTTTCAACAGTCTAAAAATTATCCCTTTTTTGGGGGTTGGGGGGGGAGAAAAGATGCAGGTCTTGCTGTCGTTTATAGACAGGTGGTGAAACTAGAAGTAGCCGTGGCATTTTCACATCGTTAAGTGTAATAATTATCCCTGTTTGAGTGGCTTTGCCCTTTTCTAAATGAATGAGCGATGTCCAAATAATTTCTATTTAATAGGGAGACAAAACAGGTGTACTGTGATGTTTTAATTGTGAAAAAAAAAATGGCCTGCCAACCAGAAGTGAAAAATTGAAATTGACATATCACAAAAGAACAATAGTTACAGAGTATTTGACAAGCAATTGCATAATAGTGATATATGAATTAGAATACAATAAAATAATAAATCAGTTCGGAGTCTAAAGTGCAAACTGGTTCTAGTGGGGGGAAGGGGCAAGCACAGTATTGGCAGGAACACTCTCTGGAAATTGATGTGGCTTCCTGGGCGTTGACTTAGGCCACTGCTCCTTCTTGTTAGACGCACAACCCTCACAAAGTCTTTTAACGCTCTCTGGACTGCTCTTGTGTCGGGGGACCACCTCTGGTCTGCAGCCCTCCATCTAACCATGCCTGGTACTGTATGTCTGTGCAGGAAGTGATGACCCATCTCACAAGTCTCCTTCAATCACTGCCCCATGTTAGAGTCTCTGACTGGGTGTTCTCAGGGCTTTTTGGTGCTTGACCATCGACGAGTGTCCCTTTGGTCCACACCGGTGGGGGCTGGTCTCAGACTGTTGACCGCCGTTGTCTGGGGTGGAAACCTTGACTGGCGTAGTTCAGGTCTTCAGTGCTTGACTGGCGTAGCTTTGGTCTTCAGTGCTTGACTGTTGTCGTCTAGGTCCGGGCCTGACTGGTACCCACTGCTGCGGCCTACTATCTCGGCCGCTGGAGCTGCAGCAAGAGCGTCTGCCACCTCTCTTGGTGCCAAATCTCCTTCCGATTTGGCACGCTGACTTTTTATATCGAAGGCCGGTTTCGTCACTCACACCTGATAAATGGTACTGCCTAATTCTGTCACCTGCGCATCTCTTCTCTTTAGAAATAGTTCCGCAGGGTTTCTTCGAGTCCAGATGCTGCACGGTATATACTCCATTCTCCTACACAGGGACAAAAAAGAACCATCCCTATCTTTTAATAGTGCACATGTATGTGCCTTTCCTAAACCCACATAACAATTAAAGCAGGCCACTGGACATATAGTGGACCCTTCTCAACGCACCCAAAATGGGCCTTTTGTCATCTGTTTTTTTTTGACCTGGCACAACCAAAATCCAACAGAATCTACAATAAACAGAGCATCTTCACCCAATAGAACCCCCTATTTAACTGAAGATGGTGACACCAATTCCCTTTATGCTATGTTAATGAATTACCGATGATATCCTGGCTACATCACATCCTACCCATTCCAGAAATGAACTGAACACTTCAAACAAGGCACATGAAATTCAGCAGCCCTTTGGAAGACACCTACAGTATCCACAAAATAAGCATTGTTATGAGAAGATCAAGAAGCTCACTGGGTGAGGTGGATCCTCTAAGCCCAAGGTCCAGGTGGACACATGGGCCAATGGCATGGGTTCAGCATTTTAGTGAGTAGAGGGACTGGAAACAGTAGGTAGACAGGTGGAATGCTGGAAACCAAAGGCAAGCAGGAAACTGTAGACAGGAAACTGTAGGCAGGCAGGTGGCTGCCAAGAAACCGCAGACAGTCAGAGAGCGTCAGGTAAAAGCAGGAAGGCAGACAACAGGAAACCGCACACAGGTGGAGGACGTCAGGAAACTGCAGCGAGGTGATGTCAGGAAACCGCACACAGGCGGAGGACGTCAGGAAACTGCATGCAGGCGGAGGACATCAGAAAACCACAGTCAGGCAGGCGGATATCAGGAAACTGCAGGAAGTAAGGTGGATGTCAGGAAACTGCATGCAGGCGGAGGACATCAGAAAACCACAGTCAGGCAGGCGGATATCAGGAAACTGCAGGCAGGCGACGTACAGGAGACGATATGTAGCAAACCAAGTGTTAGAACCTTGCTCTTAGGTTTTTTCTATTGCTGGTCACATGACCTTGTTGGCCTATTTAATCCTGCTCCGCCCTTCTGGCTTTGCTGGACTTCATTGTATTACTACTCTTTAGCTAGCCTGTGCTCTGTATCTAACTCTGTTAGTTTGCTTGGTCTACGGAGCTCTGTGTTCTATATATTTTGTTTGTTCGTCTGTCTGCTACTGTTTCTGTTAGGAGGTGTCCCATTTTCCTCCCAGTCCTTAGTACTTGTAGGGATCCCTTCCCCACATCTATAGGTCTCCGTACAGACTAGCTTAGGACTTTAGCAGGTCTGATCGCAGGATCAGGTCCCCTGTTACATCGTAGGGATAAAGCTGAGTTCTATCGTAGGGACAGATCTCCTCTCTTTCCTTAGCTCTGGTAGCAGAAAATAACAGTAAGTCCAGCCTGCAAATTCTCTAAGGAAAGATTTTTCTGTTCCATCATGGTGTCGGTTCAGGATTTGGCTCATCGCCTGCAGGGACTCTCTCTGGAGGTGGCCGAGCTCCGTCAGCACGTGAGTAACTGTCCTGGAGCACATTTCTTGGAGCCTAAGGTACGTTTGCCGGATTTATTTTTTGGTGAACACCGAGAATTTTTTTCATTTAAAAATGCTTGCTTATTGTATTTTCGTTTGAGACCCAAGTCCTCTGGGGATGAATCCCAGCGCATAGGGTTCATAATGTCACTTTTGCGCAAAGAGCCTCAGGAGTGGGCCTTTTCTTTGCAACCTAGTGATACATGCTTCAGATCAGTGGATAGTTTTTTTTCTGCTTTGGGGCTATTATATGATGATCCTGACCGTGTCTCATCAACTGAGACTGAGTTAAGACGTTTGAGACAGGGATCAGGTAATGTGGAAAAATATTGTACTCATTTCCGTCGGTGGTCTACTCAAACAGGGTGGAACGATTCTGCTCTGAAAAGTCTGTTTCTTGCTGGGCTCAATGAAAGGGTTAAAGACCTGCTAATTGCTTATCCTACACCTGAAGATTTGCAACAGGCTATGCAATTAGCTATACGGGTGGATAGGAGACTGCGTGCAAGGGTTAATGAGAGCAAATCCTCTGCTATGTCAGTTTCTGGTTATGAGAATGTGTGTACTAACAGTGGTGAATCGATGGAGATTGGAGCGATGGCACCTCGCTCTCAAGAAAAGGACCGCAGATTCTCTGAAGGCTTGTGTTTCTATTGCGGAAAATCTGGTCATTTGATTAAAGGCTGTGAGCTTCGTATGAAGAAAGAAAAAAAAATGGTCAGTCATGCCCGTATTGCCTGTTTAAATTCCAAGGGTGTATTTTTAGCTGCTTCCACGATTGCTCAGGAAAAATTAATGGAATTTCGGGTGTTTGTTGATTGTGGGTCTACTCTGAATGTAATTGATGGGGGATTCTTGGAAAGACTCAATTTAAAACCCGAACCTTTATCATCCCCCATTGCTGTGGTTTCTGTGGATGGCTCCCCTTTGAAGAATGTTACTCTCAAGGTCTGTGAATTTCCTCTCACTATTGATGGTGTTCACCATGAGAAATTGGATTTGGTAGTCTTGAATAACTTGCCTTCTCCGGTGGTCTTGGGATTGCCCTGGTTAAAATTGCACAATCCTGTACTGGATTGGTCTACATATGAAATTAAATCCTGGAGCCATAAATGTTATGACAAGTGTTGTAACGGGCGTATTGCAGCTGTGGATAGGGGGAATTGCCTGTTCCTATTCAGGATTTTTGGAGAGTTTTTTCTGAGAAGGAATCGCAGGTTTTGCTTCCCCATAGAGACTATGATTGTTCTATTAAATTTGTCCCTGGAGCGACTCTTCCTAAAAGTCGTTTATTTAACCTTACTATTCCTGAGAGGAAGGTTTTGGAGGAATACATACAGACAAGTTTGGCCGCCGGTCACATTAGGCCCTCTAAGTCTCCTGTGGCGGTTGGATTTTTTTTTGTAAAAAAAAAGGACGGCGGTTTACGTCCTTGTCTGGATTTTCGTGAGATTAACAAAATTACTGTACGCAATCCTTACCCACTGCCATTGATTCCTGATCTGTTTAACCAGTTAGTGGGGGCCAAGTGGTTATCTAAAATTGACCTTCAGGGGGCATACAATCTGTAGCGCATGAAGGAGGGTGATGGATGGAAGACTGCTTTTAACACTCCTGTGGGTCATTTTGAGAATCTGGTTATGCCTTTTGGTCTTACTAATGCTCCTGCATTTTTTCAGAATCTTATTAATGACATCCTTAGACCTTTGATCGGCAAAAATGTGGTTGTGTATTTGGATGACATTTTGATTTATTCGCCGGATCTGGAGTCTCATTGGCGGAGCGTACGTGAGGTATTACAGTTATTAATGGACAATTCGCTTTTTGCTAAGCTGGAGAAATGTGAGTTCGCTGTACAGAGAATTAGTTTTTTGGGCTATATTATCTCCAGCGAAGGTTTTGAGATGGACCCGGTTAAAGTTCAAGCTGTGCAGGAATGGCCTAGGCCTATTGGTTTGAAATCGATACAGAGGTTTTTGGGTTTCGTCAATTATTACAGAAAATTCATAAAAAAATTTTCTATTATTGTCAAACCTCTGACCGATCTCACCAGGAAAGGTGTTGATGCGGTTCAGTGGTCTTCTGAGGCCATTGAAGCTTTTGTGTATCTCAAGGAGAGGTTCACCTCTGCTCCCATCCTTATGCAGCCTGATGTGACTAAGCCGTTTTTGGTTGAGGTTGATGCTTCCTCTGTGGGGGTTGGCGCAGTATTATCTCAGGATAACGGGGATGGACTACATCCCTGTGCCTTTTTTTCAAAAAAATTTTTTTCGGAGACTGAACTGAATTACGATATTGGTAATCGGGAATTATTTGCTATTAAACTCGCATTTGAACACTGGCGCCACCTCTTGGAAGGTGCGGAATTTCCCGTTCAGGTTTTTACGGATCATAAAAATCTGATATATCTTGATGCTGCCAAGCGCCAGAATGCCCGTCAGGCTAGGTGGGCACTGTTTTTCTCGCGGTTTAATTTCTCCGTTACTTACATCCCAGGTACTAAGAATGTTAAGGCGGATGCCTTGTCTCGCAGTTTTTCTCCCATAGTCGGTGCTGAGAAAGAGGAGAACAATTTACAAGAAGGTGTTGTGATAGCTGCTTTGGACTCCGTTTTGGAAGATGAGATTCTTAAAGCACAGGAGAATGCACCATCTAACACTCCTCACGGGAGGTTGTTTGTGCCTGGGACCTTTAGGAGAGATTTGTTTGTTGAGTGTCACGAATCTCGGTTGGCAGGTCATCCCGGAATCTCTGAGACCAAGAGACTGGTGGGTCGCAGTTTTTGGTGGCCTGGATGGCAGAAGGAAGTCATTAAGTGGGTGCGTCAATGTACTATATGTGCTAGATCTAAGTCCTCACATACTCCTGCTGCGGGGTTACTTTGTCCTTTGGAGGTTCCCAGTGCTCCTTGGACACATTTGGCTATGGACTTTATAACTGACCCTCCCCCCTCTGAGGGTTTTACTGTCATCTGGGTGGTCGTGGACCGTTTTAGCAAGATGTGTCACTTGGTTCCCTTCGTCAAACTGCCCTGCGCTAAAACTCTCGCTAAGGCCTTTGTCAAGGAAATTGTCAGACTTCATGGCGTTAATACTGACATTGTTTCTGATAGGGGACCTCAGTTCGTGGCTCGTTTTTGGCGTGCCTTTTGTGACAGGTTGGGAGTTCATTTGTCGTTCTCATCCGGATATCATCCTGAATCTAATGGCCAGACAGAAAGGAAAAACCAGGATGTTGAGCAGTTCTTGCGTTGTTTTGTGGCAGACAATCAAGAGGGGTGGTCTGAGTTTCTGCCACTTGCTGAATTTGCTCTGAACAATCATACATCTTCTTCTGCTGGTTGTTCGCCTTTTTTTGTTGTTCTGGGAGACATCCGTCGTTTGGGTCGTTCTCCAAGTTGGGATCTGCCGTGCCTGAGGAGGAGAATTTTTCCGGTGATTTGGAGAGAGTTTGGATGGATGTGCGTGGTAATCTTCAGGAGGCCAACAGAAAATCTAAAGACTACTTTGATAGGAAACGACAGGAGGTTTTGTTCACTGTTGGTGACATGGTTTGGTTGTCCTCTAGGAATCTGCGGTTGAGGATTCCTTCTAAGAAATTGGGTCCCAAGTTTGTAGGGCCCTTTAAGGTGCTTCAGGTTGTCAACCAATCTGCTGTTAGGTTGGAGGTTCCTACCTCCTGGAGAATTAATCCGGTGTTTCATGTCTCTCTGTTGAAAAAAGCTGTTGTATCGGATTGTGACGCCTCTGCCTCTGTTCCTCCGGTGGTGGAGGACGGGGAATATGAAATTTCTCGCATCCTTAACTCTAGACGGTATAGAGGTAGTTTGCAGTATCTCGTGGCCTGGAAAGGTTTCGGACCCGAGGATAACTCTTGGGTGAGGTCGGATGATGTTTCCGCATCCAGACTTATCAGAGCGTTTCACAGGAGATTTCCTGATAAGCCCGGGCCTAGGGGATCCGGAGGATCCTCTTAGAAGAGGGGGTACTGTTAGAACCTTGCTCTTAGGTTTTTTCTATTGCTGGTCACATGACCTTGTTGGCCTATTTAATCCTGCTCCGCCCTTCTGGCTTTGCTGGACTTCATTGTATTACTACTCTTTAGCTAGCCTGTGCTCTGTATCTAACTCTGTTAGTTTGCTTGGTCTATGGACCTCTGTGTTCTATATATTTTGTTTTTTCGTCTGTCTGCTACTATTTCTGTTAGGAGGTGTCCCATTTTCCTCCCAGTCCTTAGTACTTGTAGGGATCCCTTCCCCACATCTATAGGTCTCCGTACAGACTAGCTTAGGACTTTAGCAGGTCTGATCGCAGGATCAGGTCCCCTGTTACATCGTAGGGATAAAGCTGAGTTCTATCGTAGGGACAGATCTCCTCTCTTTCCTTAGCTCTGGTAGCAGAACATAACACCAAGGTCCAGCAACACAGAAGTCTTAATGCAGTACTGACTCGCCCCCTGGGCCGTGTGGGGAACCCGGAACCGGACCTTTTGTGGGATGCTGGGGGTTGTAGTCTCCATGTGGCGGTGACCCGGTCCCGTGGCTCAGGGTGGTCAAACCAAATGGGAGTCTATTTATGGTGTTTGTTATTATTTATAAACTGTCCGACTACGCCACCCGTGGATTGCGGTCAGGATGAACCGCCGCTGCAGGGCAGACCGCTGAGGCTGGTGTTGTGGGTGCAGCAGAGTGTAGTACAACTCCCCACGGGAGGAGTGTAGCCTCAGGGCAGTGTATGCGGAGGATGGGGGTGATGGTGCAGGAGTAGCAGTGACGACACAGAGTCAGTGATGCAGTCCAGGGTCTTTACTCACAGTTCTTATTATCCAGACCACTTCTGCAGGTAACGGCTGCCCACGTCGTACTGTGCTCACCAGGTGAGGGGCTCGGCCGACTCCCAGGTATCTCCGGAGTGTTTCACGGGACCCCCTTTGTGTGTCTTTTCTCTAGCCTGTCATACCCCGCCAGTGACATCGCTTCTGTCCAGCTGCCTCGGGCCTTCTCGGGCAAACGCAGGTGCCGTTTCCCTGACCCTATGTGGTGCCTTCCTAGCGGGTGTAGCGAGGGGCTGCGCCACTTGAAATGTTGCATCCTCCGGTTTCTAGCTGAGGTTAGTTCCCCGCCTCCACTAGTTTCGGGGACCGGTCTCCCCCTTGGCCTGACCCCTCTACACAGGTAGATACGGGCGTATGGTAGCTACCAGCCGGTCCACACCCCTTGGGTCCCTTCTTTCCTCTGTGTTCCTGGAGCCTCTTCCGCTCCCCTTCCTTCTTCCCTCCTCCTTCAGGCCCAGTCCTCCTGACAGAGCCTGCCTGTGGAGCAGAGCACATACAAGAGCCCTGCTCCCTGTCTTCTCTCGGTCTTGGGCCTCTCAGGCTAGGCCCGCCTCCTGGAGCAGAGCTCCACAGAACCCTGCTCCTGCTCTTTTCCTCCTCCGACTGGCTACCCTCCTAAGATGGCCCCCACCTTTTATCTGCTTCTCTGTGTCTGAGCTCAGGTGACCTGCACCCAATGAGCTCCTTCCTGTGCTCCCAGAAACCGCCCCCTTACTGCTCCTACACCACTGGGTTCTCTTCCCCCTCCCCACTCCAGCCAGGGACATGGTCAGTTGTGCCCGCAGCTGGGAGCACGGTCGAGCTGTCCCCCGGAAATGGGGTGTAATGCATGCAGGTGTCGAGGTCCTGAGCCACACTCCATCCTTACCTGAGAGTGAGATATCGCACATCTGGTTGAGATGCAGTACCTCTGTAGCAACCGAGCCCTCGGGGTGCTACAGTACCAAGACACAAGGGTGGGTCTCAGTGAGCCTTATATACAGTACAGTAGGACCGGGCTGATGCTCACATGGGAGCACACCAGGCCATCTGCAAAGCCTGGAGCACAGCAGAATTTAGCGGACCAGAGTGAGGAAAGCAAAGTACGGATCTGAGACAAGTACATAACAACCACACTTTCTCAGAGTTCATTGAGGATGAGTCATCTTCTGCAGAAATCAACTGCTTGTCTGCTACAAACTGCTTTACTATCATGCCTCCTAAGCTTCCCGGATCCAGCGAAACTGTCACAAATTGGGGGAGCTGTCCAGCAGTCCTCGGAGGTCGGAAGTAAGTTCCAGCTTCAACAGTATTTGTGTTCCCTTGAAACACATACAA